>NW_027271376.1:0-557500 GCF_040938485.1 Diadema antillarum
AACCTGGGGTAGGGAACTGAAACTCCACAGTTCCCGGGAATCTTAGAAATTGGAATGCTTTTCTCAAACAGCGTGGCCCATAGGCAGAGTCCATGTCCAATACTGTGTGTGTGTTTGGCACTCACTAAAATGTTCAGACACGTTTGATCTTACAATTGCACCACATCTGTATTTCATGTTCTTCATAATACCTGCTTCCATTTCATTTCATATGGCTATATAACTGTTTTTTTTAAATCTAAGTTATATTTTCATGCTAAAACAAACTACACTATACACTGAAAAAGAAATGAATCTCGCATTTCTCTATCTTAAATTAAAAGTCAGTGTCTCACTACAACTTCTGTATCCATACATCTTTTATGTCATTATTTCTTATAGAAGTAGGCTACTTATTTGTGTATCATTATCTTCCTTTTGTGACTCTTAAATTTCATATCTTTATTGAATGTGAATCTACATTTCTTGGTGATCTTTGCAATTTTAACTTCTGGGTCTTTACTTCAAGCTTTGCTTCAAACAATGTCCTTCTCATTTCTTTATCTTCACGTCTGATAAATCCAGTATCTACCTCTCTGTCACATCTCAGTTTTTATTTTGACATCCATTCTATGTCTTCCTTAAAGGACAAGTTCACCTTCATATACATGTGGATTGAGTGAAGGCTACAACATTAGTAGGACACATCAGTGAAAGTTTGGGGAAAATCCGACAATCCGTTCAAAACTTATGAATCTTTAAAATATCTGTGCAATTACTGCTGGAGGAGAAGACTACTACAGTGTATGATGTCACATGCATACAACGATATAAGGAAAATAAAAAGAGAATTTCACAAAACTTGACTTAAAGTGCATATTTCTTCGACTTGTTACTGACTTATGTTAGGGGTAATATCATTCCCCCTGACTTCTGAAAGAGAGAAGTCGAGTGTTCTTTTATTATGTGAGAAAAGTGAGAATATCTTGAATTTTCTTTATACTTTCTTTATATAGCTGTACTCATTATGACATCACAAGCTATAGTAGTCTTCTTATCTAACCGTGACTAGGCAGAAACTTCAAAAATGCATAACTTTTGAACGGATTGTCCGATTTTCCTCAAACTCTCACTGATGTGCTCTACTAATATTGCTGCATTCACTCAACCCACATGTCTATGAAGGTGAACTTGTCCTTTAAATCTGTACTTACATCCACCCTGACTATGCGTCTCTCATCTCTGTATCTCTATCACTCTAGCTACACAATAAACCCTTATTTCTTCAATAGAGGTGTGTCTAGGCTCCTTTCACATACTGTAAAACATGATATATTCGCGGCATGAAATTTTCGCGAATTGGAGCTGACAGCCTTTTTCGCGGCATGAAATTTTCGCGAATTGCCACTGGCGTTCAATGCATGTAGTGTAGACAAAAACTTTCGCGTGCATTTTAATTTCGCGAATTTTGGCGCTCGCGACATTCGCGAAATTAAAATGCACGCGAAAATTTCTCGTTTTACAGTATACTGAGAGTGTATGATTAAATCACGATTCTAATGATGCATCACTAGACTCGTGATTCAAATGATGCATTTTGGCTGTGTGTATGCAAACTGGAATCACGGAGGGTGAGTCGAATCATAATTCCAACTGTGATTCAAATGACGGTCCGGAGGTGCTTTCCAATTGTGATTCTCCAGAATTACACAATGAAACAGTCATGTGCATGGATTGACCTCCAAATTGTGTTTTCTGGAGCAGAGCTTACGGTGATCTTTCAATCACTTCCACAGAAAAATCACGCTTCTAAAATGCTCACACTGCGGTCACAGAGCACGCTGCATACAGCTCAAGAGCGATTGATGGGAACTCGGAAAGAAACCACACCTCCTCTCCTCACTCTGAGATTCCAAACCATGGAATCCTCAAAAGCCTTCCTTGGTCTTGTGTATGGACGATAATTGTAATCGCAATTGTAATCGTAATTGTTATTCAGGATTGCAATTACATTTTTCAACTGGTGTGAAAACAGCCCATTCTCTCCATCTGCCTCTTCCAATTTTCTCCCTCCAATCTGTAGGACCTCCTCCTGTTTGGTCATATCTCATGGGGGATGACACAGGAGGGAGGGGATGCAACTCTCTCTCTCTTTAAAAAAATGAGTTATAACCCACTCTGGCCAAGAGTGTCAATCTCTCAAATAAATCTCCCTGACACCTCAAAGAGTGAAACAATCCATCACTGAGTTGTGAGATGTCAACAAAGTGCAATATCGTTTCTTGTTCTCGATGACCATTCCTCCTCCCTATCATTTCTTCTGCTGAAGTTCGGTTGCACTCATCGATGTGCAAGCATTCCCTTCTATGTAACTTCTCACCACGTTGTGGTGTTGACACTCTACTGGGGATCAAATACAATCTAAAAAAAACCTTGTGAAATATCTAAAAATCATACAATTATGAGATATTTCCTTTTTTAAATACACTTTTATTGGCATTGGAATAATATCATCTTTCTCCCCTTTTATGCATGCATACAAATAAAATCTTGAACATCCTACACAATCTGTGTAAAACCAGGGCATCAGTATGGAAGGAAAATATTCTCCCTGACCAAATTTTACACGCAGTTATACGTGAGATGTCTGACTTCGAAACTAGGTGGCATTCATCTTCCCCCTCCCATCAATCCTCCCATCCCCACTAACAAAAGATGACTTACCCGCCATAAGGCAAGCCTGATCAAAGTGAGCAAGCATCTGGTTCTATGTAGAATAGGTGACAGCTTGCATTCAAATGTTTCAATGGTTGATGTGTATAGGCCCCAGGGCTGCCCCCAGGGTGTCTCAATAGATCAATGTAAGATCAATGTCATTAGCAATGTCACCATGATTGCTTCTGGCTCAACGCAGTCGTAGATTCCAGTGTGGAGTGAGAGATGGTGATTTTCTAGCTGAGAGCATCGGGCCACAGGTGTGTAGAGCTTATTCTTACTCTCTCCCTTCCTCCTATCTTTTTCTCTGTTCCTCTTTTTCTCTTATCTGCACACACTTGCACCTTTTCTGCCATCTTCCTTTTGAATAGCATTGTTACCATGATGGAGAGGGGTGGGGTGGGTGAGCAGAGGGATTGCAAAGATGCTACGCATAGTAATTTGGAGCAAATTTTACATTAAACGGTGAGACACAAAACAAAGATGAACTGTATTATAAAATGGGTTCAAGAATGTAGCCAATTGGAAGCGCTGAAATGAGTCACGTGTGCGTGCATTATTTTCTTCAGGTAAGCACTAAGAAGAGTCTCTCTTCCACCTCCCTGGCCTGACGTACGTCACAATGTTTTACACTAGCAGTGCGCACTCAATCAGTTGTTACAAGTGCGTCACGCGCTACTATACGCGCTGTCAATCCTGTAAACAACTTCTAGTTCGGGCCGCGGGCTGCCACAACAGCCGGCTGCCTTTCTTGTGCATACGTGGCGTACGTATACTCTTATACGTACGTACAGTACTTATGTGCGGGATTTCCGAGTGCGACGTGCGTAAATGTTTGGGACGAACATCTTCGGACATCTTGACTTTTGAGCGAGTGCTACATGTAGCTGACTGGTATTGACCCACAAAGGTACGTGAATAATGCTGTTAGTTTTCGACCCATTTTATAAAACAAATGATGCACAGGATTATTTCGTGGCGTTAGTGAAGGTGCGGCTCACTCTCGAGTATTGACAACGGTTGCAAACATGCACTCGGCTGCGCCTCGTGCATGTCGCACCATTGTCAATACTCTCGAGCGCGCCGCACCTTCACTAACACACTCTATCCTGTGCATCATTAGTATAACAATGCATTACTGCATCCTTCTTGTAACATATTCTATCTGCACTGTCCTATCATAAGTTTATGATCTAAGTGATCTAGCCATCTGTACATCTATCTATCCTATCTATTCATCTATCTATCTATCTATCTATCTATCTATCAATCTATCAATCTATCTATCCATCTGTCTATCTGTCTATCTATCAATCTATCTATCTATCTATCTATCTATCTATCTATCTATCTATCTATCTATCTATCTATTTTAATATCTGTCTATCAATCTTACAAAGGCCGGCCATTTTTTTCAAGCTATGCTTAATATGGCTGCAATTTGCACTTTTCTACAATTGTTTCTATACAATGCAAGATCAACTTAAGTCTCTTCATATATTTTCATTTTGAGTTACAGTTTATAATTTCTACCTTATTAAAGTTATATTTCTTTCTGAAGTTGATACACTTTATGTTGTATAATGATGTAATTATCAATTACTGTATTTATACTGAAAGTGCAGGAATAAAGTCCTTCCTAAAATATTGTAGAATTAGGAAGTTCTATGTGCAAATAAATCTCAGCAAATTTTGCGAGAGCCAAGATTCATGAGATCCAAATGGATGTGAAATTAAAATGCATGTGAAAATTCTTGTCTACACTGTGCAATGAATGCAAGTGGCAATTTGTGAAAATTTCATGCCATGAATACATCTTGCTTTACAGTAAAAAAATACCTATCTCTCTTTCTATCTTTCTATTTATCTACGAATCCACCAATCTGTATTTTTCTCTCTACCTTCATCCATCTCGTTGACTTGTTGTACCAGTAATACCTCCAACCCAGGGGAATACAGTTACTTGTGCTTGCATGTTTGCTCTCCCAAAAGCATACAAGGAAAACAACCCACACAACCTGCATGAATAAGTTAAGGGCCATCCAGGGGCCGTGGGTATTCGGTTCCAATCCTGCAGTCATCAGCCCTTCCTACAGCCACTGCACACCTAGGGAAGGGCCCCCTTCTATACCTGCGAACATGCTCATCCTTTCTCAATGGGACAGAAGCTGTGCAAAGCACCTCATTTGGACATAAATTGCATTAAAAAAAAAACAACAAAGCAACCCTATACAATCAGCTTTCATTGTCCATTTTTTCCCTCACAAATGTTTAGTTAATGAAGCCAATACAATAAATCCAACATATAGATGCAATGACCAGCAAAAAAAATAAATAAATAAATAAAATGACCATTTGATGTCATCAAGTATTTAAAAGGTCTCAAGAATTATATGTCAATGCACTTTTTAAAACCTATTTGTTTTACTTTACTATTTGAATTTGAACACATTTCTCATGGATAATATTTATATCTTTCTATCCAGATATCCAATCCTTCCACTGTAGAATGTTGGCACGGTTTTGGCAGATCTTTGACAAATTCTGTTCCACTCTTGTTCTCTTTCTATTTCTCCCATCTGTCTGTACATTCAGAAAAATCACTCCTCTCTGTTCTTTGAAGTTGAATGAATAATTGTGTTTTCTACTCTCTAAACACTAGGGTATTATCTTAAAGGGTAACCTTTCCTCCCTTAATAGTCTTTCTCACTGAGGCTGCGTTTATCATCTTTCCCCAGTTCGAAACGGCTTTCTATACACACTATCAAAAGTTGTTTCCACAGCCCTTTGCAAACGCCCTTCCAAAATAAGTTGTGTTTATCAACTCATTGCCAACACGAAAACTGGCCTTGTCACTGAATTGCGTCATTTGACCTGAAGCGAAGGGGTCTTATACAACGTGCGCAGTACAGAGCTGTTTCCAGAGCTGTTTCAAAACAGCTTTGCGTTTACCTCGTTTCGAGAAACACGTTTCCAGAAACATTTTCTCACTGAAACCTGTTTCGGAAGGCACAAATTTGTGGTTTTCAAAAAGGCTTTCTGAACCCCATAATCAAAACAGCTTTGCGTTTATCATCTCTAGTAAAAAATCCCTGAAAGCCATTTTAAAAACCTGTTTCTGCCCCCCTCCCCCCCCCCCCCAAAAAAAAAAAGAGTTGATAAACGCACCCTACGAAACCCTTCTTATCTATCCTGTTACATGTCTTGTATCAGGATTAACATAACCAGAATAAGTTAGGTTCACATGATTAGTTTTATCAATACTAGCTTGAAGCTTTTAACTCAGATATATGATTCTATATAGCTTACCATTTTAAACTATGACATGCATCCACAAAACACCCAATCTTTATGAATAAACTTTTGAGTGAGAGTCCCACTCGATGATTAAACCACTGAATCGGAGGAAATGCATACATGCAGCACTATAGTGACAAACCTGATATTATGCAGCGATACAGTAGTGTACAACACACAGTGGAGGTTGACACTAAAGGAGAAAGCTAAGAGGTCACACTAACTTTCAAGTTCATTGATTATCATGTCCAACCAACACTTATCTAGGAATGGGGACCCCCTCCCACCTCAGGGCTTATGGATAGAGTGTGAATCCTTAGATGTCTAGTTCTAATTATTAACTAATCTTTAAGATTGCTAGCCTTCGAATTGGTTCACAAGGTGCTAATCTACAAGCTTATCATCAAAGTTTTAACTTTAAATTAATCTTCAAGATTAAAAACCAGAACACACACACAGAGCCACACATATGCACAGATATACGCATATGTATGTACACAAACACATGAATACATTAACATGAACACATACACACACAGACACACACTCAAACAAGCACTAACAACGAATGCTGAGTGAAAGGTTAACAAGAAGCAAAACCCTAAAATTGGAGATTGGCACAAAGATATGTCTTTTCATGCTATTTTCATCACACAGCTGGACTGTTCACACCTTCAACTTCAGAGCAATATGACACAATCTGGCCTAAAGTTTGCATGTTGTCACATGATGGTTTGCAGGATCACAGGATTAAAGCAATTATCACTTCTTACTCATTCTGAAGTTCAGAGCAATCTTTGCAAAACAGATACAGCATGCACAGTACATCATCTTCAGAACAGAAGGTAACATTCCAAGAAAACCTATTTATAAATCTTTGTGTGCCCAACTATAAAATCATCTGTTCCTTGCTACAAATAGTGAAAATATTCAGGAATTAGGCAAAGTGCAAATGATCAAGGAAACTGAGCCTTATATAGCTTTTACTACAGGTAGAAGATTACGCAGGTCACGCTACAACTTCAGTGAAACAACACTGTAGCTTTAATCACATCCTGAGCGTGCCCTTATCAAACTTTCATGACATTGTATAACCTTGGAAAAGGCCCCTTACAATCCTACGGTTCCAGTCTCATCCGATGCAGATTACCATAGTGCAAGGTTGCCACACTAATTAACCCCTTAACCCCTAAATGGACATCACTTATGTGATGTGCATCAAACTTTAATCTACAGGTGTCAAGTCTTGTCATTTCAAAAGTAGAAGAGTCTAAATTTCTCGGCCTTTTACAGTACATATACCTTCTTGGTCCTCAGCTGTCCCGGTTTTATTGATGCTTTCTAGAATAAACATTTCTCTTTGCTGCATAATATCAATATATATACAGATACAGACAGATAAAGATATATGATCTGTTTGATTATTTTTATTGGCATGTATGTAAATCTTTGCTCCTACACCATTCTATCTCTCCTATCTCTTTGTGAATGAGTAATGAACGTTTTCTCTATTTTCCCATTTTCTTAACCTATTGTACACTTTCCAAATGAGTTAGACATCAAATCTTATAAATGCATACATAAAAATGGTATAAAAGCTCTTATTTTTGCGTTCAGATATTCTTTACGAATGAGGAGATCACAGACAATTTTGCAAGACATTGTTTTCACGAATTAATAGCTATACTATTGTAAGTGCACTATTACCTCAGTGCATGGCAACATTTTGTTTGTTTTCAAATTCCCGGTCCAACTGTGATTAACAAAATTCTGAAAATTAAAGCCTCATGAAAATAACAGCTGACACAGTACACACATGCCACTAAAGTTCACCAGCACATATCCACATAGCAACATTCTTAACGCAGAGCTCTCTTCCCCCACAATACCCCACCCCATAAAAACATCTAAGTAATCATGCACTTGCTTTGATTACAGGCTGCTGTTGCCTTTCATTGGATTTGGCAACAGGTTAAACACTCCTCCTCATGTCCCTCCCCCCCCCCCAAAAAAAAAAACCAAAACATTCTTACTGCAAAGGTGACTACCAGGCCCCTCCATTCATTCATCCAGAATTCTCTCAGGTGCTCATCCTCCCACGAGGTGGCCCCTTTCTCCCATTGACCACCTCAATTTAGGTGATCAAAGTCAATCTTGGTGTCACCCCGAGAAATTCTCACATTTACCAAACTCCCCAGGCAAGTCTACATCAAAGTGCTCTCAAAGGAATGGATTTAGAATTGACACTCCTATTATGGGGTAAGAAGTGCGCCCCTCTTCACAGACGGTCCTCAAAATCAATGGTGAAGGCGGTGGAGTAGGTTCCCACTTTAAAGGGGGTCCCAGATAGGGGTCTACATGAGAAGGAGACTCATCTGGAGACCACAAGCACAATTCTGTTCAGGTTCTCTTAAGGCAGGTAAATGTGAACAGTATATAACAAAGAAAAACATTCTGACCTGAAATAGGACCACAAATAACAAATAGAAGTCAAATAATGTTTTAAAGTAATCAATCATTCTTTGAAGTTCTGATCATTATAATATTGCATTCATGTTTTGTTGAAACTTACATGATGCAAAGTTCCTTAGAATATTATGTACTCATGTAAGCGTTATGTATATTACTTTGTTTTACTTGATATGGAAATAAAATCATTTTGAATTTGAATTTTTTAATTTGAATTTTTTAATTTGAATTTCTCGTAGTACCCCACAATGTTTTCAAGCTTCCTTCAGAGGAAGAAAGCAATGCAGAGCAATATTTGCAACTAAAAGATAGATTATGAGAACGACGGAAAGGGGGAGGGGGAAGATGAGGAGAGGGAGAGGGAGATAAAACAAATGACCTGTAGCCTGCAGTGAGTTTAAGTCCATGGAAGATAAAACACTCTTCAACTCCCACCCCTCGTAGATTGAAACAAAGCAAACAAAACAAGCAAAACATGAGTTGGAACTAATACACAAGGGTCATTCTTCAGCTCAGCCATGACCAGTCTCCACCCCTCCCCCAATGTGATGGTAGTAGCCAGTGTATTCAACCACAAACAAGGCAAACACTAAGCCAAAAGAGACAACCTACAGCAATATAACTTCATATCTACCTTTGACAGCATATATGCTGACATGGCCACGCAGTCACACTGGAAAAGTGGTTTCAGCATTTGATGGCATTAGTGGTCGACAAAAATGCAAATTTTCTGGAAATTTATATAAACACTACGCTCATAACACCCCCCCCCCAAAAAAAAAAAAAAGAATTGTCTACTTTTACATTACTCGTCATCTTCTTGCATTGCTGCCATAACATAACAATTATACAAAAAGCAACACAAGAAAATTTTTTTCCGAAGTGAGATTCTTTTCTGCAGTAAACGGATTTCAGTCATCTGCATAATTATGCAGATTGCTTTCTATGTCACACATAAGTGACATCTAAACTTTGCATTGAACACTAAATTGTCAGTGAGATGGTTTGACCTCAACAAAATGTGAGGACATTCTTGTTGGCTTTCCACGTTCCCATGATGCTTTGCGAATGAGGGATTAAAACCTTTAAACATGGCGGCATAGAGACAACAGTGACTGATCTCTTTCCCATTAGGTCAGGATGTGGGGGCAGTTTGGGAAAGCGTTTGCGCCTCATGGGAGGAAAAATATGGAATGGCCTCACTGTGGATGCTATTGCAAGATAGCATCATCAACCTACCCTCCCCCCCCCCAAGACACATTAAGTCATTAGTATTTCTCGACACTTGTAACGCAAAACGGTGAAACGGTGACTAATAGCACGTTCTGCTCGGCAGCCCGCATGACCTGCTCCAATGGGTCATTAGTAGTAACTAAGACTCTCCTGCCACTTGGCGTGACGTCAAACACCAGCTGTCCCAACTGAGATAAATCAATTACAGAACTATAATTCGGTCAGAGACCACCTTGGCCATAGTGAATTGCCAAGTGCACCTGAACAACAACAACAAAAAGAAAGAAGTAAAGAATAAAACAATTCGTTCACATGTGCCCTGTAGCAGTAATGTATGTAATTCAATGCAGTTAGCTATTATGATTGAAAAAAAAAAACTTTAACAAAATTGTTTCAACTAATGTGCACACATTGCACTCATGCATAATTTGCACACACCAAAAAAAAAAATCGAAATTAAAAGCACAAACTGATTACAAAAAAAGGGAGACAATTCTTTCTGAAACTGATTTGGAGAAACTGACAGAAATAAGTTTGCAATGTTAGATTCTAACTGACTGAAACGTACTCTGTTAAATGAGACTGACTATTCCACCTGGGGTTGCTGAATGAGTCATGGACTAAGATTTCCAATCAAACCACTACCTGGATGGGGCATTCGCTTTGTGCCAAACTTTTGCATGCTGAATCAATCATAAATGAAACTAACACGAACATTTCAAAAGGCCAAAAGGCATTGATTCTGCTTCTTCTGTACCTTTCTTGAATGGTGGGCTAGAATGATTTTGCAGGTGTTCTTTAAAATCTATTGTATTCATTCTTTCTATAAAAACTGACAAGCATGTGGTATGTATGCTGATAAGCAGTAATGGTTCTTACTCTTCATGGTTAATTTGACTCATACTCTTTTACTTCTTTTTTTAGTCAATTTTCAACAAAAACATTTCTATTACCTCACTGATAATCATGATTTAAAACAGAATGAAAGAGATTAAACATAAAAGACTAGAACTCATACAGCTGTCAATTACTGAAATGCATTTTATAATTAGCGTAGCCCATTCGAATGACATACACACTTTTGGTACATATCACGTTAACCAATACTATGAAGCATTCTGACAAAGAGGACAAATAAAAAAGAACCAAAACTAAGAAGTCTACTATGGCTGACAGGTACTTTATGATAGCTTGAGTGTGAACAATCCCCAGAAAACTCGTTCATTTCGGGAGTGTATCATTTCACATACCACCTCCTTCGCAGTAATATTGGCAAGGCACACTCCCTTCTCGCCTTGCAGAGTTCCTGAGCTGCATAATAATCATTTGACCGCTCATTAGCAACAGATGGACCAACGAAACCCTCAATCAATAACTGCCGACGGTCATGGTAAAGAAATCCTGGCAGTGCGGTCACAAATTTGACCGTAGTGTCCAAAGGGGTGGTAGTCTTGATAATGGATATTTGGAGTACGTGCCACCAGCGCCAAATCTCACCCAAACTCAGGGAATGCATACAAAATTGAGCTCAGCCAGCACTACCTTGGCTCTTCTGTCCAACCCATGCTTCCAATTTCCGGTTGGAGTGTCCGAAGCAGGCAAGATAATACTGAGAACAAATCAAGCGGCCGTGCAAAGACATCGGAGCTGGAAAATGGCAAAGGTTAGGTGGAGTATCACCGGCTTGAAAGGAATAATACCAAAACAGGTAGTGAGCCACATTTCATGTGTGTTTGTGTGCTATACATCACATCACCAATTTCACCCAAAGGGCATGAACACAAATGATGTGGGTTGACGTCCAGAATTTTGACCAAAAAAAACAAAAAACAAACAAACAAACAAACAAATAAACGTTGGGAAATTCTGAACTTCGTATTTCTTCTCTACACTGCCTTATTTTCATGGGAAATGTAGGCCTAAAGATCAAGTTTGCATTATCTAAAAGAATCAACAAGTGTTGTGAATTTAAAGTAACATCAATACACTGACTACTGGCAGGATTAAATGAAGTTTGCTAAACAAACTTGTTCATTCCAGTGAAAACCTGTATATTGAATATGTACATCAAAACCGAACTGTACATAAGAGCTAGTTACAATACGTAAGATGTATACGTTGTAGATAATGTACATTTCATGATCTATAGCTAAATTCTAATCAATTGAGAACAAAACCTTTTTTGATACCTAATGTTTAATTTTATTTGAACAAGGTTCAAAGACAATGAAATATGATACATGTCAGACATTCATAATGAAAAACACGATAATGGCTTGATGATGTATCCTGAGAAAAACCCTAAATGGTGCTATGGTGGTAAGTTAATGAACCTTTTTGTACATTATAAATTTCTTACTGCTATTTGTCCCCTTCAAAAAAAAAAGAAAGCTGACTTATAATTTGGTTTTATAAAATTTATTCATTGCTGGTGGGGAGTTACAAGTATTATCAGCGTGGGGAAGGGGATGGGGAGAGAACTATGGCAACTTTGGTCCAAATTGGACATCAGATTTAATTTTTCATTGCCATTAGGGCAGAAAATTTGTCAATGGTTAGAAGATGAGAACTGATAATTTGACCCAAAGCACCAGAGACAATATGTGATGATGTGTAATGAGCAATTCATTGACTCGACTTCCGTATCAATTCCTCCAAATGCACGAGAAAAGACTGCAGTACAATACAAGCACAAAATGTACACTTTGGATTCTATTTTCTTCTTTTCTTGTGTGTGTGTGGGGGGTGGGAAAGATTTTTTGAAATGTATGTAGGGAATGAAATTTCTGTTTAGCGCCTTTGATCATAGCCTTGAGTTTGGAAATGCATGGTTGCTGATGTTTTTATCACATAAGACTTTTTTGGGTTTCCTATTAGAACAGAGTACAGGTGCTTGGAGAGGGGAAAAACAGTAATGACATTATATCATTGGCTGAGAACTAGAAGGGCTTTATTATTTTGGGGGGTAAATGAGTTATTGGTGTCATGTTGTACAGCTTGATCTCCTCTATATTATGGTGTCAATTTTAGATTATTTTCGTTTTCAGTAAGATGTTCAAAAATTTAAACCATGAGGGCACTATTCTATCCTACATTTGGAACACTGCATACAAATCTACCCACTTTTGATTAATCATACTTATTATTTCATGAAAATTGATCATTTTTATTTTGCCCTCAACCGATGTGTTGGCTCAGTGAGTAGAGCGGCTGCCCTCACAATCGGGAGGTCGTGGGTTCAAACCCCGGCCGCGTCATACCAAAAGACGTTAAAAGATGAGAGTTGCTGCTACCTTGTTTGCCGTTCAACAGTTGAAAAGGTTAGAGCCACGTCGATCTGGCGCTGCTCAGTGGCTGCTGGGCCCACGATCAATTGGGCAAAAAGAATTTCCATTCTTGGACAATAAAATTTGGAGTTTATATCCAAAACAATTAAATCTTAGAATGCGATAAGCACCCTTCTGGTTCTAAGCTGACAATATACCAAAAATGGGAGTAAGAAATATCATGATGGGACAAGGTGGAAGAAACAAAAGATGAAAAGGAGGCAGCAGCCACCTCAGTGGTGGCGAGCTGGACCTCACGGAAGAATTCTATTTTTTCCCCCTGATATGACCAATCAATTTCTTGTTTATGGAGGAAGGCAAGAACATGCCAGCTGATGAATCACAAATCAGATTGTGGCTGACTTGCAGTGCTTTTAAATCTTGTGTCCTAGCAACTAATGGCCCGGCAATAAATGTAACAGTATCGTCATCTTCACGACAGCAATATTATATCAAGACGAAGTAAGGAATATCGCATATCATTTGGTGTGTCATAGCATCTACACAAAATCAATGCCCACAAAAAGCATCTACAGACAACAGGCATGTGGGATGAGGATATTCTCCAGTATGGTGATACTTAGAGCAACTATCATTTTTTCTTTATCCAAAATGAGATCACAGCAAGAAAATATATCTTGAGCCCACTCAAGTGGGTGATTACAGCTACAGTGCAGCACAAATAGGTGAGCAGATCTAAACAACTCTAAATGCTACTCCAGCATGCTACAATTTGAAGAGTCCGAGTTTTTGATACTTCTCAAGATCGTTCTCTAAAGTAAGCAACCTGCAATATGGCATCTGTTGTATATCTTCAAAAATGACTAATTCTGAATCCCTCAATAGCTGTCCTGTCAGCCCACAAGATTCCTATGAAGAATTCATGTGTTTTGGCACAATTTTCCAACCAAATATCACAATATGCTTGTGTACATGCATGTCTTACGCTTTCTGACCACAAGCACCTGCCCTGCCACGATCCTGGCAGTCCCATTTCATGAGTTCTTTTTTTCTTTTTCTCTTTTTTTTTTTCAAGCTGTGTAGTGTTGCAGAGTGGACAGCAGTGTCAGAGGCTGACCTACTTATGGACAAAATCTCATATTCTGTTTCTCCAGTCCTCTATCACTCACTCCCTCTCTCTCCTTCCATCTCTCTCATAAGTGGTGTTGGCTGAGTGTATCGCTGTTCTTCGGTGATGGTCGCATCCAAGTGAAGTACAACCTGCCTTCTCCAGCAGAATTCTATTTACCTGCCGGTACGTTCGAGGGCTGGGCTTGAGACAATCCTACGAGATATTGCCGCTGGCGATGGTAAACATCCCCCTCCCAAATTCATTCATACTCTCAGTGGTACTGTTTAAAATGCATCCTGCAACTCTGAATCCCAGAATTATGAATGCGAAACAAGGATACTCCCATCAGTTGGACAATGCTCTAATGGTCAGAATTTTTCATTTTAATGATTGTTATTTTAATACATATTTCATAAATAGGTCTAGGGTTCAATATATTTCACTTCCCTTTCCTGATGGAACAATTTTTGGCTCCCCAAGATATGCATTATGCCAATTCTATTTTTTAATGTTTTCCTTGCATGTCATAAAATATCTGAAAAGAAGGTAGACAAATCTCAGCAATTAGCAACATTAAATGAAGATATTCTTATATAGGAAGAAACATTTCAGCATGACTGCATCGCCAGGAGTGGTAATACATGTACTTGTATCCCTAAACTTCCTTCATATCTCCACTGGATGCAGAGACCAAATACAGACACAATGGTATCACTCAGCCCCTGCCTATATCTCACAATGTAACACTTTAAACATTGGGCTACTTGTTCAACTGGAAGCTTGAACACTAATGTGCATCATCGCTACACCCTTCAGATTGTTCCTGGACAGCTCATAATGTAGTCAGGTAAAGGTTATTAAAAAAAAATAGAAGAATCAAATCAAACATCAACATATTCATTCACACAACTGAGTTGCATGCCTGAACACTGACCAGTGGAAGGTGCCTTCTAATACCTAATCACATGTGGAATGCATACCTCTGATAGATATCCATGATTTTACCTATCACTACCAAACTAACAACCGGGAGAAGACATAAAATATCTTAGCATAAATCTTGCAGAGTAATTAATTGGTGACACGTCCTAACAAAATATTGGAGCATTCCCTGGAAATACACTAATATTACTTTAGACTACGGCTAACAGATTACCTAAGAGTGCAATAATCCGGTTAAGTAAACACGTCAGTCACGGGGATCGCAGTTATTCATGCAGACAAAAATATGCAATTCTCCATGAATAAACACAAACTGGCACAATCTAATATGGGCATGCTCCATTACTCTTTAGTCTAGGCAAATGCAGACTCTGATTAATTCCATATTTTTTCATGCTTACTTGTGCCATGCAAAGGACAACTTTGACATTAGGAAAAGACAACCTGCGTTGATGTTTGTAAATGGGCAAGTCCAAGATAAGGTCCCCTCAGAAGGCAAAAATTCATCTTTGCTCTATTTTGACATGTTTGGTATCATTTTGAAGCTTATGAGTTGAAGTTTTGATTTCCATGGAGGAAAAAATTATATTACGTAAATTTATGCAAATTTCAAGGGCTTCATTTGCATAATTGTGAAACACAGCGTTACGTATGGGACATTTACAAAAATTCATATTAATTCAAAGGAAAGCAAATGATATTTGATTAATATGTGGACATAAGAAGTTCATCAAATAGTTTAACTTTGTATGAAAATTTAGGGATTATGCAAATGATTATGCAAATTAGCTCGTGTCCTATCATGAGATGTCCCATACGTAACAAATTGAGGTCATTTTTTTAGGTTTTTTCTGAAATTGCTAAGGTTATATTAATGCCCTTTTGGAAAGTTCTAATTTATTGTTTAGAGAAATTAAATACCATAGAAAAAAGAAAAAACAGCAAAAGGAATATTTTTTATGAGGCATTGAAATAATGTTACGTATGGGACAAATGCGTTACGTATGGGACATCCTCATACATAATGCATGTGAATGCATGTAGCTAGCTGGGAAGGTCTCTCAGTACACAAATGGTCAATCATCCTGAAGAAAGCATCCCAACATTGTAACTACTTTTTGAGTTATAGACACTTTAGACAATACATGTACTTGACTGAACAATTTTCAGAAAGGGAGAGTGGAAAATGGCAAAATACACAATGAAAAATCAGCATTAAAGGGATGGTATAGTTTTTTGTAGAAACGGGGATTCAGTTTTCAACATTTAATGAGATGACTGGAAACCAATTATATGAATTACTAAAGAGCATACAATCCTAAGACAAGAGGAATTCAAAGTTTAGTGATGGAGATCCAATTTGAAATGGTTGTGATATAAATATTAAAAAAAAAATAAAGTAAAATTTTTTTTTTATTGCAAGTGATACAAAAATTGTCCTTATTCAGGTTTCAGTAATAGCCACGACAAAATTCATGGGTATACATACTGAGGTGTGACTCGAATTAATGACCTGACTGCTAGACAGACATCATATATCTACTGGATCACTGAGGTTCCACGCAGCAGGTATTGCTTATTTATAAAAATTAATATTTCTTGTGTCAAGTTGTTTCTTATTGAAACGAAATGGCAAACTGCCCATCATCAATGGAAGTAAACACTTTAAACTATCCAATTTTTCAGTAGTAACTATCCTGATAGAAATAGGGCATACACGTGTACATACTCCGGTTGGTCATAAAAATATAGAATATGATTAAATATGATTATGATGGTAAATATTTGGGGAATATTGTTCCCTTGTCAATCTGAATCAGTATTTGAGTAGTTTCAACTGATTCCATTTCAATAATTATGCAAAAAAAATTTATATGGGTATTTTGCAAAATTATTTTGCAAAATACCCATAAACATGTCTCTCCACACACTAAACGAATGGGGGACAAAGGGCATGCATACTTAGGTTGGTCATAAAAATATAAAAATATGATTGAATATGATTAGGATGGTGAATATTTGGGGAATATTGTTTCCTTGACAATCTGGATCAGTATTTGAGTAGTTTCAACTGATTTTACTTCAATAATTATGCAAAATACCCATAAACATGGTTCTTCACACACTAAATGAATGGGGGACAAACTGTCCCATACGTAACTGTCCCATACGTAACACGTCATGTCTGTCTTTAATTAGAACCTGTAATTAGAGCTTTTTACCTAATGACACGAAACTTACCTGTGATAATCTTGAGTGTTGTGACTTTCATCACAGTGAGTTACAAGTTGTAGAATGAAATACTTTCAGAGAGTTTTGAGGTTGAAAAAAATGTTCAAAAAAACAAAATTTTTCTGGTCCCATACGTAACGGCACTTATTTTCTCCTCTAGAATATAATTGTGAAGGTCATTTTTCTCCATTTTTTGCATTATTATACTTCTCCTAGATATCAATCACCATGATAAAGTTTAATATCATCAAAAGCCATTAACACTATTTTTCAGGTCATAAAAGTCTCTGAATGTCCCATACGTAACGCGCGTGTTATCTTGGACTTGCCCAAATCAGTACTTATGAACGGAAGTTGTTGCTGATAATTTTAAGCTCTTCAGGGGTCAAAATCCCATAGTGACAAATATTTAAATAATGTCATGCCTAGTCCACTAGACTATCACAGTAATGCTCTCTAAGAATGACAAGCCCTGTCATCTTTCATGGCTCTACCAGTTTGCTCCCCTCATCCCTCATCCAGCATCCATCCCCATGGCAATAATTGACCCATGATATAGTTGTCTCTATGCTAATTGACACCGGTGACTGACCTGATTAAATAATTCATATGCTAATGAAAACGAACAACCCCCCTGGCTCCGGTAGCTGTGTGGCTCCACTGGTCAATGGGAAATGGCTGGATTGACTCATAGGGACAGAAGGACCATCCAAGTCAGAAGAGAGGAAAGTCATTTAATGGCTAGGGGGAAAGACAGAGGTGACAGACAGACAGACTGACAGAAAGACAGACAGATAGAGAATATGAGAGGGGGTAGAGGATGGCAGTACATGACATAGAGTATGTTGGATACAGACTGAGTAGGGAATGGTTTGAGAAGGAGCAGACAGATTAGAAAGAAGGCTTATGGTCATGAAGCCTAAAGTTAGATACATTCAGTTATCTGCCAATGTGTGTGACAGAATGAGATCTCGGTTAATCTTTCAGAGGTTACCATGTACATGCTTGACATATAGCATCTGACAATCTATACTATGTGAGATGGAGACAGTTTTCCAACAATTTTTGAGTTAAGATTTCATTGTATTTCTATATTTTCTTCAGCAAACATATTCTGGTTATAAGCAACAGAAATCTGGAAAGTGATAGTATATCAGCTGTCTGACTATAATTTAAAGTTGAGCACAGACGAAATATGTATCCACAGGTTAAGAGAAAAAAAAAACATGTTTGAACCATTTCAAGGCATTGGTAATGTCATTTCCTTCTCTTAAACTCATGATACAGGATGTGAAGATACTTTAAGAAAAACACAGAGATTTCAAAAGAAAACGAGAAGTGATCTAAGGGGGATGATACTGCTAGGTACACTTCTGTACATGGTTGCAAGAAGAAATTATAAAAATATATTTATAAAATCTCTTTCTCACTGAATTCTTAAAGCTGTCATAAAATGCTGTATGGTTTTTACAAGCTTTTCCTTCAATTAGTGTTACAAAAATGTATGACCATACCAGTTTCGACATCACATAATCAGCATATTCCATACGGCTTCTGCTGCCACAAGACACAAAGCAATGTAACCCCACAGTCCATACATTCACTACATGGTCAATGATGATTCATAACTTACCAGACAAATAACAAAAAGAAAGCAGTAAGGGAACAGAGAAACAGCATGATTTGAAAATAGACGGATGGTTCATGCACAAATTACAAAATGGATCACAAAGAAAGAGGCTTTTAGAGGAGTAGCTTACACACAAAAAAAAAGGGACTGTGGAAGTGAATTTTGCAGCAGACAGATGTATGAATAAATCCTAACTGAATATGAAAAGGTAGTATTGAGTGCATTTAGGGGGCGGATGCATTTAGCAGGCTGTGCTGGTTCATTTGGGAGTGCTTCAGAGGTATGTCAACAAACAATGATGACATTTATTTCATTAGTGACTGGATCCCAAACCATCATATTTACTCATCTATAGAGTTGGCACACACACGGGGGAGAGATATTTCTTCAATCTCCCTCCCTCTCTTTCTCTCACACACACATACACACACACATACACACAGCCCTAACTACGAAAACAATCACTTAACAATACAGGAGAAATTATAGATATGCCATGCATGCTATGTTCACTCTGATTCCACCATCAGATGTGTTTCCTGCATAGACAATGCATGCACCATCCCATGATTTACGAGAAGTGGGCCAAATATGTACATAGACTACAGTTTAATGACATTGAGGCATGGCGAAGCTACAGAATTCAGCGCATATCCATAAACTGGAGCAATCAATATGACTTAAGTGGCTTAATCAAGGCTAATACCGCACTTCTGAAATTATTTATATCACTGGCGGTTATTGACTGCTTTTACAAGGTTACAATGGACATAGGAATATACATTAAGTGCAAAATATATACCTGCAGTATCAAAATTGCAATTTAATGAAACATGGACTGACTTTGCCTTGTTCGAAATAACCACTTGTGTAGAATTGATTTAAAAAAGACACAACGCTTACCAGATATAGAATATTTACATTCCTATGGAATAATATCTCACAAGCTTTATACGACTAGGTATCACATAATATTCTTAATAGCATTATTGATTGACTGCACCAATCATACACCTTTGGTCTGAGTGAAGGCATCGTATTTTGATTCCTGCTCTCTATAAAACGCTGGCACTGAAAAGATCACAGACATACAGCATTAGTTTAAAAAAATGGCCCCTGCCTGGACTTTGAACTCAAAGTCTGTTGTGCTTGTTTGCTGATGTCATCACTTTTAGTTTGAAATTTGCAGAAGTTGATTATAAAGATAGCTGGAAGTACAAGAACAATGAAAAAACCTTCTCATGCAGTGGGATTAAAGGATATTTACAGAGGTAAGCTTGTGGCTAAGTCTTTTGCTTTAAAGAAATAGATATCAATTAGTTTAATTCAGATTCTCAAGGCTGAACAATTTGGCTTATACTCAAGTCAGTAGGCATGGCAACTCTTTGTACTGTGGTTTAGACAGCATGATGAGAATGCACAGATGTTTTCAACCTAATTTCATATTATTAAGTCCAAAGCATCACTTGAGATAACAAAAACTAATAGAGACAAATGTTAACAACTTCAAAAAAATAATACATAACATAAAAGTTCATGTGATCTTAATAGCACACCAGACCAGCTAACATGGCATTGTGTAATCAGATACTTTATGGCCATGCATGTTTTGATCATGACATAGATCACAATTACATTGTACCTGATTACTCTACAAACACGTTGTTCACAGATTGACCAGAATCTTTGTGTTGATATAAAGGTGTAATCAAAACAAGATTACATTCAATCTATTCTTTTCCTTCTGATCTAAACTGGAGAGCAGCAAGTTTAAAATGTTTTGCTCTTGTTTAGAATCTGATCCTGGAAGTAAGGAGTGCATCTTTGAGCATTGCATTTATAAGCTTACGTGCAGCCTGCAGCCTGATCATGTGCCAGCGTCAATCTGCAGAGATCAAACGGATCTGGATGTTTCCTGCGCCTGCACTAAAACAATCTCCTATCTCCTGCCGCCAACTTCTTAGAGATTTGGAAGCGGGATTCAAATGATCTTCCTCACACTTGCTTAAACTTTTGAAGTTGGTTGTATTTTCATGATAATGCTGAATGTATTAGGAAAGCTTAAAAGCTCATCTCCACCCCACAACTCTACATGGTGTACCCCTTTCTCACTTCCTCCTATTCCCTCCCCCCCCCCCCACCCCCCAATGGAGGTTACCACTTCTTTGCCAAACAGAAATGGTGTTATTGTGGCTATTTACATTCTAAATTACAGGGATTTATACTGTTAATCCTAGGTTCCGTTGGATCTAGAATGGTATCGTAGGTTGGATTTAAACAAAACGATTAAAAAAAAACTTTCAATGGCTAGATCTTGACATGAGATGTGATCATGGCAAATCTCATTTGAATGGGTGATGACAATTTTGAGATAATGCGTTCACAAAATTCGGCAGAAAGGAAGAATATAGAAGGAAGAATGAACCTCAACAAACTTAGTAGGTAGTACACTGTAGGTGATACCCTGATAGCATATCACCTAATTAGAAATTGGTGCATTCTATTCTGATTACTTGCTTTATGTTATGACATGTCTGGCTAACAATGAGAGAGGCTGCAAAAAGTCACTGAAACAAGTATAATACATATACGTATTTCACTTTTTTTTGGTTAGAAAATCACTTTGTCTAGAAATCTGTTGTAGAGAAGTTCAGATGATCAAATTTCTCTGTTGATGTCTTCACAAAAAAAAAGACACCTCAGTTTTGTCTCTGGATGCCCATGTGCTAGTCAAGTCTGATCATAATATATTCCTCCTTGCGCGTGTCGATACACTCAAAGCACAATTCCATTTTGTCATGATACCATCCACCAATTTTACAACTTATTGTTCCATTTTGTCTTTGTCCACTCTGCTTCCATCGGCAGAAAGTGATCTGATTGCAGAGGTAAAAGCGACAGGGATATATTTCCCTCTGCATCAATCCTGGTCTGTTTGCATGATAATGGAAGAAGCGTGACAATCGAGTCGGGGATCATGGTGCCCTACGCGGGTGCACATAATTTTTTGCACCAATATTTATACGGCATTTTCACTGCAGCCACCATTTGCATTTGCCTGGTGCAGTCAGCCTATAATAGCACTGGCTTGTGGGCGTAACAGTGAGTCTGAGATTTCATCTTTATGAAGATCATGTAAAATATCCCATCTCTTTGCCGCAGCAATCAATTACTTCATGCTAACAGCCCTAGTTCAGTCCTTCTGCAGTTAAAGGACGAGTTCACCTTCATAAACATGTGGGCTGAATGAATGCAGCAAATATATAGTAGAACACATCAGTAAGAGTTTGAGGAAAATTGGACAATCTGTTCAAACGTTATGCATTTTTGAAGTTTCTGCTCACTTAAGGCTGGATGAGAAGTCTACTATAGCTTGTGATATCACAATGCGTACAACGATATAAAGAAAGAATAAAGAAAATTCAATATATTTTCACTTTTCTAGCATAACAAAAGAACACTTAACTTCTCTCTTTCAGAAGGCAGGGGGAATAATATTACCCTTAACATATGTCACTAACAAGTTGAAGAAATGCGTACTTTATTCAAAAAGTGACGTTTTGTGAAATTCCCTTTTAATTTTCTTTATGTCGTTGCACGCACATAACATCATACACAGCAGTAGTCATCCAGCAGTGACTGTGCAGATACTTTAACAATTCATAACTTTTGAATGGATTGTCCAATTTTCCCCGAACTTCCACTGATGTGTTCTAATAATATTGTTGCATTCAATCAATCCACATGTATATGAAGGTGGACTTGTCCTTTAAAGGGAACGCAAACCCAAATAGCAATGTGGATTGAGTGAAAGCAGCAACATTAGTAGAACATATCAGTGAAAGTTTGAGGAAAATTGGACAATCGATGCAATAGTTACGAATTTTTAAAGTGTTGGTGTTGGAACCGCTGGATGAGGAGACTACTAGAGGTTATGACGTATCAGTGGACAACAATATAAAGAAAATATAAAGAAAAATCCACAAAAATTAATTTTTCATGAAAATTACAAATTCCACCAACTTGATACTGACATATGTTAAGGGTAGCAATTATTCCCCCTGCTTTCTGAAAGCGGTTAGTCAAGCGCTCTTTCATAATGCTAGAAAAGCGAATTTTTGTTGAATTTTCTTTATATTTTCTTTGTATTGTTGTCCACTCATACGTCATAACCTCTAGTAGTCTCCTCATCCAGCGGTGCCAACACCAAAATTTTAAAAATTCATAACTTTTGCATCGATTGTCCGATTTTCCTCAAACTTTCACTGATGTGTTCTACTACTGTTGCTGCTTTCACTCAATCCACATTGCTCTTTGGGTTAGCTTTCCCTTTAATGTCTTGGAGGGAAAAACAAAAAGACAGAAAAACATCTTGAATGAAATGGATGGGAAAAAGAAGAGTGATGCATTCTTGTGTGAAAGCTGAGGAATAGATAAAGCCAGTTATCCCTCTGCATTCTATGTTGCTACAATGTGTGTATATTTCATAAGATGATAGCTGTGACATATATACATATTGCCAGAACATTCCATCACATCAACCTCTAAAAAACGAAAAACAAAAATACGCTGTGTAATTTTGTTTCAAAGTTATATACATATAGCACAGATAGCAAAGATGCAAGGCATCACTATGAATGCCAACAGCACTGGGTTCTGAGTCATACATGTACTTGAATCACACCTCCATATTCTGGTATGGTAAAATATTGAAGTCTGTGATGATAACAGAGATGTATTCTTGTACAAAACAAGATGCAGGACACTTTGAATAAACTAGACACCAGTATACCCACTGTATTCTCAGTCAAGGTATGACAGACAGGTTGCCATGGAGATGCGTGATGGCAGACAAAGATCGCCAGTGATGATTCATGGATACTCCAGAGTTATCTCTCTCCCTCCATTGTTCCCCTTCTTCCTCTCTCTCATTCTCTTGATGTCATACTCACAGAATGATCACATCACCTTTTTTGTCCACCAATTTAACTCATCCACGTCTGATTGGACACGCCAACTTCTCTGCCTTGTGCTTTTCAATCACCCTTTACCTCAGACACCCTGGGAATATCACTGTGTGACCATGGAAACGATACTCCATCTGCATCTGAGCAGCAGATGGAAAGGTTTTGCAATGCTTGGATACATCGCGTGGCCTTGATTCTGTCTGGGAGCAGTCTCCCATACATATCATATCTCAGTAGCACTAACTCAGGCCACTACTGCACTGATGCTCACATTGATTAAATATGAAATTCATACCTTATTGGCCAGTACCGTAATGTGGGCAGAAGATATCGGTGCGATGGGCGTATCTTACTGCATCTGCCTAAAGTTTTGATCTGCAACTGCCTCTTTGCACATCATGTTCAAAATGGTATTCAATCCTTGTGATTCCATACTGTTGTATTTTTTTTTAAAACATATATGCAGTGCAAAATCATACAAAGTTTATTAGAGGAGTTTGCTGATGTTGACTGATTAGACTATAGATTTGTTTGACAAAAGAAGCGAATTTGTAGTGTCATTTCCTCCATTGCTTCTTGTATTGTGATTCTGTCATTGTACATCCAACTATCTTCTGCATTTCATGATATTTGACTATAAGTACAAAGTGTATTGAGCACTCCACAAAATGAAACATAATTCACATTCTTTATTCCAGAACCTACGGGCATAATGATCTGAACGTGTTACCTAGGATGATCGTTCCAAAATGCCATCTGTTGATGAAAAGCTGTGAAAACTCCTGAGGGAAATTTACCCAAAAAGACGGCTAAAAAGAGAGAACCAAACCTTCATGATACGATGCAACAGATCATTCACACTAATCTCGCACCTGAGATACTTCATGTTTGTCAGAACTTTTTCCCACCAACAGAAGAGATGATCAGAGGGACTGTGAGACTTTGTGCACTTAATCTCATTAAACAACAAAGAAAAATTTCATTTTTGGTGCATTTCCCTGACTTAATGTTGCAGAGAGTACATGTAAATATGATCTTTACCTGCAGGCGCCAAAGCATTCTTCAATTGATGTAACATGGCCCATACTTAAGAAACGACTGGATGATTCACTGGATCTCAAAATAAAAAAAAAAGGCTTATATTCACTGACCAGAAATGTACTACTTGTCATTTGTTATTGGAAATGATGTCATACCTTAAGAAAGACTTTTTGCTACTTCTGACACCAAAGCTTCTGAGACAAGACTTGTCATGTTATGAAAGTTAACATTTACCAATATTCCAATTGATTTTTTGTGTCATGATTCTCATAAAATCAATTTCTATCAAAACATTTATCTTGAAATGAAGGCACAAAAGTGAACAAAGGGAAATTTAGACCATAGTTAGAAACTGTTCTTAATATTCTATTACATACCTACTTGTTGTAAACTTGAGCACATAGTTACCATGAGTAAAGCACTAGGATGTAACATTAGGTTGGAAGCCAGAGGACATAAATTCCCTTGACTTCAGATAGAATGAATGGCTTTTTGCCTCTTATTTGACAACTGTCAATGCCTTCAGACAGACGTTTGAGCATACAACTGCCAGAGTGCTTTGTTTACAGCACACACAAGCGCTGCCTATCACACGCATACTCAATACCGATCACAAGTGACTAAGCAGGAGCTGGGGGAATTTTATCTCTGCATTCAGAGAAAGTATCTTGTCATCTGCCAATTCTTTGAAACTATTTCCCAATTAAATCAGAGCAGGACATTCACTGTCTCGGAGCTGCACAGAGACAGAGCATGTGCCTGTCATTCATTGTAATGAACAGGTTGGTGAGAGATACGGGTAAACAGCCCTGTTGTGTTCATTTATCATATTAAACAGATATTTCATATCATGTAAGCCACTTTCCAACATAGAGATAAAAGTGGCAAAATTATATTCCTTTGCATTGTCCTCTTGCATGATGATTTTTGACAATACCTCGGAAAAAAAAAATATAAGAAAAATAAGATGTTTGATTGAAAAGGATTAAGGGGACATATATTCTACCTGAACAAATGGATGCTACCAAATGGGAATTACATGTAGCTTCATCTCTAAATCTAAATGCCCAAGCAATGAAATCATTTGATTGTGGGTATCAACTGAAGGAAATGACAAGACCATTTCTTGCTTGTTCTTGAAGAATAGATATTCACAGCATTCACATCATTGTAAAAGTAGAAGCTCTTGTAAATGACATGTCCATTTTCCACTAGATTTCATCAACAGAGCTCATCTGAAAGTTAGAACGATTCTTATCTAATATCAATATGCTGGTGGGTTTTGGTTAGAAAGTATGTCTTGAAATCTGGTCTGCTTTATTTCAACACTTATACAATCTTCGAGCTGTATCTTCAGACAAAGATGATATTCTATGAAAAGAATTGAATGCAGTGGTACAACAACTTGCATATGATTATCACAGTTTGCTATACGTGTAGAGATTCTAGTTAAATCAAAGACCATTCAAAATCATTTCATAAGGTAGCTGCCATTATTCAAAAAGAGATAAAAAGTCCATGTCTTCAAGTGCTTATCAAAGCATCCGAATTGTAAATGAGCGTGGGTAAAGACACCATTTTCTTTTTCTATCATCTGCAATGCCACACAAAGTGCAGCTAATGTACAGCTTTCCAACAGATGCTAATTACTTCTCATCTACTTGAGATGTGTGCCTGATGAAATTTTGAGGCTGGCGCTCTCTGATGCTGCCGGCTTGGCATCTCTGTCGTAATAACATTGTTGCTTTGACGATGGTTAATTGCCACTTTGGCGAGCACTCACGGCAGCAAGCAGTAATAGTGTCATCATCCCCTTAACAACTGACTGTCAGCCCCTCCTGATGCTCCAAGGTACTTTGTTCATGCACACACATTTACATGTCAAGAAGTTATTACCAATGTTTAATACCTCACAATGCCTCTCATCTTTTTTTCAGCCGGGGGTAGGGGGGGATCTGAAATCTTCATCTGATATCATGCAAATAACTCAAAACCAAAACAATCTCAAAACCACATATTACACTTCATTTTCTACAATATAAATTCATAACAAAAATGGTAGTAGTATGCAATAGTTTGGAACATACAGAAGGAGAAAAATATGCAGATAAAACAGACAAACGACACACACACACACACACACACACACACACACACACACACACACACACACACAAGCACACTCACTGATACTCACTCATCAAGATGTCCAATCTTTCTTTGGCCATAGACAGATTCTTCTTCATCTTGTCCTGTATCTTCCTTGCTTTCTCCCATTCTGGACCTGTCATTGATAAGAAAAGATGGAAAATGGAAAAAATATTAAATCTAAAAAATATTTTCACAGTTTTTCCATTTATAGAAATACTGACAGATGAAAAATATGTAACACAGTACAAACAAAATGGAGAGATCTTGTCACAGTGACACTTGGTACACATATGATCAACAAGCCTAAAGCTAAAGTGCAATTAAATTTAAAACAAATTTCAAAGCTGACATTCGCATTTCTGCAGAAAATTGAAAATTACATTTTCTACCTGTGAAAAACAGTATATTTCCCATCCCTTGCTTATAATTTAATGCCAATAAGGAGGACGATAAGAATTTAAAACGGAGTTACAGGACTTGATCTGATGTCAAAGCATGTTTTCTATCCTAAGCAAAACGTGCACACAGTGAAACACATCAAAATTTGAAACCATTGTCAAAACAGTGACTAGAACATTGTCGGAATATCAGAAAATGTGTAGAATTAATCTTCCTTGTATTATGCACGAGTTATCATGTTCCTTCTTTAAAATTCCACCACAACAAAGCATATTTTCAGCCTAGAGGCAGTGTTTCATGATCATCCCCACATGCACGTAGACACAAGTCATCTAGATCAAGTTCCTTTCATGTAATAATCATTTGGAGGATCCAAAGATTCACTTCTCAGGCTGCAAATAATTCAAAACATAATTTGCAGAACTTAACAAACAGTGAAAACAGCGATGTCTCAATCCATACACAGCCCGAGGCAAAAGCGGAAAAATCCCGCCAGTGTATCGGATCTGGAGATGCATGTACCAGAGATGCAGTCCAGTGGAACGTTCTCTACCAAATCTCTCCTCCCTCAATCCTCCATTCTCTCCTTCTCTCGCTCTTTTCTTGCACACCTATTGGCTTTGTTGTTTGTTTGCCATGAATATTCACGTGGGCTTGGGCTTCGAGTGAGTCATTCTGCGCAAACTGGGCTCTCTCTCTGGGAGGAAAGCAGGAGATGAGAGGTGGTGGCGCCGATGTGGTTGGATGAGGAGATCACTGGGGATTGCTCCATCGGTGCACACCTGTAGGATTTGGTTACTTCTCCTTGATCCACTGTTTTTCTCATTTTTTTACAAGCATGCAGACACCAATATATGCTGCTGAGCAATTCTACAGTGCACTAGTATTTGCATTTCGCATTTTGCATTTTCTCATCTAGTAAGATTATCATCTAGAGTCCGTGAAAGGTGGTTGGGGTACTGAGTTTCTTGTCGCAAGATCAAATTACCGCATTAAACGAAAGAAAGAAAGCAAAGAACTTCTGATGAAGAGAAAATACAAACATATGGTGAACACATATCCCGTGAACACATGCCTGAGTTCTACAGTATTCTGCTTTGACCATAGTTTATAATGAATTTAACTGACATCGCATTGATCTTGTCACTCCATGTGTATGAAAACAAATTCTGTTACATTGTGTGTATATATACAAAATCTGTCAACTGCATTGCTGAGTTCAGATGGTCTCATTTACGGTCACCGACACTTCTCAGAACCAGAGATGTATGGTGAAGTATCACAAAGTCTTAGCTTTTAACTGATCAAATTCTGAGAAATTTTTACCTCAGAGACTGCCATCTTGTCTCCACAAATTGACACTTCTGAATCTCACTGCACATCTTATGCTGGAGAGAGACTAAATAGAACTTGATAAATTCATTAGATTTGCACAAAAAACACACTAAAATTTATAATCTTCACCACTTTTAGAGAGAAAAAAAAAATTGTTCTTCTACAGTATGCTGTCAACTCAAGGATAATTCATAAATGTACAATCAATAAGCTGTTGAAAATTCTGCAACTGATATAAATACATATATTTATACATTTTAATTCAGTTGCAGAATTTTTTTTTTTCAATTTTCAGTTTTTTTCCATTTTCATTTTTTAACACCAATGGGCTCAAAGGAAAGATCTGCTTCACACTACCTTAATGAAACACAAATTTTGAATAGCTCAAGTTATCACAGAAAGATAGAGCACCAAACCAGTAAGATGTGGTTTTTGGGACCCAACAAGTTAAAAACTGAATATCCTGGAGCGTGTGTGGCACTCTGATCTAGCACAGAAATACAGAAACATCTGAATCACTGGAAGCATCAATTCCGGTCGAATTGATATTTCCCTCAGCTTCACTGATTGCACCTTTGCGGTTTGTCACACCCTGCCTCAACAATCAATATTTAGGCCATCACTGCGTATGCTCGCACGCAGCGTAACACATGTTTATAGCATCAAGGCCAAGAAGAGAAGGAAGATGCTAAGACCTGCATATGCGGCCAAATTAATGTGAAATCTAATATGCGCTAGTCAGTCTTTTTTTTTCTCTCCTATTCCCTCATGATTCATTAATTCACCAACTTCAAATTACTCTAGCGTGCCTTTTGGCCTGTTTGAGCTTGTCGCAAAGTCATGGCGGCTATCGCCGTCCTTCATAAATTCCTCAGATAAAATGCATGTTAAATTCGTGAGTATTCCACAGCTGTAGCTATTTCTGCATTCCACAGGTCTGGTATCATTTCACGATGATGAACAAATGAATAAGAACGTCTTATCTTCGCCTTTTATCATCCAAATTCTATGACAAGAAATTCCCTTTTCTCCTCTGCTTTCATTCATTTGCTATTCTCATCTCCTTCATCACTCTTTTCTCTCCCTTCCCATTTTATTACTCTGATAACACTTTTTTTGTACACTGGATAATTTTTTTTTCTTTATGGGGGGGGGGGGGAGGGATGTATAACATTCACCACAATGATATTTATAGTTTGTATGTACAATAATTCACCTGGTGTGCATGCTCAATTTGAAATTATTTGTATTAATTTATATTTTTTGGGCATGTGTGTTCACCTTCTCCCTGATGTGCTTCCTTTAAGTTGGTTGGAGAGGCCCATGGGTCATAGTGATTTTGATTGCTTTTTTCCAACCTGGTAACTTAGGGAAGCTCATTAGGGAAAGCCTGACACTTTGTATTCCTGTATTTTGCATGTTTTGTATGTTTATCTGTTTTCACTTGTATTGTCTTGCACATGCCAAATACTACTACTAATAATTTATGTTCCTGTAATACTGACACAATATCCTTCCCCCAACCCTCCTTTTCTTTCTCCCTTAAGGAAAGGAGCTCACATTTTTCTGAATCGGTCTTTGTTGCTTTGGCACTTTCCTTTCTTCTTTACTAATTCATATACTTCTCTACTGCAACTTACAGCTACTGGATCGCATGCATGAAATAATTAGCAATTATTTAGTGTGCATTTGAGAAAAAGTTGCATGATGGGTAATCAAAAATTTGCTAGCAAATTGTATTCACATTGCAATGTGTAATATAACACTTACCAAACTATATTGAAGATAAGCCCAAATATCAGCTCTCAAATGTATTTAAGGTCATTTTTATTGAAAGGATACATCCACAGTGATTTGTACCGGGTTGGGATTATGCTGTTGTTGCTTTCAGGAATGATAAACATGAGAAATATTAATGAAAACCATTCAGTGTGCCCTAGTGGATTCATGAGTAGACCATGGGGAGGGGGTGTAATGGGGACTGTTAAAAGAGTTTGAGTGAAGAAGCTGTAATGCCATTGTGGTTGCTGTGCATGTGCACATGTGTGGTTAGGTTGCCGTCATGAATATTCATGGTTAAATGTGCTATTCCAGAGTAAGGGACAATGCACTCTGAATGATGATGCATCAGTTTGCAAAGTCTGTAAGTGATTATCATGAACGTATGATGCAACTTGAAGTTAATCTGTACCCTACGTCAAAGCATTTGGTGTACTTTCATTGAATTGTGTTTATATTCATCCCTCAGATTTACCTCTTGAGAAGTGTGATGTTTACCCATTAAATCTGCAGATATTTGTGTGTGAGTGTGTGTGTGTGTGTGTGTGTGTGTGTGTGTGTGTGTGTGTGTGTGTGTTTTCAAACATAAAAACCTAAATTCCATTTGTATTCTGAGTCTGAGTCTTTCATCACTAGCATGTTGATGAGCTGCATTCTATGTACAGGGTAAATCAATTCATTCAATATATATGATCATCTGCTATTTCATGAAACTAATGGCATACAATTTTTTTTGGTAGAAACACCTAATCAGTTACTTGTTTTGTCTTGATACCCTCATTCCAAGCTTCTTTACCAAAATGTACATCAAGCAAATTTAAGCATGAATAGTTTAATTTCTACCTCATCAGTACTCATCCTTTCTCCATTTCTGAGATAGTACATCACCCAATGACACTCTATCATTGATCTTTCAACACATACGGTGCATTATTGAAAGTACATCACCCTTGCTCCACCAGCAAGAATGAACATGTGACAGCCATTAAATCTGCCTGGGAGCGACACATCAAAACCATTAACTTTTGTTGTCAGTAATGCCATGCTATGATACCAAACAACCTGCTGCTTCACAAAATAGGGGCACCCATTAGGCAAAAATTGAGACTGCCTATAGATATAAAATCAGCAGGATATTTTGCTATTATACTATAGATATAAAATCAGCAGGATATTTTGCTTGGAAAAATGTTTTAGCATACTGTCACTTTGATCAGCCCATTAATCTCTGTACAAGCTGTAGATGGCTTTGGGACTATGTGAACACTTACTTCACTCCCTTGTCATACCAACGTCATGAGTCGTGCTTTCTCGGGCTCAGACGCCTACATCAGTCAATTGGATTCATGCTCACGTCCAGCAATCAATGTTGGCTTTGAACGACAGATTCCGGGGGGTAAGGAGGCATCATTAATGATTGCGGAGTGTGACGAGTGCTTAACCGTCCCAGCATAGCTTAAAGAGATGAGCCTCGGAATTTCCATCTCAATCACGTTTTGGGGTCTGCTGGTGTCATTCAATCAGGATGGCTACGAAGTCTTATTTAGAAGCGTCACACTTATCAGGTCTTAGTGATTATAAAATGCACACTGAATACTGAAAGCTGTGTAAGTTTGATGTACCCCTCTTACTGCGATCTCTTAGCGATAGCTTTCTTCTTAGGAAAAACACAATAAGTAAAGAGAATGTCAAATTCTTTTATATTCATCATTTTCTCTTTTTTTCCTCTTTCTCTTCTCTTGAGAGAATACTGTGATGATTTTGATGCTGTTCTTGTTTGGTTGCAAGAGTCAAATCTATGATTTTATCCTTTTTTTAAGTATAGGCAAGGAGGTACTAGCCTAGTACCTCCTTGGTATAGGGAGCTGCAGGAACATGAAGCTAATGCTTCAGCTTTAGATACAGGTAAACCCTCTGCTTCCTTAACTCTTTAAAACAACTATCAAAACTACTATCGTGACAAAATTGTTGCTCAAGCTATTGATGTTTTTTTAATTGAGGGACAACAGCAATGGATTCACATAATTAATGAAACAAAATCTTGTGCATATCTCATCTCTAAGGTTTTTAAGAATCTAGCTTCACAAAGCTGATTACAGACAGGTAGTGCTATCATATCATATACTAGCATATACATGTAATGACATATATTTCATTAAAGTCACTGGGTAGTATCAAATGTTAATTCAGTGGCGGATCTAGGAGGGGGCACACCGTGCACGTGCCCCTCCTTTAGTTTTTGTTAAAACTAAAGAATAAACAGAAACAGAGGGTAGCATGAACGCACTCCCTTTAATTTTGTAAAGGCGCCCTGCCCCCCCCCCCTTACAGAATTCCTGGATCAGCCCCTGTAATTCCAGCATTAAATTGTTGCACATCATTACATCACTATTCTAAATACTTTGCAGAGCTTCAAACTCTAAGCAATGCTTATGGGCAATTCCGCGGTTAGTAACGTTACATTTGAACAAATTTAGATATTTGTTTTTACTACTAAATTACCATTTATTCATTTCAAGCCAAAATTATGTCAAAAACATGTTCATCATTCCCAGGTTTATGAAACAGAAAAGAATGAATACAATCCAAGAAATAATAGCATTGCTATGGCAACTTAAAGGGCTGGTTAGTAACGTTACGAAAAAAGGACATGACAAAAAAATCAATGTCTTGTAACGAAAAGTGTGCAAAAATTCAAGTTACTTCAAACAAAGTGTTGCATTTATTTCAATTATTGCATCATGACAAATGTTCACACAATGTTTTTTAGCAGTGCGACCAATAATTTCTTAGCTAGACCCCCAAAAGCACGGTTAGTAACGTTACGGTTAGTAACGTTACATTTGTCCGGAGTAATTCCGCAGGTCATTTCACCCTTTTGTAATTGACAAAATGTCACATGACTTCTGGAGTATTTAAATGTATTTATCTTTTACCCTTTAGCAAAACTTTGAGGAAAAAATTTCAAAGGAACCCACTGTAATTTGCATTTAAGTGAATTTCAGCATCCCCAGTCCCACATGTACATTTTAAATGATGGTTTTAGATCTCGCGAAATCAATCAATACGAAAGATAAAATCTACTGAATTTGAAAGACCTTAATGATTGGTGAACATCCATGACATTAGTTGATACCTAGATTAAAGAGTAAGATAAAGAGGCACATTTCTTTTATCCATGTCATGTCCACCTAACTGCGGAATTGCCCTTATACAGAAGAATATGATTGCTTAAAGTTTTAACTCTGAAAAAAAAAAAAAATCCCAAAACCATTTTGTAACTGGCATGCAGATTTCCCTTGACTGGCACACTACTAGCATACTTCCCACAACCCAGCACAAACTTGTCACATCACATACCATCAGCCTATTCTGTCCCTGCCTCTTGTTAGAAGCCAGTACACCAGGAATCAATCAATATCTTCCTTAGATAAGAGGCAACCCCTTCTTGAAGACCACTCCCAGAGAACCTCCAACCCCCTGGGGTAATGACGGACCTGGGTGACAGGAATGGTACCCACGCCACCAGCTTAACTACCCTCCCTCTGTCCACTTTGGTTATTTGCTCAGCACTCGTCAGCTGCATGGCAATCTCATGAGGATTTCTCTCAGGACCACGCATCACCCCTGCAAATGATGTGTCCACTTCGGCCCCCTGTAAAACTGCATTGGACATGGACATTATCACTTTGGCCATCTCTGAATGTGTGCACACAAACACACACACACACACACACACACACACATGCACACAAACAACCACACACTTGCTTTATAGTCATGCACACACAGAATGCAGCACAAAGAGCAGTTTCTAAAAATAAAAATCAATGCCCTACTAAACCATGCATATAGAATGCATCCTGCTGGAGAATTCATACTGACTAGACATGTTTGGCTTGAGTCATTCTGTCAATATGTTTTGTATGTGTGTAGGTCTACAAAATTGTAAATACAGAGTACAAATTTGAACTAGTACACTCACATGAACTAAGGAAAACACATATATGATGAAAAGTGTCAGGGTTTGAGCACAGCACAGCTGCATACTGTAAAAGTGGATATTTTTGCACGACTACCGGTAATTTTTTGTGCTCGACCTGGTAAAAAGAGTTTCACGTGTTTTTAATTCTGCAAATTCAAAACGTCAACCACTGGAATGTATGGCAAGCATTATATTCATGTGCTTTTATTTTTGCGCTAGTTTCTGGTTAAACAAAATGCGCAAAAATTTCCACTTTTACAGTATTAAAGATGCAGAACATAATTATATGGAGAAGAGTCTGACCAACCAATTGAAGAGTTTGTTTGCAAAAACCGATAAGTCCATTTTTGAAGATTTTGAAGTACGGTCTCTGTCATAAAGTACAAAATAATACCTTTTAAATAATATATTGGTCACTACATATAAAGGTATATTCTTGAAGTTATGGTCAATAGAAGCAAAAATTTTCTTATTATTCTCTTTATTTTTCTTGACCTTTAATCGCAAATATCTCCATTTGACAAATATGGACTTATCGGTTTTTTGCAAACAAACTCTTCAATTGTTTACAAATACTGAGGCTACCATCAAATTATTTTCAGCATTCTGATAGTTTGTCAATGATATACAAGTGAATGCATCTCTTAAAACTGTAAAATGATTGGTCATTAATCTAATCTTACCTATAATGAAAATGAAAATAAGGCAGCCCTGCATCAGTATCTCTATGGAGGATTAACACTACACTTGTAGAGAACACGGAACTATGAGAGTGAGTGAGTACACCCTTGTTCATGATGGCACTACAGTGGGCAATCCTCTACTGGTACAACAAGGGTGATAATTGGGTACCTGGAAGGTGTTTCATAAAGCTGTTCGTAAAGTTACGACCGACTTCCGAGCGACTGGTGATCAGTTCTTATGCTGAATTATGGAAATTCTGATAAGTATAGCACATCAGAACTGATCACCAGTCGCTCGTAAGTTGTTCGTAACTTTACGAACAACTTTATGAAACAGGGCCCAGATACCCCTTTTTAATGCTCATTTTGGTATACATACGTCATACAGTCAAGAAAATGCACACTGACCATGCTTAAAAAGCTCAATAAAAAGATTTAAAAAGTGCAATTGTGCAACAGCTGCCACACATATCACCGCAGTAATGACTCTTTGTGCAACCTGAACCATCAGCTGTAGTACATGTGTTTCCACAACATGGTGTAGCATAAGGACAGCAGCAACATCAAAACATGACAGAGGAAAAGGATTTGTGCTTCATACTCAATCACGCATGATGACCTTATATATAGTTTGCAGCAGACTTGCAGGAAATCAGTCTGAAAGTAAGTCTTACAGGTATACCATTCAGGTATACAGTAGGAGCTGAGGACTGATTCATGGCAGAAACCTCCCCTGAACTGAGTGTATACTGTCAAACTAAAAACACTCGGGCATAAACTTTCACATTTGGAGCTGACAGCCTTTTTCGCTGCATGAAACTTTTGCAAACTACCAATGGAATTCTATGCATTGTGTAGACAAAATCTTTCTTGTGCATTTTACTTTCGCAAATCCTGGCTCCTTGCAAAAGTTTCATGCATGCATAAATTTCTGGTTTTACAGTATTTGGCATGGTCAAAGTCTAAGCTGGGCTGATTCACTTCTTGCAGACTACATGTATGCAAAACAGCTAAAAAATTTGCTGAATGATGTGGATATTTCCATGGATATTTACCAACATGCAGTTTGAGAAAATTTAAAGGAAAAATTTCTCCCCTGAAAGAGCTTTCAAAAGCAGGCATATATGGTTGAAATGATTTAACTCTACACTAGGATGACAGACCTGTGTGTGCATACTTACTGTAGTAGTAACCATGGTGGCTGCATGCTGAAATTATATAGCACCCCATAAATGTACTGTTGAAAAGCTAAAGAAGAAAAAAAAGGCTGTATCTTTTGAAGTTTGGTAATATAAGACATAAAACTTAGTGTAATAAGATGACAAATTGAATAGTAGAATACACTTTTTTGTAATTGGCCTGAATTGCAAAAATGTAGTTATATTGGAGGTCATTTTCATCTCCATTAATAATCATGAGGTAGACCTTTGAATACAAGGTGTGACCACTAGGCGTATGAAGCACCACTTGTTTAATAATTCAGTGCATCGTGGGTGAGAATTCTCATGTCAGTGTGATGGATTCATATTCCCTGCTGACCGGGTGATTGTGGTCAATCAGCAGGGATGGCCCTCTGGATCAATCGAAGCCAAAGTGGTTGTGTGGACAGAATATGTAATATCTTTCACAGTGAGGTCTCTGTGGTCAGATACTGCATATGCTGAATATTTCGCAAGGTTTTTATTTTCTCGAATTATGCGAGTCAGGTGCTATTTGCAAAATTAAAGACACGCGAAAATATTGACTCTGATCCCGATGTGAATGTGACGTACGTGTGTAAACTTCTCCGTTCCGTACAGGACTCCACGATCACAAATCTAGCCACTCACAAAATCGTCGGGAATTCTCAATTCGCAAAAATTTAGACTGATATCAGTTTGGCTGAAAGTTGATGATGAATATTCTTCTACAACATCCAAACATGGTGGCTTTAACTTCTTGCCACGTGAAAATGGTAATTAAAGGGAATTCCTTTTCTGCTCATTGTCATTTGACACTATTATTCTATCCATAAATGATATGAATTTCAGAGTAATGATCACACTATATACAGGTTGTACAGCTGAGGTAACATTTGTCACTATAACAAATATTAGACTACACTGAAACAGTATTGAGTCCCATAATGTGAAAAATGCAGGTAAACTGCACCTTGGGCATAACGTATTCTACGACAAAAACAGACATGACAATTCCATGCTCACATGCAATCCATCTAAAACCTATGAGGTTATCGTGCAAACTGTGACGGCTTGAAAATTTTAATCCTCCCTTGCATCTTTCCATGATGACTGTGTAAGCACATTTAGGTTTACAGCAGAAAGTCCAGGAATTTACTACGAGAGGCTTTACATGTTCTGAATAAAGTACATTATTGAATGCAAGGACTTGACCAAACTTGTATTTAAAGGGAACGCAAACCCAAAAAGCAATGTGGATTGAGTGAAAGCAGCAATATTAGTAGAACACATCAGTAAAAGTTTGAAGAAAATCGGACAATTGATGCAAAAGTTATGAATTTTTAAAGTTTTGGTGTTGGAACCGCTGGATGAGGAGACTACTAAAGGTTATGACGTAGTATAATATAAAGAAATAATAAAGAAAATTTCACAAAAATTCATTTTTCATGAAAATTACAAATTCCATCAACTTGATACTGACATATGTTAAGGGTAGCAATTATTCTCCCTGCCTTCTGAAAGCGATTAGTCAAGTGCTCTTTCATAATGCTAGGAAAGTGACTTTTTGTTGGATTTTCTTTATATTTTCTTTGTATTGTTGTCCACTCACACGTCATATCAAACCTCTTGTAGTCTCCTCATCCAGTGGTTCCAACACCAAAACTTTAAAAATTCATAACTTTTGCATCGATTGTCCGATTTTCTTCAAACTTTCACTGATGTGTTCTACTAAAGTTGCTGCTTTCACTCAATCCACATTGCTCTTTGGGTTTGCGTTCCCTTTAAGGACACAGTTATCATCACACCTCAAATTAAAGTGTGACTTCTGATTGCAAAAACTCATGTCATACTTCAATCACATGACATCTTTCCTCAAACTCTTGACACACAAACAAAAATGACAAACCCCTATCATGTGAGAGCATGCCGAGTTCATTCACAGAGAGAACCACAATGCGAACAGCTTCATGTGTTCGACTCACTCCGGTGGTTTTTTGAGCCACGTCTTCTATCATTTACTCATGTTCCATTAACCACACACTTGTGCGAAGCTTCTCAGCCAAGATTACTTCCCATCTCGTATTGACTGACGACCGCTCATCCCCAACTGTCTCATCATTTCTGGATGATTACGTACGCGGTGCTTTCCCCCCGAACATCCCTTCCTTCAACCTCCTCCCTCAAAGAAAAACACACCTAGAAGTCACTGCCATTTATGCAAAGCAAAGTGCCAAAATAGGCCCACGGAGGGACATGGTACAAGAATCTCTAATTAAAGGTGAAGTGGAGTTTGAAAGTTCGACCCCCAGATACTACTAGTTTATCCATTCTTTTTTTAAGGTAACAATGGTTAATTGGAAGGAGACATCCTATCACAATAAAGGTATATATCTTACAACCCGTGGTCTTTTAATCAGAATATCGATTAAACAAGGTATATAATTTTATATTACAATTCTCATTATAAATGTGTGGTCCAATATGATGGCAAGAAACAAACAGTGTAGGCACAGGCTTTTAGGCTCAAATTTGATGCACTACAAGATATTCTGTCACAGAATTCATATTCTTAGCTGAATCATCTTGCAGTTTAAGAAATTATGTAAATTGTACAGCATCTTCAAGTCTTAAAACAAAACAAATGTGTGTGTATATGCACACGTACCACTGCTTTAAAAAAAAGTTTTATGCAGTGGTCAGCAACACAAGAAAATGCCCTCCCCAAAAACAACATTTAAAGCACAAAAAATACATGCCAAAGGGCATTCTCCTCAAGCCTGCATGCCTGACTTCAGAATGGATTGTGGAGAATTTGGAACATGGCAGAACAAGATGTTATCATGCACAAGCAGGAAAGTGCAGTGACTTATTGGAGTCACTCGCAGAGGGGGCAAATACCCTCGATATCGGACTCTTTAGGATAAATTCAGATGTACTCTACTTGATGACATTTTAGCTCTGATTTTTTTTCTCCATTTTCCCCCTTTTTCTCATACAAATGCCCACTGTGAAACACTGTGAGATGAGCAAGGTTTATGTTAAAAGACAGAAATGGGGTGGCTTTATTAATTTGATGTTGAGACAAAAGATGACTATGGATATTGTACATTCTTGGAATATTTCTAAGGAATCTCAATATTGAGAAGATAGAGCATGTAATGATTTTGTTTGCTTCTGAATTAACTCATTAATTTTATCAATATTTGGATATCTTTTACTGCTGATACTTTGACTAAAAACTGAATGCAAAGAAATCCTACCACTTAATCTATTGTTGTTGTTGGTTTTTTTTTATTTGGTTTGTGTGTGTGTGTGTCATTTTTTAATTTCACAGGAGTGATCATAAATGATTAATTTGTTTGACACTTTTCTGAGAGATACTGAGATAGAACTAAAAGCAAAGTTTACAATAGCAAGGATGACTTACAACATCCATAGTGTCTGTTTTGCCCATTTCTTGGGTCTCTGTTGAGCTCAACAGTTTACATCATAATCAGCTGGCTATTAGGATGTGATGCAGGCATCAAGCCATGTACGTATACAATGCAAGGGACTATAATACCTCACAGCTAGCTAAAACTAGCATATATGATGTATGGTACATGTACGCCTTCACACTTATAGACAGCATATTACGCACACAATCTAAGCATGTAACCCTTGTTATTTCCTCTACAAGTCATCCTCTCCAGAGGAGCTGATATTTCGTGCTTTGTGAAGCTAGCTGGGACTCCTACAATTCCCCATTCGCTGATGTTATTCTGTAAGCGTACAGAGTGTGAGAGATCTGTTTGCTGAAAGGTCAGAGTGTGCCATTTTCTGCCTGTGCTCAATTCTATTCCTGGTTATACAAATTGTATAAGGTACATGCATGACTACTGACGGCCACTGGGATGAATGAGTGTGGGCCTCAATTAGCACTGCAGTCTTTTCCTGTGTGCTGCTGGCTACAATGCAGCTCAACACTTTGTTGTTGTTGTTTTTATTTTATTGAATGCATCAATTATCACAGGCATCTTCTTATGACTTTCTGCCAAACAGCTTCCTGGATTTATTTGCCCTATGTTAATCTAAAAAATTATTTAAAAAAAGATCAGTCCTTGATGAATTTTATAGTTTATGTGCATCAATCTCATCTTTTGAATACATAAATCAACTAATGAACTGTGGTTCACAGATTATTAACTTGTATCTCATTCATTCTTATGTAATCAGTTATGTTTAGAAAATCATTGGCACATGTAAATGATTGTTGCTGTTGTTTTTAAGATCAGTTAAATGTCAATTTCCAACGCATTTTTGAAAGAATCCATTCATGAGAAATAAGCCACACTCACTTGAGTTAGATGACTTTGACCAGAATTCCATACATTGTATCATACATGATAAAATATGAAAAGAGATAAAAGAAAATCTGCAAAGTAGATACATGTAAATTTTGGTAAATTGGATTCTATGCAATGACAAGGACTGTAAGCTTATAGGCCCAACAACAGAGTAATTAGCCACAATGCATCTGGTGCAGATTAACACAGGGCACGAAGAGAGAGAATGCATTTTTGTTTTAATTTTTACCCTATTCACCCCGATCAATAAAGGCAATAGACAGGTAAAAAAACACTCCCGTATTAAACTGTAACATCAACTATATGGACAATACCTGAAAGTACAGCATGCTAACAGTGAAAAATCTTCAGAGCTTCTTGGCAACAGTATACGGTGTATTCCCGTTATAACAAAGTCCTCAGGACTGGCAGCTTTCTTTTGGTATATAGAAATTTCATTATAACGAAACAAATAAACAATAAAAATACATAGAGCGGATAATGTTGCAGCCTGAATTTTTACTCCGTTGTCACCGGAATTTCGTTATAACCATGTTCATTATAACAGGAGTGCACTGTACATTGTATGCCTGTAGGGTTGCTCATCATAATGCTTACCTGGTTTATCACAGTCCACTGCTATGCCTTTCTCCAGTTCATCTACCCCTTTACGATAGTACTCAATAGCCTGCCGTTTGCTGCCTGCAAGTTGCATGAAAGAGAAGATAGATTTGACCTGCTGAGAAATGAGTTCATGATGTCATTGACCATGTTTTTTTCTTCAGAAAATAAAACAAAAATGTCACACATCCACATAACAAATCCTGCATCTTTTGGATGAATAAAATAGTGGGGCAGATATGTGAAAAAGATGCTCACATCCGGCGGAAAGTATGAAATTTTGCATAAAGGGGTATTTTGGGGCGCTGATTTCAAAAATTGCCGGATCCAAGAGATCTGACCACTGGGTGGGCCACCATTTTGAATTCTAATATGGCCGCCATCGCAAAACATTTAAAGATCCCTATCTTCAGTTCTGAATAACATAATAATAATGATAATGAATAACATTGATATAGCGCTTAATACTGATGTTTCTAAGCGCATAGGCCATAGGACATAGGCCATTGACATTTGATACATAAAAGCATGGTGATATGATGACTTCATTCACAGACTTATTTGATATGTCTGACAAGCTGCATGGCAGCCAATTTGAATTTTCTTACATAGTTGCCACATTAGAGTGTTAAAAATCTCTATCTCGGGTTTGTAAATTCTAAAGGCTACAATGAGCGCGTGTTTTGAGTGCGCGCTGCTGTATTTACATTGTGACGTCAGTGAAAGGTGCATTATGCTTTATTTTTGCTGCACGTTTTGGCATGCCTGTGAATGCTAGTCGTGATGTTTGTCTTGGCAGCCATATTGGAATTCAGAATAGCGGGCATTGCGTTTGTTAGACACATCACATTATTCCATTTTTTAACTCAGCAAGTTAAAATACCTGTTTGCACCTAATTTCAGCATCACTCACCACTTAGAACTCGAGATAGGGATTTTGAACATTTCGTTGAGGTTACCATACATGGCGGCCATTCGATGTTTGTCAGACACGTCAAATTACTCTGTCATCAAATTCAACATGTCAAAACGCTCTTGTTTACCAAATTTTGGTGCCACAGGCCATTTAGAACTGAAGATAGAGATTTGTGATGGCAGCCATATTGGAATTCAAAATGGCGGCCGACCCCGTGGTCAGATCTCTTGGATCCGGCAATTTTTGAAATCAGCGCCCCAAAATACCCCTATAAGCAAAATTTCATACTTTCCGCCGGATGTGAGCATCTCGACCAATTTTTGCTATGATACCTGCCCCACTAAAATGAACAGATTGAGAAACACAGTGCAATTATAGCTAAAATAGCCATGATTTCAGAACAATAGTTTGTGTGTCGATTATTTGTTTGTTTACTTGATTTGCTGTGTGACATTTATCACAACCAATTACACTGTATACCCTCAACAAACATAATTTCACACAGTTCTGCTTTGAAGAACAACATCTTTCTTTGATGTAGCCCTATTCAGGGGCGGATCCAGGAATTCCATAAAGGGGGGGGGCGCAAACAATATTTCTGGTGCTACTTCCAGGTTTCATCTCATTTTTTCTATTTATTCCTTTTGTTTTAACAACAAATAAAGAGGGGGCGTGCGCCTGGTGCATCCCCTCTGGATCCACCACTGCTATCTGTAATGTGTTATGTATCTTCCTAGTACCTCCCTCAGTGTAGTATGCACACAGGAAGCTGCTAGAAAGATGCCACATTAGAAATCCCAGGTGCGTAATACAATAACATGTATCATTTGAGAGAATCCCAGTCAAGGGTGAAATAAAAAAACAAAACTACAACAACTCTCTACTTTCAGGATATTTATCTTATGTGACTTTACATTGCAGGTTGCCATCTCAACATCCATTTGTTAGAGCATGTCCTTGCTCAAATGCTATTGATTATCTACATGGGTAGCCTAATATACACAAGGTCGGGACAGGATAATATCCATAACAAATTCAATTTGGTTAAACACGGCTGCCTCTAATTTATATGTACAGAACGAGATCTAGAGGCCTAACAACTACAACAAGATTAAATGTGTGAAGGGTGACAATGACTGGGGATCCATGCTAGTCTCTGCACAGAATGTCACAGTATATGTCATTCATGTTATGATATGGTAAAGTTATTTACAGATCACTGGATCTTCATAATAGTATTAATACTGTACATTATATAGGTAGTGTTCATCCTCTACTTCACATACATGCCACATACAGATCTATATATCTGTAACTAATTCCAGCTCATATCTAAAACATATCACGCATGTTATCTAGTATCAAAACATAAATATTTTGCATTGATTATTAAATGTCTACCAGGCATCCAGAAAGAGGAGTCTATTATTACAATCAGTGCTTGGCAATACAACATCTACACTTGTAGGCCTATGTATAGTATCAGTAATCAGTTTTAAAATCATATTCAGGGGCCTGTTGCATAAAAGTTCTGATCAAACATAAGTCACAAAATCAAACATAAGTCTCTGAATACTCAATTCTGATTGGCTGATACCTGACTTATGTTTGATTAAATCTTACTTATGTTTGATTGCATCTTTTTATGCAACAGGGTTATGAATGACTGTGATTCAAATGCTTCAAGAGTCTGGACACTATGAGGATTTGTTTGTATGTAAAGTCACAAGAATTCATCACTGTTTAGAGTGTATGTACATTGTATGTCCCACAGGATGTTCTGAGGTGAGAGATGTGAGAGTAATTGAACATACATTGTATATGACTTGAACACAGAAGACAACACAGGCCTCTGCTTGATTGCACATTTTCTCTCATGTTGTCCGTATTACAATGAGGCAAATCAGCTTTATGACATGGACATCAGCACAGGCTTGTACACATATTGTATACGCCATATATTTCGCGAGTCTAAATTTCGCGAATCGGGAATTCCTGACAATTTCACGATGGTGGAGTCCTGTAATGAACGGAAAAATGTACACACGCATGTCACATCCACATCAGGATCAAAGTCAATATTATCTTGTGTCTTTAATTTTGTGAATAGCACCTGACTCGCGAAATTCGCGAAAATAAAAACCTCGCAAAATATTTGGCGTATACAGTAATGAAATGCAATATAGCACAAGGAACATTTGGCATTATGTGTGCAGTAACTTGAACAAACATCACATTTCATCTGTATCAAATCATGCAAGAATTGTTTGAATTAAGCAATTAGGAAGTCCTTTCTTCTATTCAAAAGGGAGCATTATACGGAACTTTACCAACAACAAAAAATATATCTCATATTTTTCAATCCAAACTTACTCATCCTTGATGCCTATGGATTGGAGAATTCTTAGCGGTATTCCAAAATGACAGAAATTCCATAAATGAAAAGGTGAGCACTTAATTTCTACATATTTGTATTGCTACAAGAAAAACAGAGAACTCTTTTTTTTTTCTCCTGAGAAAAATGTGGCAAATAAAGTTTCTATGGAGTATGTAAGGTCAGGGGTTCTAATAAAATTAATCTCATTGGCTCACTTTTTTTTTTTTTTTTGCATTTTTTTTTTGGGGGGGGGGCACAGATGCAATCCTTGACATAATACATGCAAATATTGTAAACAAAGTTTGCAATACTCATTTCCTTTTCTTGGCAGAGATGCAATCCTTGATATATAATACATGCAAATATATCATTGTACACAAAGTTTGCAATACTCTCATCTTTCCCCCTTCTTTGCTCTGCTCTTTCATATGCAGCGACATATTCTGGCAAACAAAGCTGAGACTGTTTGACTTTACACGCACTTATCACCTTCTGTCAGGAATGATATCATATTCTCAGACTGATTTTATCTCATTCTGGTATAAAATCTGCTCTGAACTACAAAGAAAAAAAAAAAGCATCGACAACAACACAACACTGATCTATTGTCCCATGAAAGACTTTGATATTCCATCAAACTGGCACCAGTATGCCGGCTGTCACATAAGCCCCTAATGAATTCTGCCTTAACAAATTGTTCTATCATTCTGTTTATCTTTGTGCTTAGTAATCAGATTACTTTGAAATGCAAAATCTATACTTTAGGTGAAAAATAAAAATGCTGCCTGCAAAAGTTCCTTGAGCTACTGCAACTGCAAAACAACATAGCAGAACAAACAATGACACAAACCAAAAGCTGGTTGTTATGATAAACACATATCTCATATCAGGCTAGATTGATTGCAAAGGGGCAATAGAGAAACTTGCTGCATTGTGCAGGGAAATTTCATTTTGTGACAAATTTGTTTTTGCCCCATACCCTGGGAGCAATGAATACACTCACTGATATTCCAATAATGTGATGTTTGTGTGCGTCAACCTCAATAAGAATCACTTTCTCCTGCCCTCCATGCACTGAACTTCTTGACTTATGATCCTCGCAAATTTGTGAGACAAAGCATAGTGGTACATTGTACAATCTCACACTCAAAGGATTTACTTTTAACTGTATCTGCACAGAGGAATATTTTTCAATCAATTTCTATCTAGACTCTATTACAGCATATAACATTGTTACTAGACTTTACCCTGTGGTATACATGTATGGAGTACTGGTATATTTTTTTCTTATTTTTCAAACAAAAGAATAGTGAACTTTTACCCTTACTTTTGACCTTTCATCGCTGCCATTTTTATCAAAATATCTCTAAAAATATCTCTTTATATGACAATATTTAAAGCATTGACCCCTGAAAGAAAGCTACCGGCTTAAGGACAGAAATTATCATAATCACTCTTCTAGTGTTTTAAAAGCATGGGTGTATATCTATGGTTGTATGGATCTATTGGATATCTAACAGGTATCAGAAAATATCTCTAGTGACGTCAATTCAGACTCTCACCGGGTTTGGCTTATTACATCATAAAGCAGTCACACATCTGATATACACTGCCCATGTACCATGCACGCAGCATAAATGGTCTGTGTATAAATGTAATGATGTACACAAAAAGCAGAATGACAATCTCTGCATACAGCAGTAATGTGTGTCTTCCTGTGTTTATGTAATGTATCGAATGACAGTTGTGTTCAATGTATTGCAATATCAGTACACTGTACCATGTACAATTGTATCTTTAATACCCATGCTTCCTGCATAACGAGACATTGCATGTATGGCACACACAGGGAGTGAGTTTTATGCAAGAGGACTTCAAATACAATTTATAGATAAGGTGCGAGTACATGTACAGTGTAGGTGACATACAGGGCTATTTTAGGGTGCCAAAAAGTTGCCACATCACATCATTTCCTGAATCTGATGTAGTCGTGATTGCATCATAACTGTCGCCTTAAGTCATCTGGCTGGTACTTGTAATTCATAATTTATTCAATAATTTACTTAAATCATTTCTTTTGAGTTACCATTCTACAGGATATTTAACAATAAGCTTGTCATGAATACATGTACGTATACATACAACCATGTACTGTAAAAGTGGAAATTTTCGCGGTGTTGAAATTTTGCAATGAACTGCTAACATTTAAATAAGTAAAAAAATTAAAAGTGGTTGAAAGAAAGTACCTACTGAGGTGGTACCAGGAGGTATTAAAAGTTGTGCAGAGAAATGGTAAGGTATGATGGACAGTGATAGATGATATCATACCTATCACAAATACTCGGTAATTGTCCATCTCTCCCTACTTTTGAATAAACCATGCTGCCATGTCATACCATCTCTGTGTGTATTTAATAATTGTGTTTCATTAGCCAAGCACTGCTTAAAGTGCACAAATACTGGTACTGTGCTACACAGTATCACACATGTACACATGTTGCATACAGAAGTACATACTGCAGCGTTTTTGTTGTGTACGAATTTTGTAAGTCCTGTAGCATTCCTGAAATCAGTTTTTAACTTATAATTGTCTCCCATGACTGAAATACAAAGTATTTCATCTTTAGGGTGGAAAATTGCAATCTTGCTCTTGTCTTGATTCACGAAAATGCTTATTTGTCAAACTGTTGCTGTGGTTTTCATTGCTAAATTGGCTTTTATACTCTTTCTTATTGTCTTTAAGTCCAAATTTGCAAATTATTATACTTTCAAAAATGTATGGCTTTTATCGTACTATATTTTGCAGTAGATGAAATGTGATCGTGGTACACTACTGGTGAATAGCAAAAAGTACCTGTACACCGTATCCTAACCATGGGTTGAACCTTGAACCTTGAATGAGTACTCTCCCAAAAGCGAAGATGCTGTCCTGGAGAGGGCTGTGCTGTGCGGTGTGCTGTAGCATGTGCCTGTGGTGACGTGAGCTCAGGTGCATCTATATACAGGTGCAGGTGCTCCGTGCGGGTGTGCCTCTCATTACAGCATCTTAAGAGTAGGGGGCGGCGCCATCTGTCTAATGACAGGGAGGGCTGCACTCCTAAAGGTCATCAAAGTACCTGATGTTACTACTTTGGCAGGGAGAGTGTTCCAAATTCTTATGGCTCTGGGGTAAAAACTGTAGAGGTGGCAGTTGACTCTGGAGTATGGTTGGAGGTATGACAGGTTGTGGTTCTTTGTGTTATTTTGTGCTATCCTGATTTCTTCTGGCATGGCTATGTTGACAAAACCATAGTGGATCTTGTACAACATCTCGCTTTGATGGAGGATGCGACGATGCTGTAGTGTATCCCAGCAGAGAGAAGAGAGCATAGAGGTGACACTGGATTCCCTTGAGTAATCATGGAACACGAACCTGGCTGCTTGGCGCTGGATGTTTTCTAACATCTGGCTGTCTTTCTGGGTATGTGGGTTCCAGGTGCATGTTGCGTACTCAAGCTGAGGTCTGACGAGTTGGTTGTATGCAGCTACCTTCACCTTCTTGTCACATTTGTCTAGGGTTCTCCGAATGATGCCAAGGGTTCTGGAGGCCTTAGCCTGGGTTTTCTGTGTGTGTACACCCCAACTCAGGTCATTGGTAATTGTGACACCTAGGTATTTGTAGGATTTTGTCTGTGGTACCTCTTGCCCATGCATGATGTAGGAACATGTCATTGGTTTACGCTTGAGGGTGATGGTCATGGTTGACGTACCGGTACTAAGAATGACAGAATGACTTACAAGTGATACAAGTAAAACTAGAATATAAAATGTCATTATTGAACATCTACTGCATCATCCTGACTATTTGACATGTGTGTGAACACCATTCACATTTGGGTTTACTACTGTACATCTATGACACACGGGACCAATTGTTGACTATCCAAAGGTTATGGGATACTCAAAAGAACAGAAAAAGCTGATCTGCCTCATGCAAGCAGATGTGATTTAGCATTGTACGTATTGGGCCCTAGTGTTACAAAACGATGCAATCAATCATAGTCTAAGTCAAAGAATCCTTGAACCTTGAATCTTGAAGTATTAATCAAACATACACGTAAGTCAATAGCCAATCAGAATTGAATATTCAGACACTAAAGGCATCTGACTTTGAAGCTACATGCTTGATATTTTGGCTTATGTTTGGCATTTCATCAAACATTTTGTCTGAATTTTTTTTTTTTAAACAAACTGTAAGCTACTAAAATTCTTGCATCTGATTGGTTGAGTCTGAGAGCAAGTTTGTCAGGAAAAAAAAAGACAGAACGCTTGATGAAATAACCCCTGCGCCATGCCCCCTGATCTCAACCTTTTCACATCAATTGAACAGTAGCAGGGCCATCCCATGGTTTGTAGCTTTTGATGACAACACATCACAAACATTCACATGCTTTTCCATGGTCCTGGATCTGTGCAACCTAGTAATAATTGGCAATCAGTCCGAGTACATACTTAGTCATAGTGTATTGTACACATTTGAATGACCTTGGCTCATTACATGCAAGTGAAACAGAAAAACTGTTCAAACAGATTAGAACTTAGAACCTACTCAAAGCTAAACAGGCTAAAGTTTTGTAAATGAAATAAATTAACTCAGTAACACAACAAACCTTTTTCCTCTTCATCTATTTTGAGGGCTTTTGTCAAGTATTCAAAGGCTCTTTTGTGATGTTGTTTCTGCTTTGACAGTTGGGGGTCCAGCTTTGGTCCTGTAGTGGATGCGGTGGAAGACGATGATGGGTTTATTGATACTCCAGTCATAGGGTTCCCATTAGCTTCCAAATCGTTTTTCAGGGGGTCATACCCCGATTTCCTGGTGTCCACCATCGCGAAGCTTTCCCGTGAGCTGACTCGAGAAACCGCTTCCGATATCAGCATCCACAGCTGGAACACAATAAATCGCAGAAGGCTGAAAAGCAGCAAAACTGGGTAGCTTGCCCACCTGAGATTTCTCCTATGGACGGATGGTGTACCGTCCAGTTTGGGCTCCTTTTTATCGCCGGGAGTTTTTGGGCGAGTTTTCCGGGGCATCGGCGGCCGAAACCGTTGCCCTTTTTCCGTGCAAACCATCCAAGCCTATTCACTATCACGTGCACGTCGATGATGTTACTTTCCTCATTTAGCACAGTTGTATTGCCTCGTTCACGCAACACATAACAGCTGCTACGAACACGACCAAGCCTGTCGCGCAGCGCTGCCCGAATGCATGCCAAGTTTGTTTACATGGCAGTCGCGCGTCCCTGACACGGACCCAGCAAGAGAGAGGCCCCCGTCGTGAACCTGGCCTGCGCCGCCGATGTACTAGTACCTCGCTCAAGTGCAATTCTCGTTTTCATCGCCTCGACGAAACAACAGGGGATATCCCCCAAATCTTAACGGCCGCACCCACGCGCGCGCGCATCATCAATCGCAAGTCATCTCAGTACAAAATATTGCACCTAAAAGTCAGAGAAAGGGTTAAAAAAATAATAAGAAATAATAACAGAGATTAAAAAAATAAAAAAGTCGAAAACCATACTAACATTCCTGTCTACGGAGTTTTATCTTCATATTCCTGAGGACGGTTTTGTGATGACTTGTGTTTTTGTCAAGAAAAACGTCGTAAAATATTCCCCTTCCTCGCGATAACACGTAGGCCTACGATCGTTATTGCTAAATCGGGGAAAATCAATGTTATGATTACTTTGTGATCTGAATACTAGTAATCAATTACTGCATCACTGCTCAGATGAATGATTTATTACAAAGTCTGATCAAACTGCATGTATGCGTCAAATATCGAGATTACGATTTTTGTCCTATACACTGTGCTATCAATTGGCTTCATGCCACTTTTCCTCCAAAAGTTTTTCAGGTTGCTGTTGGTTTTTCACTTTTCTCCTTCCTGGTTTGGGATCACCAAATTTTCATAGTAATACTATTTTTTTTTTTTTTAAAGAGACACCCACTAACTCAACTACTTGCAAAAGGCAAGTTTCTGGTTGGCGAATCTGAATTTTATTTGTTATAAGCATTATTATAAAGTGAATCCGCGACGGTTAGTGCCACACTCACCGAAGTTTAAGGAAGTTCTTACAAACTGTTTTTTCTTCTTTTTTTTTAAACTTTTATGTAATTCAATGAAGTGTCTTTAATAGAGGGCAATTTTAGAATTAAAAATGACTGAGTAATAGAACATACCTGAAGGCTTGTTTTTTATAAAGGAAATATGGTAGGAATTTCCCAAGAATCTTCATTTATTATGAAAAACTGGGTTACACATTTCCCTTGATCTAATGAGATCTATATAAAGGCAACATCTCATTTTCCATGTTATCCGGTGGAGATAACATATTCTTGTAATACTCTAGAATAAATTATGCTGAAATTTCATTTTTATAGCTTGTTTGTATCGTTTCCTGCCGAAGTGGTCGAGATAGCACAAATTGTTATAGAGTTATCACCTAGAGAGGGCGGCAACCACAAACTCACAAATTCAGTCCAATAAGCTTGTATTAGTGTAAAGGGTATTTCCAAATCGATTGTCCATTGAGGATTCCCGGGTAATAGTTATGTCTTCGGGTGTCTGTGTTGTTGGGTGTCCATAGAAAACTTTTGGTGGTCGTTGGGTTATTTGTGAAGAATCATACAACAGAAGTTAATCTAAAAAAACATTAGAAATCTCTTAAAATCTAACAAATTAACGATTTTGAAAAAAAGGGCCTCTGTAATCTTTCTAGGAAGAACTTTTATCATTTTACGTTCATGTTTGCCTGCAAATGAATTGAATATTGCACTACTATGGAGTACAGGGGCATGATTCTGTGGAATTTTCTAGAAAACTTAAGAGCATTCAAGACCATGGCACTTGTCAAATCGTTTATCCAATGAGTCTGGATCACTTTGGAGTTTATTTGGAAAGAAGTAACTCAACAATGTTGTTTATACCGGCGCACTCTTATGACTTATCCGAAGACCCATGGCCTGCAGCAGCAGAGATTTTCCGGAGATGCAACTTTTATCTTATCGAGTCTTCGAGAAATCTTGTCTCTTAATTCTACAGGTTTTCCCTTGGCAAATTATCATGCATTATGTGTAATGATATCCTCTTTATTCGCCTTACATTGTGAGTGTCATCATGATTTTCAGTTAGGTTAAAACAAACCAGCACAAATATAATTCGTTCCACTCGAGCCACTCGGGGGGGGGGGGGGTGGGGAAGGAGGGAGGGGATGAAGGTGACCCACTCCTGGGTTTGTTTCGCAGCTCCTTCCAAACTTCAAAGTACGCTGATAAGGCCAAGGACGTCGATTGCGATCCAGAGTATACATAGTGTTGACGAATAGTCTTACAATTCTATCAAAATAATGGAGGTATTTGGGATATTGTTGGAGTGCATTTTCTTTGCATCGTTGCTGCAGACGACATTAGCTAATGCAGGTATGTGATTGATAATGTTCCTTTCATGTGTATTTAAGTATGCCGCGTAGGCCTACTTGAAGAGATAAAGAGCAGCTGAGAGCCCATTCTTTAGCTCAAGAAAACTTTTGCATATAGTTACGTAGGCGAAATTGCCGTCATTGTTTACTATATCATAATTATATACCATACCACACGTTTAGAATACGTCAGATTGAATGACCATTAGTACCTGCATTATGAAGGCGCCTTTACAACTGCCGGGAGGTCCATGTGGTTAATATTGTCTGATCAGAACTTGCATGACTAGATTGTATGGATTTCGTAAAATAACACATGATAGCTTATAGTTTAACAGTTTAACAGTTCAAATCTTTGCTTTCGAAAATGTTTGCCGTTTTTCAAGGAACAATATTCGAACTTGGAAAATTTCTTCATTTAAAAATAGTTATTTTATGTTCATGACCAAACAGAATATGAGCCGCTGTAATTGATAAATGAAAATAACATTTTCTGACTTATGTGAAATGTTTGTGTTTCTAAAGGTCAGAACTGCAGCGTTGACCCCGGAATTCCTACTGTCTGGCTCGGTAAGTTCTTCAAACGCTTGGTGTAGCTTGCGTATTCACAGTCTCATTATATTGCTTGTGACTACAAAATGTCTTCTTAGGTAGGATACTTACTTCATGCACAATATCGTTTCTTTATCATTGCATAATTTTATATAAGATGATCAAGAAACCATATTATTGTGTATGATGCTTCAGATATCAATGTACAATAATCTGTACAATTCTATATGACCTAAGGTTACTTTCATGTGAACCAATACCAACATACAATGATTACGCAAGAGAGTGACGAAGTTTATACAGCCGGTACAAAATCTAATAATGTAATCCCGAGCCGCGTGTGACCGCATTATTATCTAATTTTGATATGATCAATAGTCTTCTTGCAGATGTCGAAATTTCCAGAGAAGTAAAGTACAGTTGATCGAATGCTTTTGCGATTATAGACGATCCGTGGAAAATGTGGTGTCATATCATCTTTCCTCAGATGACGACGGAGAGAACGAAACCTGCATAATTGAACCGTTGCAATGTTCCCACTTTGGTCTCGATCTGGTGTGCGAAGTGCCGTGTGAGGGCGGTATGAGGGTCTTGTGTTCCTCGCCCCCAGCCATCCCTCTCTCGGAGCCATCCCCAGCCACCCAGATAAACATAGTGGCCTACAACATTTGGGAACTGCGCTATCTGTACCAACAGAATGGTCAGAGAGAGCGAACTTGCCGGCAGCTGAAGGAGCTCTTCCGACTGAGGCAAGATATTGACGTTATTGTCTTCAACGAGGCCTTCATGGGAGGTTGCTTCTCGAGCGTGAACTCGACCACCAGTGCGAATACTCTGACTATCCGCGACATCCTGGTGCAGTACGGGTTCAATTTCTTCACCAGAACGATTGGGGAGGAGCGCGAATTGCCGAAATTCGAGAACGGCGGTGTCTTCATAGCCACGAGGTGGCCCATTGAAGCAGAAGACGAGACCATCTACAACGCTGCTGTCAACACTACTTCGGATGCCTTGTCTGCCAAGGGGGCCAAGTATGCTCGCGTAGTGAAGACAGTCGATGGAGATAGTAGAATATACCACATTTTTGGCACTCATCTCCAGGCGTCAAAGGGTGCCGTCGCAGACAACGTCCGGGTCAAGCAAGCGAGTCAGATGTACGACTTTGCCCAGGGGCTAAACCTACCCTCCGACGAGCCTGTCATCTATGCTGGAGATCTCAACGTGAATTTCTACACGGATGCGCCGTCCAACGCAGCCGATATCTTCGAGGCGCTGGAAGCCGTCGTACCGCCAATAATTGGCGTGTATAACTACACCACGGATGGTCTCGAAAACGATGCGAGAGATGGCGACAGCAAATCGTTCAAGGACTACGTCATCTACAATCAACACCACCTCAATCCAACCACCGCCACGCAGGAGATCCTGCGCCCTCGCGCTTCTGAATTCTTCGAAGTCTGCATGCAAGCATTCTCCCCCTATCCCTCCTACCCACACTCACCGCGATGTCGGAAAAGACAAAACATTACCGATCTCTCCGACCATTTCGCCGTGATCGGTGTTCTTGACTTCGACGACCGGATGTTCAGCACAACTGACCAGGCACCAACCTCTACTGACTCAGAAGCTGGGCGCCTTGTTCAAGACTTGTGCATGGTTTTGGTTGTAATTGCTGGTGTTTTGCTTACTCTTGCTCCTCCATTATTGTGAGTAGCTAAGGGACTAAACACAGGTTCTTTTCCCCACTTGGCTTCATCATGGTTAACAATAACTGAAGTAAACTTGAAAAAAAAATAATTTCGAATAACAACAACAAGCTCTTCCGAATACAATATCATATCTCCAAAGCTCTTTATTTGTTAGTTCGCATCATAGAATTGATGATCTTGGATATGGGTATATGATCATGTGCAAAATTTTTAGAGTGATCTGCGTTGTACAAGATCCGCTTTTCGGTAGATCACTCTTTTCCGTCGAAATATTAACTTTTTGTCACTTTTGCAAAGTTTACGCATTGTTTCTATTCGTTCGTTCTTTATATCGCTTACAAAAATCTGTGATCTCTGTTGCTATAAAATTGCTTACAATAAATGATATATTAGTGTTTGCTTTGTATTTGTATTACATTTCTGTTTGATGAAAATAAAAAACACAATTGGAAAAAAAAATGAATATGCGAGGGAAAAAAAATCTGTGCAGTGCAATCATGAACATGTGAAAATTATTTGCGTCAAAAGACTAGTGTGCCTTTGCCCTGTGTGCATGGTGTGTATATGCGTGTATCTTCTATTTCATGACTCTCGCTCGAGAAATGTTCACACAGAACTACTGCATTAAAGGATTATTGGTGTCTCTCTTGAATTGGAAAATATATCTTTGTACACGTTCCGTCAGTGATTCATGATTGATTCATTGATTATTCGATAATCATAACGGCTGACAAAAGAGCCTATATATTGCAGTGTTTTACCAAAAGCAACTAGAACAAAAGCAAACAAATTCCTCTCATGACGGACGGGGAAGAACATAAATATCTTGATAAGACATTGATTACTCGCCGACTTTGCTCTCATTAACTACCTGTTAACCGTCAGACGATAAGGATATACGAGACTGAGTCGCCAAGTGCCTGAGCTATTTAAGACGAGTCTGGGATCGGGTTCAAGAAAAGAAAGATACACATTTCGGCGAAAGAAGAGCAAAATGGCTTTCCGCAACTATCATCAACACCATTTGGTTGGATTGCTTTTGATGACCATCTTTGCAGTCATCTCCTGCGTCCAAGGTAAACGATATTGATATACAATGTACTACGTTATTAAGTCTAACTGCACAGTGTATGATAGACAAGTGTGTGAGATAATTGCACAAATTGCAGAAAACCCAGCGTGTGAGGCCAGCCATATCTTATTAAATGAACGTATTGACCATCCATTTGTAATATATCGTAACGACAGACGAAATGCCACAATGCATAGGACTTCAAAATCATAATATCAATAATTTAACAGTTGGAATTGCCCCAAACATGAAAAGACAAAATGAAACGTCAACGGCCTCCTGATCTGAGCTCAGTAACTCGAATAAGTTTCCTTTAGGATTTTGATAGAAAAGGCAAGATTACTCGCACATGTCTTATGTAAAATATCATTCAAGCATAATGTTGTTAGATCATCTTTAATCCCATGTGCGGCATGGTCGTGTCTTGCATCTTGCAGTGAAAAATTCCTTGAAAGGTTTTGTTGAAAAGTATATACCCACACATTTTTAGGGTTCCCTTTAACCACACTGTAGCAGAGTTTTAACTTAAGTCTTGTTAAGAGACAACGTATTTTGTAAGTTGCTTTGCGAGCGTAATGAAATGGAATCAGTGATACGTTGCATGCAATAAACATATTAACGTGACTTCAATGAGTAACTTCAATGACTATCATGGTCGTCACAGCCTTTCACATCTTGTGCATGCTGGTTAACTACGAAATGGGATATTGAATATCAATCAGTATGGGTTACATTTATGTTTGTTTTCTTGCAAACGGATGATTATCATAGCAAGATACAACTAAGACCTAATCATTTGGTGGGGTCCCTGAAGTACCATTATAAAATTATGTCGAATTTTGATAACAATATATATTTTCTCTTTTCATTTCAGGACAAAACTGCGATGTTGACGAGAATACACCAACAGTTTGGCTGGGTAAGCTAGTTAGCGAAGGATCATCTTCACAGCTTTTTTTTTCGGGCTTTAGTTTCTCGCCGCAAAAAAAAAAGATGATTGTTGTTTAAACCTTACATTAATAGAATTTATGCAGAAAGGGCAGCTCTAAGAGCTATCTGTTGGTGGTAACTATTATTGCATCCTTCTAAAATTTGCGACAAAATAATTATACAAACGCAATAGCATATAGCATCGATAGGAGGTGTTTTTGGAATGTATGCTGTAAAGTCGTTTATCTTCTCAGTGGTTATGATAAGGTGACATGAATGTCTGTTAAAGTATAGACGTTTTATTGCTATATTTAAAATTTTCGAAGATGTATAGTATTCGTGTGTGCAGACGGACCGTTATTTCATGTGTGTAAAACTCAACACCAAGACGTTCTTACTCACCACAGTTCCGCATTAACTGATGTGATACGATAATTCTTTATTATTGTACGTCATGGATTCGACCTTTCATTAGTCACGTGACGTGATTTCCAGTATGATGCTCGTACGTGTGGAAGCCTTGTCCGTGTTACAAGAAAAAAAAATCAATATAAAACTATGAATACAGTACTTTACAAATAGGGTCTATACTGTCATAGTCTTGATAGTAGCGTCTTCTGTCAAAACTTTAAAATGTGCGGAAGTTGAAATGCTCACGAGAGGTAGAAAATGTGTGATTACTCATAATGCACATTTCGACTTTACATAAAGAAATTTATAATAGGTGAAAGGTTTGACCGTCTTTATGATATTCCTTCCGGTATAAGATGTGACATTTGGGCATTCACTGATTATTATTGCTCAAAGAGTTGCGATTAGATAAAAACCGATAGTTTGCACTGTTCATATTCTGCACTCTAGGAGACGTAGATGATGACTTTTACTGCAAGGGAAATCTCACCCACTGCTCTCACTTTGGTCTGGACTACGTCTGCGAAGACCCGGACGGTGGCTCACTTGAACCCTGCGAAAACGGAACGAAAGTGATGTGCGCATCTCCAGCAGTACAAATGGCCGATCCTACTCCCGCTACGACCCTGCGAGTCTTGGCGTACAACGTGTACGAGATTCGATATCTCTACTTCCAGAGTGGTCAGCAGGAGCGAACGTGCCGAATCCCTCGACTCGTCTTCACCATGCATCCCGATCTCGACGTCATCGTCTTCAACGAGGTGTTCATGGGAGGTTGCTTCGCGCCTTTCGACGACTCCATCGAAACGAGCACGCTGACCATTCGGGACATGCTGGATCAGTACGGTTTTAATTACTACACTTACACCGTCGCCGAGGGACCTGGTGAACCTTTCCCGCTCCTCGAAAATAGCGGCATCTTTGTGGCATCTCGATGGCCCATCCTGAAGAATGCATCGAGGGTATTTAACGTTACTGAAACATACGCCGTCACAGCAAAGGGTGTCATGTACACTGAGATCAACAAGACAGTTAACGGAGAAAGTCAAATATATCATGTTTTTGGCACTCATATGCAAGCATTTGGTACACCAGATGCAGATGGGGTGAGGGTCACTCAGGCAAATATCATCCGGAACTTCATGCTCGAGCAGAACATTCCAACCAGCGAACCAGTCATTTATGCCGGAGACCTCAATGCTAAGATGAACACAACAAACGGGGACGACGTCATCGAGGCGTTTGACGCAACCGTCCCTCGACTTGTCGGCGACCTCTACGTTACTTATGACCACCAGAACAACGACATGTTCAACGAAAACACAACCGAGAATAGCACGTGGCTTGACTACGTCATGTACAGTTCGTCGCATCTCCAGCCCACGACTGCCACCTTGCAGGTTGTTCGACCCCGGATGGATCCACTGGAGGTGTGCTGGAGAGCCATCTCACCTTTTCCAGCTTATCCAGGAATGGACGCATGCAGAGACACCAGAGTCATCACTGACCTCTCAGACCACTACGCTGTCCTGGGAACGTTTGACTTTGACCATGACGACGTCTTGTTCACGACACCCTTCAACCCTTCACGACACCCTTCAACCCTTCAACCCTTCACTACCGACTCTACAAACGCTCTCCGGTGTCTGGGTGGCTGGTCTGCTGCCGTGTTTGTAATCCTCACAGTGATTTTGCAACAGTGGTAACATTCAGGTTTGAGACTTAGTGCGATGATAATATAGTCAGTGATGCCAATGTTTACAGCAGTCTCATGATTTGACCCTTTTTGCAGACGTATTTGCCACTCATCGCTCAAAATATATTGCTTATGAAATCAGGTCATCATGGCCCTCGCAAATTTCAGTTTCGTCGTTTTGAGAAATAAAGATTATATTTCTCTCTAATTATTGCATTGAATGATTTTAATTTTTGTTATTTTGTTTGTTGTTTCTCCATAACACGTTTACGTGGCATTTTAGCTTTGATGTTTTGACAAACCTCACATCAGACCAAAAATAGTCTTAGTTACAGATCTACAGAGGTAATTTCATTGACAGCTCTTTTTATGTTTTCTATGAATGTTTACTAAATATGAGTTTACGAATTCACGAATACATGTAAGTTTGAGTAATATACATTGTACGTATGTTTTGTTTGAACGCATTTAAATAAATGCTTCCCAAAGCAGAGTATGTGCACTCCTTCTGTGCGATATCCATGATGACCGTTTTTAAAGTAAATCGTGTAGGTAAATTTGCTACGAGTTAATTGACGTGGTGTTTAAAGTATGGTATCACCATGGAGCTACTTATTTCCATGGCATCACATTTTGCGTTCACTAAACTTGTGCTTCTTCGTACTTAAAGGAAACCAAAACCCCAACATAAACGTGGATTGAGTGAAGCAGCAATGTTATAGCACAAAACATCAGTGAAAGTTTGAGGTTTGAAAGTTTTAGTTCGGTTAAAAAGTTAAAAAATTTTAACGTTTCGGTGCCATCATCTTTGCATCATGCATGAAGAGACTACAGTTCATGACATTATTACAATTTTATACAGAAAATAAAGGAAATTCCACAAAATGTAATTTTCGTGAAAAGTATACATTTCAAATATGTTAAGGTTGGCAATATCCCCCCCCCCCCCGCTTTCAGAAAGAGGTATGTATAGGTCAAGTGCTCTTTCTTATGCTACAAAAGTGAATATATGTTGAATTTTCAGTATATTTTCGATATATTGTTGTCATAGCGACGTCATGCACTGTAGTAGCATACTCATCGAGCAATGAGGGCACAACATTTTTAAAGATTCATAACTTTTAAATCGATTGTCCGATTTTCTTCAAACTTTCACTGAGGTGTTCTACTCTTGCTGCTTTCACACAATCCCCACTTATATTAATTGGTTCTGGGTTCCTTTAACCAGCTTTCACCGACGATTTAACTTGAAATGCTGTCATATACCATGTACACAGTATTGATTTATTGCGCTCGCAATCATTACTATGTTGTAATTACATATGTTGTAAACACAATGGATGTAAAAATATTTTATGATAATTGTATACATTTCCTTAATACGAGTGAAATACGAGTGCAAGTACTCCATGAAACTTTCAGCCGTAAGGCCGTAGGTAGACCCCTACTAGTTTAGGATTAAGTGGGAAAAATTAGTCTCTCACCCCCTTTCAAATTTTTGATTGTGTATATAACTGTTATCAATTTGCAGTTATCTGTTTTCCATTATTTGTTTCAACAATTCATATGATCAAAGATATTGCTTGGAGATTATGTGCAAAATATGCATGGATTCATTGTGCTTTCTTCTACGCATCAATTTTATGAAATGCAATGGGATTTTTTCTTCAATATCTAATTTAGATTATTGTCATGACAAAATCAAACTCGGAAACATGCATTGGCAAACACTTCGACCAAAATCCGTAGACGGTAAAAACGAGAACCCTCAACAATAAACCGGTTGGGATATCACTCCTCTGCTTAATAATCTATTGCTTTCAATAAACCGTGTTTCTCACACTTTGCAAACCTCCTCGCAAGAAAAGGTTAATTGGTACTCCACCAGCAGACTCTCAAGTGGTATATCAACGCAGGTGAAGGGGCTACAAGTGATAAGCAGTCAATATCTGAAGACAACTAACTTGACAGACCAGGCTGCTTGGAGATAATGTTTCACAAATTGGTTACAACCTTCGTACTTCTCTGTGATTAATATTCTAATCACAACGCTCACCAGAAGTTTGTCAACCTTTCCATTCTGTATTTGGTATTTTCTTGGACATGATTTCACTATCTACATGTATTTATGTATATCCTATGATAACTCTGAGTGTCAGTGCGTTATCACGTGTGATCAAAAACAAAAATAAACATGATGCAATTGGCATCAAAAAGTGCATATGATTGGTCCCACTTCACTTATGTCATACCTATTATATATATATATATATATATATCTGCCCGACTAGGTCACCGAAACATAACATAACATACAATTATATTTCTCTTTGTGTCTGGGTATGTGTGAGCAGATGAAAGCGTATTTTTTCGTGTATCCGTCACATTTATTTCATGTCAGCTTGGCCATACCGGCACTCGCATAGGTTGCAGATATTCTTCTATAGGAGAGAATAATAAAGATAAAGAGAAAATGGTGGGGGCACAGAGCAAGAAAAATAAAGCGGAATTACAAAAAAAAAAAAAAAAAAAATGTGCACACACACACACACACACACGCACACTGTATATATTTATATTATAATCATTCAGCACATTACTCACTGCTAAAGTCCCGGACAGAGTACATTTATGACATTGCATGTAGTGAAAAAGGTTCGCTGCTATGGCCTTATCCTCCATGCAGCTGTAACTTTATGCATAAGACTGAAGAAGAAGAAGAAGAAGAAGAAGGAGAGAATAAAAACAAGATTTCATAAAGATTTACCTCTTTCCATCGTTATTTCCTATGAAATAGGTAGGGGAAAGTATTTGGGCTGAGCATTCATGCACAAATGATTAAAAATTCATCATAATTTTGCTGGTGCTTCCAAATTTGACACAAAGTTTTAAAAAAATCCCCTACAAATCTCTGTTTTCTTGCCGTTGTTCTTTGTAATTGCATTTAATTCGTGCACTTAATCAAGTTAATCTGCCTTCAGAAATCAGCATGGAGGGTCCAAGGTCCTAATCATTGATTAACAGTTTCAAGTTATCTTGGAAGCATTGCATACACATACTCGGGCGCAGACAACTGGAACAACACACACCAAGAACACATTCGTTGTCGATTACCAGATCATTTGAAAATATACATTTATTGTGCTCTGCGCAGGATTGTAACATATCCACGACCACTGACATCATGATGACGTCACATAACATCCTTCTTTGGGTTTCGTTACTGCTTTGTACTGCAGGAGTAAAAGGTGAGACTATTGTAGCAATCTTCTTTTGATATTAGGATTTCACATAATTCATCGTACTTACCTTGCACTGCATCGAACAGAACACAGAAGGACAAGATGTCGTCTTTCTCATCCTACAGTTAGTTAAGTTCATCGTTGTTTATTTGGGCACCACTGTATAGTCCTCATACACTTGCAAAGACATGGCGACAATTAAATGGCGCTCTTCGTGGATATATCGTAAAGACTGTTGAACCTATAACTAATCAAGTAAATATTGTCACGGTTGGTTTAATTCAGTTGTTATCGATGTATCAGTCAAAAATTCTATGTTGTTTACTCACTTTGAATATTTCAGTAGGCTTATTCATTACAATGTGTCATGACTGTAAGGGTTCACTATTGTTTTTAATTCACACCGTCTTGTTTACCTAGTCCTCACTCTCTGTTACAAAATAAACTGTACGTCACGGTTTGTTTGTGTTTTATTTTGTCGAAAAATGAAAATAAATCTAAATTACTCATCCGTATACTCCCTATACAGATGAGTCCAGTATGGAGAAGTGAGTAAACGTCTAGCTTATCTCCCGACGAACTCCCGTCATGTTATGTTTTGTTTTTTTGAAATACGAGATATAATGTATTGATAAGATAAAAGGGTCTAAAGTCGAGCAGGTTTAAGACATCACACCACACCCCACATGAATCCATGTTCCATGGCGACACACCTTGAATGTTCAAACTGGGGCACAAGAATAGCAACACACAAACTTCAAATCGAGACTTGTACAACTATGTCTTGTCAGGGAGGGGTACTCGATTTAACCTGATATCATGTGCATAATTTGGGTATAGCAATCAAGCCGAAGAGTACACACTATTTACTTCTTTCTCTTCCAGGTTCCTGTGACGTAGATGACAACACTCCGACTGTTTGGTTAGGTAGGTACATAGCTGGGCGATCCAAGTTGTGTTCTTTATAATAAACCACGCCCATACAGGATAATAGCCATGCATTTGAAGTGAGTGTTGTCAAAGGCCAAGTGATATTCTGCGTGCTGTAAAGCCAATACGCGTGTTAACATGAAGGTGAACATTGATGAACCTCTCCAAACTGAGATGCTTTGCTTAAACAAACTTGACGCCCATTATATTTGTGATGATAAATGTTCATCGACATGAGCATGACACATCCGTTGACAGAACCTAATATCTAAATCAAATCTTGAAAGCAGTACATTTTATTCACTTAAATCTTTATGGGAAATTAAGATTTTTTTTCTACACAAGTTTACTTATACATATCAGGGTTTCTTTTTACCAGGTCAGTCCTCATTTAAGGTTACATAAAATCTCTGCTGTTTGAGCGATCGTGACCTCAGAGAATTTTGTACATTTTATTACATTTATGTTTATAACCTTTTAAAAGATAAGACTTTATGTTGATATTCAAGGTGATGAGCTGGATTGCCAAGGGAACTGGACGCACTGTGGACATTTCGGTCTCGACTTCGTTTGTGAGAACGCCACCGGGTCTTGTCCCAATGAGAATGACGTCCTCTGCGCCTCGCCCGAACCACTGCCACTCAGTGATCCCACCGCAGCTACGACTTTGAAGGTCATAGCTTACAATGTGTGGGAACTGAGATATCTATACTACCAGACGGGACAACGGGAGCGCACCTGCAGGATTCCCCGGGAACTCTTTCGGTTGCATCCTGACGTCGACGTCATCGTGTTTAACGAGGTGTTCATGGGTGGTTGTTTCTCCGTGTACAACGAGAGCATGGAGGAGAGCGAACTCACCATACGAGACATCCTCGATCAATATGGCTTCATTCACTACACAGAGACTGTCGGGAGTCCTCCTCAGCCGCCTCGGAAGCTCGAGAATGGAGGGGTCTTCATCGCCTCTCGTTGGCCCATTCTCAGGGAAGACAGCTTCGTGTATAATGAATCGGTTCCCTTAACGGCGGACGACATATCGGGGAAAGGAGCCGTGTACGTCCAGATCGAGAAGTCTGTAGGAGGAGAGAGCAAGACGTACCACGTTCTCGGTACCCATCTACAAGCTACGCAGCGAGCAAATGCTGACGCGGTTCGCGTTGCTCAGGCAACCCAGATGTACGAGTTGATGCGGAAACAGAACATCCCTGCAGGTGAACCTGTAATTTACGCTGGAGATCTCAACGCGAGGAATGGCACCCAGCATGGACATGACGTCATCAGCGCCCTCCACAGTGAGGTCCCCGATATCGTCGGAGAAAGAATCTACACCTACGACGGGGTGGAGAACACTCTGCTTAACTCTACGGGTCAGTCGTGGATAGATTACGTCCTTTACAGCACGTCCCATCTTCAGCCAGTCTACGCCACTCTGGAGGTTGTGCGCCCCATGTCTTCCCAACCCTTCGATGTCTGCATGCTGTCCCTCTCACCCTTTCCCACCTACCCGTTTTCCGAAAGCTGCCTTCTGGAGATATCGACCTGGGATCTGGCCGATCACTATGCCGTCCTTGGAGTCTTTGACTTTGAAGAAGTTAGTTCCAGTGCTTCCACCCCTGGTGTTACGGACGTTACAACCGACGCCCCTGACTTCACTACAGACTCCGGTTTTGTCATTTCTTCTGGACATCTACTTATAGCTTTAACATATTTCCTTGCATTGATATCAGTCTAAGAACGTGGACGATAAGGCCTGCTAGCATCTAAGTCTTCTTCAAGACAGCGTATACAACGTCAACGTCAATGCGATATACCGTTAACTAAATCTGCTTTCCAATCTTTACTATCTTTTCATTCTGTACTCGTCCTTTTTCTTAACATTTTTCAAGTTTCGGTGTCCGAAATGATTGGCTTGGTTAGGTTTTATTTCTAATTTTCTCCTCCATGTGAACGGTACGTCACAAATCAATACAAATTGATAAAAAATATGCAAAACAAAAAGTAAAACATAAAAATCAATATAGGAATGGTCAATTTCGTATCAACACTGTGTCCTAAAAACATCAAAATAGCAACATTGATAAAGCATCCTATAATCATACGTGAACAAGGCAGAAATAAATGCAGGGAACGTCATCATAAGCAGAGCTTGGCAAAGATGAGGCCCTATCACATTATTGTAACATTACTTTGCCATTCATGATGATAAGTTATCTAAAGCCCCAGTCACATATAAGCCGGATCACGCCGGATCTGATCACGGGTGATCCGGGGAGAGATCCGTGTAGACGCCTTGGACATCCTTGGACGTCCAGGAGGCCAACACGGCAGTTTTTAGAGATCAAAAACATCCGGCGTCATCCGTAGACTGCCGTATTGGCAGAGCAATCCGGAATGGTCTGTCTGGCTGTGTTTGTGTATGTGTGTGTGTGTTGTGCAACAGTGCAAGATCAGTGAATTCTAATATGTGTATATGTCATATAGGTGACGGTAATATATAATTTTATGTGCATGTGCGGGAGAATATGCAAACAGTTGATTTTTGATAACCATTATGAAAATAAAATGAGGAAGATTTTAATTATGATTCAAGATTGACCTAAACCTGAAGAAAAAAAAAATATATATACATATTATATATATATATATATATATATATATATATATATGTGTGTATATTATATGTATACATATATATATCTTTTTATATATATACACTTGTATATATATATATATATATATATATATATATATATATATGTATTTCGAGGAATATAACTGGTGTTAGCTGGGTAATAGTTCGATAACAGATACTTCTTTAGATGTGCTTTAAAGGAAAATAGTGCATGGAACATTCTGCTTTAGTTGAGCAGCGGATATGTTCCAGACGTCTTGTCAGTATAATGTCTATATTGATTTAGGCTAAAACAGTTTTGAGGTTCACAAGGTGATGATCTGTCGAACTTGATATGTGTGGATATAAGTATGTTGTGCAACAATGAGTTAAGTTTTTTGCGTATCTTTATACTTATAGGAATATTATATGCCTGTTTGAAGAATGTGAATACCATATGTGTCTAAGAGATAAGATAAGGGCTCCGCATTATAGTTTTGAGAAGAATAACAATGTAATCTATATAGCATTAATAATATGCAAATGACACATTTCTGAAATAATAACGACCGGTTTACTTTAGTATTAACATGCATTTCCTTCAGTAATTTCCCACACAATATTTGAATACTATATAAGACAGAGTGATAAAATTACTTATTGTACAGAATGTCCAGGGTTCATTCACAAATGATTTTATCAAATCTTCGAGAATACAAGCATAACTGATGTTCCTTAATCATACGTTAGGAATCTTTATATACAAGATATAATACGTCGTTCCATTTTAGCTGAAAAAAAAATAATTGTACCTAAAATGTAGTATTTGATATGTGATATTTGAGTTGTGGTAATTTCTATAAAAATCTAAAAAATTGGCTTTATTTGAATTCAAGGGCATACTATCAGAATAAGACTAATGATTTAATTCTATTTTTATATTGATTGTGCGAGTGCTTAAAAGGAAAGAAGAAACATAATGGCGTTGTGCAAAGGTGGTAGACGTTGATGGGTATCTGTTTTGTTTTAATTCACATAAAATTTCAAAGCAATTATCTCACCTTGTCTATAAATCACATATACGGAAAAGGTAACGAAATAGCGGATGATCAATAAATTGGCAAAGTATATGTGGGACGGAAACTTGTTGTTGAAGATTATTCGGAAGTACATAAATGAGATGTATTCAGAGATGGTAAAGTCTAATAACAAAAACAGCACGTAATAGGGCAAAATGGTGGAATACGAGTAAAACCTTGTTTGATTTCAGTGGACCTTCTTAGAGGTGATTAACGTGTTAGTGTTAATGATGACCTTGTTTGTGGACGGAGTGTGCACGGGGTCATCCCACAAGACCCACACCCACGAGTCATATAAACAGCCCACGAGTTGAGATCCATGAGTCATACAGCTCACGAGTCACACAACCCATAAGTTCGACACTATAGGCAAATAAAGCCTATGAATTCGATACCAGGTATCAAAAAACAGCCCACGAGTGCGACAGATACAACACGGGGCTTAATGTGTCGGTCTCGTGGGCCTTGTTATAGCTTAGTGTCGAACTCATGGACTGCATGACTCGTGAGCTGTATAACTCATAAGCTGTATGACTCGTGAACTCTTGTATGACTCATGGGTGTCGGTCTCATGACGCGCACCCGTGCGCACACCCCGTGGCTCACACCGCAATCCTCCTCACGAACAAATGACGAACAAAAACCAAACGATCTCACAAAGTTTGATAATTGCGACCATTTCGATGAAGTTAGCTAGCTACACTAGATAAATAGACAGACAGGCAGATAGATAGATAGATATTGATAGAAAGAGAGATATACAGAGAAAGAAGGAAAGACTATTCGTGACTGAAAAGACGGAGACCAAATACAGAAACAACGTGGTTTTAGAAGCTGTGCATTGTGCGGTATAAGATCACGATGAGAAGTAGAAAATGTATGGATAAACAGTATTATCATCAATTACCCGCAAACACTTCAGAACACTCACTCTGCTCTGTGGTACCCTACATACTGTTTCACACCACTTAAAGAAGAAATCCACTCTAAAATTTTATCAGTTTCATAGGAGAGAAAGAAAAACAAATCCATGGCAGCAGAACAGTGCAATTAATGATCAAAATATGATAAGAAAGTTATGACATTCTGAAATTTCAAGTTTTCGTAAAACACTTCTCAATTGACCAGACGCTATATGAATATTCAAATCAGCTGGTTTATGATATTATGCTCTCACAATGAAATCAATCATGGATTAAATGAAACTGATTCATGCTTTCATATTCAAATCACCTTCAACTATATTGCACATTACCCAGCTATTACTCATATCAATGATAATGTTATCTGATATATAGTTTTCAAACTATTAAGGATCAAAAGTGGGATTTTTTTTTTTGTAACACCTAGTATCATCTATGTATTTTGTTAAAAATGCTGAAGTCTTCTCTTCCAACGACGGCGGGGTATGGTTTACTCTTGATCCCCAGCTCACCCTATCCTATAAAAACACTCCTCAGTCCCTGATAAATAATATAGGCCTATTGCTGCATTCTCTCAATCTTCGTGGGATCCTTGGTTTATATATCATTCCCCTTTACATGACTAACCTGATCATTAATATCTTGCATTTTTGAATCCTCAGTAATGATAGGTCCTACTGTGCGCTTTTATTTGTTTTCAATTGATCTTCAGTTAGTTTTTTAGGTGTTCACATACATCGTTACTTTTGTATCATGATTTTTATACCTTGATTCTTCGAAATTGGCAGTCAGCAGAACTAACGTCTTAGATGGCTTTCCATAACTTCTAAAGCTTCTCTCCAAAGAAATGTAGCGCGAGTCACAGATGGCTATCCATAGTTTCAAAACACGTCGTGCACATGTATGTACGTACGTACATAAACACACGTTTTGAATCTACGCTTCTGTAATTCAGCTACTCGACACCGCACCACTCTAAAAAATTATTCGTGGACTCACGCATAGCAAAGAAAGATGAGTTTTCTGGGGTATAAAGACGTCATTGAAGATGGAGACACCATCATTGTCTTCCTCGGCCACGAGTCCATGATGCCACTGAAAATGGTGCTTGGAAACACCACCCAAACTCGGTATGGAGCTCTGAGGCATTCCGAGCTCATTGGCAAGCGGTATGGATCAAAAGTATCCACATTAGGTGGCAAAGGCTGGGTCTACGTGCTCCACCCAACACCAGAACTGTGGACAGTCAATCTTCCACATCGAACGCAGGTGCTTTATTTTCCAGATATTAGCTTACTTACCTTCGAACTGGAATTAAAGCCGGGAAGCATCGTTGTGGAAGCTGGTAAGATTCTTGTAGTCCCGTATATGTATTTTTGAGTTTGCCTTAAGAAAGCTGGGAGGCCACGCCATGCCACGGAGGGGGAGTTGCGTTTGATTCTGTACGGTAATGTAGCTATCAGTATCAATCAGCGCTGCGAATAGATGTGTTATGAGTAGATGAATAAAGTGCGCAATTGCCAAATAATGCCCTCGTTAGCAATGCAATCACTGTAATCAGTGCAGTATAATTAGGAAAGGGGTGGTTTAATAATATCTTGTATTCTTGGTTTGATATTGATAGACATCTTTTCCCCTTTTTCTGCACACAGAAAACAAAACAAGTTTATGACTTGTGCAGATGCCATCATGGCCATTATATGACGGCGTGTGATCTATCTTACAGAATCTAGATGAAGATCCTACTTGTAAATATATTTTTGTTTGTTTAGCAATCCCGGCTCACAGATGCAGTGATTCATCTCTTTCTATGAGATAATTTGCAAAGAGCATAATTTTGCTCTCTTCAACAAGTCCCTGACAGTGATTTCTCCTCTTTTCATTTTCTTTTGATCAGTCAACCTTGCCTTACTTCAGTTTATCTTGCTTTCGTACAAAATGCTTTCTCTTATTTTCATCTTCTCAGAGGATTCTTCTCACCAAGATTTTTATTCTGTGACATGTTTTCATGTTTTGATAAATTTGAGTTCTCTTCCCCACTACTTTTTCATTTCCTCTTCCTCTTCTTGCATATTTCTTTCTATCTCTGCCACCCTCTGTTGCTGCCAACAGGAACTGGCAGTGGCTCTGTGTCACATTCCATTGCAAGGACCATAGCACCCTCAGGTCACCTGTACACATTTGAGTTCCATGAGCAGCGTGCTGAGAAAGCCTCAGAAGAATTTGTGGAGCACAACCTCTCGGACATTGTGACTGTGACTCACCGTGACGTCAGTACGGTAAGAATTCTATTACTGTATATTGTAGACCTGTAAGTTCCTGGAATGGTTGAAACTTCAACTCGTTGAAGTTGCTTCTTAAAAGCCAAATTTAGCGATTTGCATGGAAAGTTTGAGATGTTCAATTTTATGGAGATGCATACATCAGTGGCATTGTCAACAAGCAATTTCATTGTTTGTCAGTGCATTTTACCGGAATGAAGAAATAATTACAATTTTCACAGTGAAACATTTCATGTTTAAGATAACTGCTTGTTCTTGGCATCGCTGCATTTATGTTTATTTATGTGTGTGAGTTGTTTCTGTGTCTTTTTATCCCAGTTGTCACTTTTGAGACTGTATTCTATATGTATAGCCTTTTTTATTGTACTATATAAATACTTGATACTATTCGTTTGATTCTGAGCAATATGTGATTTTCATTTGGATGTCGTTAACCTATGATCATTTAAAGCCACAGTACTTGGTGGGAAAGTTGAATATGAATGCAATAGGTTACCATGTGAATAATTCCATTAGATTTAAAATCATTGTTCTGATGAATGTTCTTGGAAGTCTAAGTCTCCATGCTATAGGTACTGGAAAAATTATGAAGGATAGCGTGGTTGTCATGCATTCATGTGCTCACCACTTGTTCTGACTTCCCTTCACAGGACGGTTTCCTGCTAGATGTGGACTACAAGGCTGATGCTGTCTTTCTGGATCTTCCCTCACCATGGAACGTCATACCACATGCCAAGAAAGTTCTGAAGACACGTGGTGAATACCTCTTTGTAAAGTAATATAGGAGGGCTATCCGGGTTGCATGGAGTATGTGTCTCCTCTCGTAGCATCAGAGGAACTGAAAATCATCAAGGTTGATAGATAATAGCAACCCATGTGTGCAAGTTGTGAGGTATACTGAACATGCAGTATATAAGTGTATATGTACAGTGGATTTCAGTGGTTTTATTATTGTGAGTTTGTGAGCTGATTGATATTTTCAAAATAACAACTCACTAAAATGTTGTTTTGGGTACCACAAATGTGCTGTATATATCTTTTTCACAGTGGGATATCACTTAATTTTTCTTCTGAAAAGAGATAATACTAATAGAATGTCTCATTCAGTCACTGTTGTTATCTCTGTTAAATTCACCCACACCCAAAAGTTTCTTACAAGTCCCAATTTGAGAAATATACTGTATTATAAACTTGCAAAATGTATACAGTTTAACACGTATGGTACAGATTTCTTTCTTGAATGGCATTCACAATCAAAACCTAAGATGTCACATTGCAAAAGGGTTTAGTGTTCCCTGGATTTCTGATGATATAAGATGACTTGGTCAGGGATTAATACTGCTCATGAAGTTTGAAAAAATGTTATACATATTTCACATATTTGCTCAAGTGCCAAAGTGCTCTTGGAATAAGATTATGGTCCTTTTGAATGTTGCTTTAAACATGATTGGAATTTTCAGTTCTGATTATGATTGCCAGAATAACTGCTATTTTGAACTGCATTGTCTATCAAAAAGGAAGAAATACAGTACATGCTTGCATTGCTTGTAAGATTACAGTGATTGTTGTCTAGATTTTGTTTGCAGAATTGTTTCTCAGTCATGCATTGTTTTCACCCAGACACACATCAAAATCTTGTTGTGATATATCTAAATATGGTATGATTGCTTGATATTAGATTGTTATTGTATTGGATGTATGGAAGTCATATTTATTGTGTTTCAATATTATATTTTCAGGTGGGAGGATATGCTCATTTTCTCCTTGCATTGAACAAGTTCAGAGAGCCTGTGTGGAATTGGATGCCCTTGGGTTCACCGACATCAAGACTGTGGAGTGCCTAATCCGTAACTATGATGTGAAGACGATAAATCTGCCCCTCCCAAACATTGGAGAGCCAAGGAGTTTGGAGGAGGATTCTAAGAGTAGCCATACGGGCTCTGGGGAACCAGCTGAGAAACGAGCAAGGACAGAGGATAATGGTACAAAGGTTCCTAAGGTGGACAGTGGCAGTGATGATACGAGTGAAGGGTCAAAGGAGATGAGGAGAAAGGGCAAAGGTCAAGTGGAGGATGGTGGCAAGGAGTCAAATTATACCAGGAAGTGTGCTGTCCCACAGAGAGAAATGCCAGGGCACACCGGATTTCTGACATTTGCCTCGTTGTACACATAGCATGGTGGTAACATGAATGCAGGAATGATGGGAAGACTGCCGAGGAATATATTGTAGCAATCCAGATATGACCTCTCAACATGGCTCAGTCATGTTCCTCTGCTACTCAATCACAGCTACAAACATGTTGCTCAATTCAACTGCAAATTGTGATTTTTGTTCACTGGAAACTTGGGTCATAGAATGTTTCATCGACATACAGAAGATCTTATGTGTTACAGTAATATACACTAACTTTTGTTCTTGAAACACACTGAGAAATTGATATATTTTTGGACAGATAAAGGAGTAACACCACAAGCCTTGTTAATGCAAGTCTACTTTGGTAATTCCTGTGATGAAATATGGACAGTGAGGTATTGCTGTGGGTGCTAGTATGATTTTGTGCTAAACTGCATCAAAGTTTCTACACTCGGTCTCCTCTCATTCAAATCATGACAGTACATCCCACTGTCCAATCCTCCCAAAAGTGGCAAAACATCTTTTTACATGGCTGATGATGAGATGACGGTTGTCTTGCAGTCAATCACTCTCTTGTAAGTGAGTGCTGTCAGGCCAAAGACACTATAAGAATCATGATATCTATGTCAAACGTGAGACGTCCTGCGTGCCTTAGCTACAACTGGACAATGAAATATACATACAGTGTACACGATTGTATATGCCTTGATCTTCAGGCAGCATACATATGTATGCAAGCCCAACACAGGATGTGAGATATTTTTAGGCTTTGTCAGAGCCTGTTAAACAATACTAAGACATTTTTTTTTTTTTCAATTCATACAGTGTGCAGGGAAAACTGTTCATGCATTCATGGTCATACACGGTAATACTCAATGTCCTCACTTTCTTCTTTTTCTCTCACTTTCATTCTCTCCATTTTCTGTGTCTTTATGATTCCCAGTGATCAAGTGGACGTCAGACACCTAAAATGTATTCCAGTTGTGAGTGAAGCCAATATCATGTTATTCTTGATTGCAAAGTTTAGGGGAAAATCTTATTGAACTACGTGTATCTGTTTTGTGTGCAAACACAGTCCTGGCCAAGTTGTGTGTGTTTATTTTGTCTGTAATATGACATAAAAAGTTTCAATAGTCTACTGGTACACACAAAATGATGACTTGAGAGGAGAGGGCATTTTTATGCCTCCGCCACGAAGTGGTGCCGGAGGCATTATGTTTTCGGGTTGTCCGTCCGTCTGTCCTTCCGTCCGTCTGTAATGAATTTTGTGGACAAGGTAACTATCAAAACCTGTTGAGGTATCCTAATGAAACTTGGCATGTATGTGTATTAAGGGTGAAGTTGTGCCTATCAACTTTTGGGTGCACATGCTCAAGGTCAAAAGGTCAAGGTCAAATACATAAAATTTCACTATTTCCACCATATCTATGCAATGCCTGAAGATATTTCCTTGAAACTTATTGTATACGTGTATTACCCAATTAAAATTCTCTGGTGAAAGTTTGGGTCATGAGGTCAAAGGTTAAAGGGATCGTACAGTTATAGTTGAGACCTAATTCCAGGTTTCTAACATTTTTTGGTGAAATGATGAGAAACCTCTTATAAATTGTGAAAGAGCATGTAGTTCTATGAGGAATTCAACGTTTATTTGATGAAAATTGGCTTTGAAATGGCTGAGATATCAAAAAAGAGCGATTCTAATAAAGTGTGGGACCCACACTTTATTACGATCGCTTTGTTTTACTTTGTTTTTTTGATGTTTCAGTTATTCCAAACCCGATTTTCGTCAAATAAACTTTGAATTCCTCTCAAAATGGTATGTTCTGTAGTTTATCATAAGTGTTTTCTTGGTATCTCGCAAAAAGTTAAAAGCCCAATTCTCATCTCCACCAAAACTGTACTAGCCCTTTAAAGGACAAGTTCACCTTCATAGACATGTGGGTTGAGTGAATGCAGCAATATTAGTAGAACACATCAGTGAGAGTTTGAGCAAAATCGGACAATTCGTTAAAAAGTTATGAATTTTTGAAGTTTCTGCTCCGTCACGGCTGGATGAAAAGACTACTATAGCTTGTGATGTCACATGAGTACAACGATATAAAGAAAGAATAAAGAAAATTCAACATATTTCTATTTTTCTCGCATAACAAAAGAACACTATGCTTCTCTCTTTCAGAAGGCAGGGAGAATAATATTACCCTTAACATACGTCAGTAGTAAGTCGAAGAAATGTGCAGTTTATTCAAAAAGTAAAGTTTTGTGAAATTCTCTTTTTATTTTCCTTATATAGTTGTACGCATGTGACATCATACACTGTAGTAGTCTTCTCTTCCAGCAGTGACTGCGCAGATACTTAAAATATTCGTAACTTTTGAACGGATTGTCCAATTTTCCTCAAACTTTCACTGATGTGTTCTACTAATATTGCTGCATTCTCTCAATCCTTATGTATATGAAGGTGGACTTGTCCTTTAAAGGTCAAAAGGTCAAGTAAAAATATTAACACTTTTTTTTTTCTCCGTACCTTGGAAAATTGTTCAAGGTATCTTCATGGAACATAGTATATACATGTACTGACTGGCAGTGATTATCTAGAGAATGTAGGGTTTATGGGGTCAAAGGTCAAGGGTCAAAGGTCAAGTGCAACACTTCAAAATTTTACTATTTTTCTCATGTTTGTGCAATGCCAGCAGGATTATTTTTTTTTACACTTGGTGTATGCATGTGTAACCTAATAGAAATTCTCTAGAAAGTTTTTTGTTCTTTTTCTTTTTCTTTTTTTGCCTCAAAGGTCGAAGGTCAAAGATCAAATGAAAGCGCTGAACTAACTTTTTCCTCCATATCTCGGAAGTGGCTCAAGTTATCTTGAAACTTACTACATATTCATGCATGTTCTACCTGAAAGTGATTATCTTATGAATTTTAGGGTCAAAGGCCAGATGAAAATGGTAACAATTTACTATTCAATACAGAAATTGCACTTTTTCTCCATACCTTGAAAATTACTCAATACATAAATGTATGAATGGGTCAAAGTCAAGTTAAAGTCCTTAAATCCCCAAATACATGCTCTCCTATTCATCCAATTAAACCTAGGTCAAGGAAGGTGAACATTCAACACATTTGTGACAAACTTGTCATTTTTTGCCAATTTTGTGAAAATGTAATCACACATTGTCCACATGTACTATCTAGACCTATTAGGAGAATCATGCAACATTTCTAGTTTAGAAACTGACTTTCACTCACATAGCTTGTCCATTTCTTATGCTAAAAAATGATATGAATTGCTGTCATTTTGTATTCTTTGCATGCTTGCAGTGATTACTGAAAATGCATTTCCAGAATTTAATGTAGACACAGCCCTACAGGGTGTTTTTGCAACCTGCCTAGTGGCTGCTGCAGCTACAATGTACTCATAATTGGCTGTCCCCAGATCCAGTTTTATACTGCACACATGTCATGATCACCAGATAACTCTTTACCTAAGTTTGATTAAATACAGAGCAATACAAGCCAGAAGGCTGACAGATTTAAAAAGAAAGAAAGAAAATGATTTGGAATACAAAGTCGAGGATGAAAACTTAACCCCATCTGATGTGATATATGAATACACACTTGCGTGCTTACAAATTTTATTATGAACATGACATTCCAAAGTTGTACAAATGGCAAATTTCAAGGTTTCATACAGTCAAGATTTCATAGTGAGATACACTGTACATGTATATAAACAAGCATTTGCCTGTGCAGCTCCCAAACTATGGAATGACTTACTATTAGAAGTAAAAAACAGCAACAAAACCTTAACTGTTGCCATTTTTAAATCGAGACTTGAGACACATTTTGTTTTTCGCCTAACTGTGCATTATTGTCAAGCATATCAGAAATTTTTGCAGTGCAAAAGAATATATGTACATGGGTTTCGCAGCTTATAAATTGAAATTTTTGTTATTATTATTATCATTATCATTATTATTGTTACTATTATTATATTATCATTATATGGCTACCAATACTCTTTAAAGGACAAGTTCACCTTCATAGACATGTGGGTTGAATGAATGCAGCAATATTAATAGAACACATCAATGAGAGTTTGAGCAAAATCAGACAATCCATTAAAAAGTTATGAATTTTTGAAGTTTCTGCTTAGTCACGGCTGGATGAAAAGATTACTATACATTGTAGCTTGTGATGTCACATGAGTACAACGATAAAAAAGAAAGAATAAGAAAATTCAACATATTTCCATTTTTCTCACATAACAAAAGAACACTCGACTTCTCTCTTTCAGAAGGCAGGGGGAATAATATTACCCTTAACATACGTCAGTAGCAAGTTGAAGAAATGTGCACTTTATCGAAAAAACAAAGTTTTGTGAAATTCTCTTTTTATTTTCCTTATATAGTTGTTCGCATATGACATCAGTCACTGTAGTAGTCTTCTCTTCCAGCAGTGACTGCGCAGATACTTAGAATATTCGTACAACTGTAACTTTTGAAGGAATTGTCCAATTTTCCTCAAACTTTCACTGATGTGTTCTACTAATATTGCTGCATTCTCTCAATCCTTATGTATGTGAAGGTGGACTTGTCCTTTAAGATTACCACATGTATGTTGTGGTCATCACATATGCATTTTGTCTTGAACTTTACTCACAGCAAGTGTGAATTCATGATTTTAGCAGTTTAATGTCCTAATTTCATTTGCCATTCCTTGAACTGACCCTTTCCCAGACCTTGTAGTTTGAAGAGTTTTTGACACATCATGCTAGCCTCTGACATGATAGAGGTATTTTTTTTAAAATCCCCAATCAAGAATGTGAAATTCCATTTCTCATTTAGACTATGTGACTGACACACATATCTTGGAATAAAGTGATATAAACTGTAAGAAAATATCTATTCAAACTTGACTGGAATATCTGTTCCTGCCATCTGCTGTTGATACCACCTGTCAAATGTTTCATTCTGAGCCACAGTGAAGCGTTCTTTCCATGCCCCAGCAATACCTGTAAGAAAATCAATTCACAATGGAGAATTGATATGCATGCAGGCTATTTTGACTCAACTGCTCAAATGATGATATAGCTAAAAACTTACAGGTCTGAAAATTGCTACAATCGCATTAGCCCTATTTCCCAAAGGTGGTTTAGAAAGATTTAGGCCACGAATTTCTCAATTTAAACCACAAGACGATTTCCCGAATGGGGCAGATGAAAAAAACCATGGTCTAAATCTAGACCATTTTTTATAATTCACGCATTGTGTCTACTGTATGGTTACATAAGTAATTGAAGCAAACCTTTGGAAAGAAACTGCTGGTGCGTTGCCATACGTCCACCATTTTTCTCAGATTCTCTCTGGTACGTTTTCTTCATAGCCAGGATGGAACTATTCTCGACCACGCGTTGCAAAGACTCTTCCGACAGAGGGCGTCCGATGTGGCTCGCAATGTGTTTGATGTGTTTAATGGGATCCTGATTGTTTGGATGTTAACATGAGAGAACGAGAGAGAAGACATGTAAGCAAAAGGCGCGCTCTAATCATTGTGGATTAAAGGGACTGAGCAGTTACGACGAGGACACGTTTTAATGATTTCAATTTTAAACGTTATATTACATTTCTGATAGTCCATAGCAGATTTCGTGGGGACACCAAATAGTTTTTATACACTGACTGTTTACGTGAGGGTTGAAACATCTCTGAATGATTCATGATTCGAACAGAATTATTCAATTTACTTTACTGATAATAAAAAAAAAAACTAGAAATATATACAGTGTAAAATGTGACGGGCAGTTCACAGAGAAAGCATAGTGTTTGAGTCAAATGTTAGCAATTCGTACAGTAGGCCTACATGCAATTTCTCATACCGATAATAGGTCCTCGTAGAACAAAAACAGTAGATTTTGTTCGCCACGAATCTCCCAGAATTCCTTAACGTGTTCCGGCCAGGAACCCCACGCCATTCCTGTCACAAGAATGGGGAAGATGTGAACGAAGAATATATCGCGAAGTTACTTGAATCTTGATATTGCGAGTTAAAGATTTGCGGCAGATTGCAATTATTTCAACATGGGTAGTATAGTGCCCCTGTGAGGAATATGATGGAACAAGAAATGACGATATACAATGTACTGTATTGGTGGAAGTTGTTACTATGATACCGTCTGTCTAGAAAATCCTTTTTGAAATCTCTTTTATCGTCTCTTCACCAATAATCACATAGAATTATACGTAAAAAGGTATCAATAACAGTGAGAGATGGGGGGGGGGGGGTTGGAGGGGATTGCAGGTGTCAAGACGTTATCGAAAAAATTACAATCACTTGTAAATTACGCATGCCCAGCAGTTGCACGCACAAAGGCGATTTAATCTAAAATAAACGTATCCGTGTACTTCCAAAATGCCATAACTCACAAACTTTGACAGATCCTTGTACATTAATTGTCCTATTTCAATCATTTTCTTCTAAAACCTAGCGTAACAGCCGCGTTTTGTAGAGAAGATCAGCACACGAGATTGTTTTCGCTGCCCTAACCATATAATCCCAACTCCTCATACACCAGGAAAATGCACCTACCTCCTTCAAGGAATACGCGGAAATTTTCTTCCCAACTTATCGGAAGAGATTTATTGTTGAGTGTCACCATGTTGAACCAGGAGGATGTTACATCTTTTGGGTTTCTGGCAACATAAATGACCTAGGATATGACAACATAAAAGAAACAATTTGATACATCTTTATTCATTACCAATCCGTGGCTGTACAAGCGACGATAGTGATACCGATGTAGCAAATTATATAGAATGGTTTAGTCTTGGTTCAAGGAGATGAACCTTTCTTTCTTCTTCATTTCTGATATGAAATAGTGAACAAAATATTTTTTTTTTTTAAAGAAAAGAAACTGCGTTCATACGCTTGACAAAAGCGAATATACATGTATAATCAGTTTAGAAGTAATCTCCCTCAATGGCATAGAAATACTCGTAAGTGAAACCCCGAGAAAGCAAAAACCGTTGGTTACTGAACATCCATTTTGCATTTGAAAATCAGAAATATCGTAATATGTTTATAAACTCGAGCTGTTTTGATGTTACCATGGACCTAATATACATGGACTGTTCACGGCAGTCTTTCTTTGATGTAATGATCGTCACCGCCACACGATTATGTATGTGCATCTCGATGAGTACATTCAGGTGTCTGGACAATAACGATTGTGTGATCATGCATTGTATCATCACTAACAAAAGAATCGTTTCCCTCATTACAGTCTCGTTTCGCTGACGTGCCTTTTTCAGACGGAAATTTCTTTGAATAAATACAGATGATGGGAAGCAGCAAAACCTGAGAACATGACAAATTTTGTGTCAAAAGATGAGTAAGTTGCTGATTCGCACATTTTCGCACACGCATAATACTTTGCCTCATGGCAAGATATACCTGTTCTCTACCATTACCATCCCTTTTGCTCTGGAATAAGCTGCGGAAAAGGGAAATGTTGAGATCTCAAATGACTATCTTTCTGCCAGAATGTTAGCTTTCTTTTAAAAACTGCCTGCTTCTCCCAAGCGAAATTGTTTGACGCATGATTTCCTAACATACACCACAATTGCACATTCACTTTACTTAATTTTTGTGAGTTATTTTGTTCTGCGCATATATGTAGTTTTAGATTTCTCGAATCTTCGTCTTGTTCTTCTCCCGGCTTGCTGGCGGTGACGGTCATGTGGATCAAAGCAGTGAAGCATATTAAAAATGTCTTTGTGGCGCTTTTGAGATGTACAGGTGCATGAATAATTTAATGATACGATGAATGTCCTTGTATATTAGGTCCTTGATGTTACGAAAGCCCTGGTATAAAGCTCTTAATAGCTTTGGGTCTATTGGAAAGCAATCTATATACATCTATTTGAAAACGAACAAACAAAGAAACAAACTTGTGAAACAAAGCGTCCGATAAGGTGAACATTTCCAGCGTCAATGACCTCATTCTGCCAAGTTTCCATTTTTCTCGTGAAAGGGCAATGAATGACTACATGTATATATAAACCTTGGCTTTCTTCAGCATATCTTGAGGAAAGCGATCCCGTCTGAGATGGCTTAAGATAGTTCTCGGTGAGGGCGCTTTACGAATGATGTCGATGAACGGCGTCAACTTTGGAGGATTTTGTTCCTCTTCTTCTCTGGTTTTCGGTAGCTTCTCATCCATGTCGATCATCTCAATGGCCGAGGATAGCAGCGAACGGTCGACCTTCTCCGAGTAGCCGTTGCTGAGTATGAGACCGACAATCTCCGACATCCAGTGGGTTCCTGAAAACGATAGACATGGGAAAAAGGTTGTACGTTGTCGAATCATCGTATTTACAAATAAGGAAAAGAACCATGCAGCCATCGCTTTTTCTGAAGATGGGGAATTCTCAATTGTGTCAATGCTCGTGCCATTATTCTTCTCTTAAATCCAAACGCCGTAGATAAGTGCCCATAGTAATTCCCTCAACTAGCCCGTGAGGGTCTGGATAAGAGTCTCTTTAACCTATATATTGAAGGGAATTTTTCATCTCTTCATTATGCAATCAGAACCTCTGGTCTGAAATTTGAAGACCCACCTTTTTCTTTGAAGTTCGATATAAGATTAGGAAAGTTCAGTAATTTGCAAACTCACGCAAAAATTAAAGAATTCATTTGTATTTTATTTAAAACTGTACTTTATGTGTTTGTCAATTACATTTCTGGCAACTCATTATCCCGTGTGACACATGCCGTTATTATGTTCTATCACCACTCCATTCACTGCCGTTTATTTCGTCATTGCTGGTGAGCGCTATGTTATACGCGTGGATCGTGACATGGGGTATAGATAACTACGATTTACCAGTATTTTGTCTTTTTTATTGTCTATGTGTGTTCTCTATATACATCCTTTCTCTATATCATTTTCTTTTCTATCTTGAACTTTGAGTTATTGTGCTGTGTTCAAGAGTACTGTAATATTGTATGCAATGGTTGCAGAATAACAACTACGGGCTGACCAAGTTCTCTTAATCACCGCGTTTAGATAAAATTGGAATGAAGTTAATTCATACAAACTAGAAATGTCGCTATGGCGACTGGTATGCCTCCGCCATAATGCATGATTCTCCTAATAGGTCTATAGTACAGGTGGACAATGTGTGATTACATTTTCACAAAATTGGAAAAATATTAAAATGACATGTTTGTCACAAATGTATTGAATGTTTACCTTCCTTGACCTATGTTTAATTGGATGAATAGGAGAGCATGTATTTGGGGATTTAAGAACTTTAACTTGACTTTGACCATTTCATAAGTTTATGCACTGAGTAATTTTCAAGGTATGGAGAAAAAGCGCAATTTCTGTATTGAACAGTAAATTGTTATCATTTTCATCTGGCCTTTGATTTATAAGAGAAGCACTGTCAGGCAGAACATACATAAATTCAGCATGTACTAAGTTTCAAGATAACTTGAGCCACTTCCGAGATATGGAGAAAAAAGTAAGTTCAGCACTTTCACTTGATCTTTGACCTTTGACCTTCTTGGCAAAAAAAAAAAAATCCCAGAGAATCTCTATTGGGTTAGACATGCATACATCAAGTTTAAAAAAAAAATATCCTGCTGGCATTGCATAAATATAAGGAAAATAGTAAGATTTTGAAGTATTGCCCTTGACCTTTGACCCCTGACCTTTGACCCCATGAACCCTAAATTCCCTAGATAACCACTGCCAGTCAGTAGATGCATATACACTATGTTCCATGAAGATACCTTGAACAATTTCCAAGATACAGAGAAAAAAGTAAAATTTTAACATTTTACTTGACCTTTTGACCTTTGACCTTTTGACCTCATGACCCCAAACTTTCACCAGAGAATCTTAATTGGGTAGTACATGTATACACTAAGTTTCAAGAAAATATCTTCTGGCATTGCATAGATATGGGGGAAATAGAAAAATTTTAAGCATTTGACCTTGACCTTTTGACCTTTGACCTTGAGCATGTGCACCCAAAAGTTGATAGGCACAACTTCACCCCCTAATACACATACATGCCAAGTTTCATTAGGATACCTCAAAAGGTTTTGGTAGTTACCCTGTCCACAAAATTCATTACGGACGGACGGAAGGACGGACGGACGGACGGAAGGACGGACGGACGGACGGACGGAAGGACGGACGGACGGACGGACGGACGGACGGACGGACAACCCGAAAACATAATGCCTCCGGCACCACTTCGTGGCGGAGGCATAAAAATCTTTGTCTCTACAGGAAATGTTTGTTTCTCTGAAAAAAAAAAACACATTTTAACAAGATTTTTTTTAATGAAAACTCGTTCCCTGACTGTGTAAAGAATAAATATAAAAAAAAAATCACATGGGTCTTGAATTATACGAGTGCATTTTGTGGAGCTAATAATCTTTGGAAAAAAAACCAACAACAACAACAACAACCTGGAAACCATTGTTTGTCTTTTGGTTTTTTTTTACATGTTGTTAGTTTATTAACAGCATGAAAGGTAAACCTATATAGCTGAGCGACATGATAACCACTTCTGCAGCGGAAACGTCAGAGCTATAATAGCCTATATCAAATACTGTTTGGTTCCCATCAGATAGATAATTATCTGTGTTGCCAAATTGCAGGGCTAATGTACATCACGGCAGTTTATTTTGATACCGAACAACAAAACACATTTATTTACATCCCGTTTTTATCCTCAGAAAAATAATCAACTGGTGTATGGGACCTAAACTGTACACGTGATAAAATGGAAAAAAATTACCGTCCTTACCTGATTTTGGGAAAGTGATAATGAAAACATCGTCAGGACGTACTTCCAATGATTTTGTGCCCTCGATGCTAGAATCTAGACATATGTTTGGATATACGATTCCTTGGTAGTTGTGTCTGTAGGACGTTGATGGACCTTCCTTGACGTCAGCCATCGCATAAACTGAGAAAAGAAATGGCAAAATTAAATCGATAGGCATACAAAATGATAAACAGTACTTACACATTTCAATTGTCGATCAAAAGATTGACTAAGACAGCGCCATGATTTGTTGCTTTACATGCAGTAGAATAACTCACATCTACGCACAGACTCACACATGAAATATATCAGTATATCAATAGCATTACAGGTAAAAACATGTAATACACCTACAACGAAATACACCTACATTATATCCATACACCCCTTACACCCTTGCAGTCATACTGATTACACATGCCGAAATGCTGAAATATGCATGGCGTTTTATAAAACTGTAAATGACGGAAGCAATTATGTTTTGAATATCGTCAAACGTAGGTGCGAATATAATAATAGCGTTCTCTGTCAACAGCGACAGGGATTGCGTGAAACTACGTGCTTCATAGTTATATCAACCGTCTGTCTTATACCATTAACACCGGCTGGGATGGTCTGCAGAAAAAAAAATGGCTATATACAAGAGGACCAACCACGACGCAAAGTCATCGAACTGATAGATCAACAAGTAACAAACCTCCCTAGCTGTCAGCTGCTCTGCGATGAGTACTTTGTCAAACTGGGAGCAGCGATTCCACAAAACTGATGAATATCAACTTGAATGTGTGGATACATTTACAAGCCTTCTCCATGAACGAAGTAAATACTGTACAGAATGAACGTTACATCATAAAGTTAGCGCCTATATAGACAGGCGACCTGCATTCAAAGAACACAGAACACGTTTCAGCTCTGACAGTGCAAACAGTCAATCATTGTAAATTCTTGAGTAAATACTTTAGATGATTGCCCCCATCCCCTTAATTCCCTTTGCATAAATCAACATATATGGCGTGAGATAAAATTGAAGATTTGTTTCGGGGATTTTGAGAAGAGAATACTGAAGGAACTTGTAATTTTGGGAAGCAGTAGATAGGTTTAAAACTTAAAAAGTGTTATTCCTATAATCAAGACGAGTTTCCATTTGAACTATTTACTTCATTCTTGTTTTGAGGGATTTAGCTGGGGCCAAACTGACAAAACATGATCATTGTAAAGCACAGACATCACAAGTTGCTCAGTGACATCCCTACAGAACAAATTTAACAAGTCAGTTTGTAATAAACATCTGAGTAATCACTGCTATCTTACTACACGTGCATTGTCTGTTTTAAAGCCAGAGTCCTAAACAACAGTCAATAGCTATGATCGTATAAGATCTATTTCGTATATTACAAGACTCTTATACGTCTTTGCAGAGTGAGCGTCATTCACATATTCTTCGGAAACAAACTATCTTCTCAATAACTTCAATCTGCTCCGTCAGAAAGGTTATTATGTGAAACATCATCCAAGGTAGAAGTAAAAATTATTTTCCCTATAGTGCCACAATGTTCACTACCCAATGCACCGCGTCATTGACACATGATTGGCAGTTTTCCCCATCTTTTAAGAAAATTAAAGAAGAAGCACTGCTCAACTGCGTCTTACGATATTATGTAAATCAACCGCGAATTGAAATTCTGATATTCTTGATACATCTGCAGTGTATCTATCAGATTGTATAACGTGAAAGGAGCAGGTGTTTTAATGTGGACATTTACGTCATAATAATCATGTTGTATATCGTTAGTCGTATAATCATGTCCTATACACCTTTCAGAAACGTCACACCAGTCACACTCGTGTGACTTCCAACGTCTCCATTTATAAAACCACATTTCAAAACGCATGAAGTCATATCAATAAGACTGACAATACGTACTCTTTCTAATGAAAGATCTTCTTCCCACAAATCTCTACTTCTAGAAATGTACCCCAGCATGTTCAAATTGATTGCATTGCTATTTGTATTATGCAGTGGCGGATCCAGAGGAGGGCGCACCCGGCGCCCCCTTTATTTTTCGTTAAAAACAAAAGAAATAAAAAGAAAAAAATGAAATGAAACCCGGAAGTGGCACCAGAAATATTAGTTGCGCCCCCCCCCCTTACAGAATTCCTGGATCCGCCCCCATCATGTATATTGTTTGCTGGAAATAATGTCACTGCACTGAAAACTGAAACTTATTTGAATATTATACTCATAAACACTGCATCCTTTGAAGGTAAATCGTTTATTTATTCGTCAGTATAGAATGCAATGTTACGCTGTGATGTCAAATGATAAACAAATCATCAAACAAAATAAATCGAACACACCAGATACTTGAAGGGGAATCTACACTTAGCTTTGTGGTGGAGAAATGGAAAAGCACTGTTTTACTAGGAACTCAACGTGGAAAAACTCACCTGCAGTTTGGTCATGAGACTATGTAGGTACATGCAACGTTGATACTTGGAGTAAGTCTTCCTTTTGGGGAAAAGTAGGCAACTAAAACATCTTGTAAATCACCCAAAGAAATATCGTTTGTCCTAAACCATTGGTATTTACAAACAATTTGTCAAAGGCAAAGCTAATAGCAAACAATCGCGAGATTATATTCCTTAGACTCATGTGTGTTCATGTTCATGTCAACGATGTCATTAGAATGACATATTGTGATATGTGAAATACCATCTAATCCACCATAGTGTTTGTTATAATGGACGTTAAAATAGATATCATAAAACTTGACCATGAGAAATTTTTAAAAATGGAATATCAGTTTCTCCATGAGGTGAGCAGCCCATTTGCATGCTCGATTGTTGTTGGTTTTTTTTTTTATTTTGTTCATGCACGATTAATCATTCTGCTACTCAAAACATTGACAAGTTTTGTTGTTTTTTTATACTTATAGAGAAAGTCTGAACTCATGATATACTGTTGTATTCAGGGTCAATCCTACAGTTAAGTCATTACAATACATACCACCGTCCTTTCCTGTCAAAAGTGGCAGAACATCTTTTTACAAAGCTGATGATTAGATGATGATTCACTTGCAATTTCTCCTTATACAAGTAATTAGTGGTAAGTTAGCGCTGTCAAGCCAAAGACATTGTAATTACCAGGGGTTCCTCCATGAGCAGTATGATATACACGCCACGTATTTCAAACTTGAGATTTCCTGTGTGCCTTAGCTGCAACTTGACGATGAAATAGTACATATGCCTTGATATTCAGACATCAGATTTCTGTACGCAAGCCCAACACAGGATGTGAAATTTTTCTTCTGCTTTGTCAGAGCTTGGTAAACAATGCAAAGATGATTTTATTGTTTGAAATTCATAAGTGTCCAGGTAAACTGGTTCATGCATTTGTAGTCATAATATATGGTAATAGTCAATGTCCTCACTTTGATCAATGCCCTCACTTTCACTCTCTCCTTCTTCTGTGTCTTTATGATTTCCAGTGATCAAATGGATATCAGGCATTAATGCCTGAAATTTAGTCCAGTTGTGAGTGAAGCCAATACATGTATCATGCTATTCGTGATTGCAAAGCGTTTAGAGTAAAAATCTTATAGGACTACCCGTATCTGTTGAGTGCAAACACAGTATAGGCCAAGGTGTGTGTGACTGTGTGTTTATCTTCTCAGTAATATGACATAAGAAGGTACAGTAATCTACTCAAGTACTGATACACACAAAATGGTGAATTGCAAGAAACTGGCTTTCTTTAAGCTGTCTTTTATCCTCAGAGCTTGTCTGTTTCTTAAGCTCAAGAATGACATGATTTCTAGTCATTTCTTTTTCTCGGCATGTTTTCAGTGATTACTGGAATGTATTTCACGAATTCAGTGTACACACAGTGTGTTTTGGCGGCCTACACAACATGCCATGGACAGTGGCAATTACTGTGTACTCATAATTGACTGTCACGTACCCAGTTTTCTATACTGCAAACACGTCATGATCACAGGATAATACTTCAGCCAAGTTTTTCGAATGCAAGCAAGAAGGCTGACAGACTTATTAAACAACAAAGAACTTGAAATATGGAAATCTTCACGTGTCAAGGATGAAAACTTGACCCCATCTGATGTGATATATGAATACACACTTGCTTGCTTACAATAATATGAACATGACATTCCAAAGTAGTACAAATGGCAAACTTCAAGGTTTCATATAGTCAGGTTTTAATAGATACATGTATATATAAGAGCATTTGCCTGTTCAGCTCCCAAACTATGACATGACTTACTACATGGCTGTAGTACCATTAGGAGGCAGAAAGTCCTCAACAGTAGCAGTACTTAAATCAAGACCCAAGACACATGTTTTTTTTCATTATTGTCAAGCATATCAGAAGCTTTTGCAGCGCAGAAGAATATACCTACATAGGTTTTGCACTTTATAAATTGATGTCATTATTATTAGTAGTAGTATTATCATTATTATTGGTATCATCATTATCATTATTATCATTATTATTATTATTATTGTTTGGCTCCAACATTGTTTAAAATTACCACATGACTTGTATGTTGTGGTCACATTTATGCAGTTTGACTTAAACTTCTGCTCAGAGCAAGTGTGAATTCATGATTTTAGCAGTTTAATGTCCTAATTTCGTTTGTCATTCATTGAACTGACCCTTTGCCAGACCTTGTACAGTTTGAAGAGTTTTTGACGCATCATGCTAGGCTCTGACATGATAGAGGTTTGTGTTATCCCCAATCTAGAATGTGAAATTTCATTTCTCTTTTATTCTACAGTATATGAATGACACAAATATCCTGGAATAAAGCGACTTCACGACATTGATGATGAAATCAAACTTATGTACCATCAATTTAAAGATGAAATGAATTACCTACCTTCTATCTAAGACATACATTGTGTGCATACACACATGCTCTATCCATATTATATATTTGTATATATATACCTTATGTATGTACATGCATAATAATATCATCATGCATGTGATATATATATATATATATACACATATAAAGATATAGATATATGTTTATATACGTACATATACATACATTTATGTGGATCATGTATATTCGATGTATTAATTTCCAAATTTTATCATGCAGTGGTACTCATTTTCAGAATGTAATGTGTGAAACATAATTATATTCACTGACTTTTTTATGGGTAAATGTGTTTAACATCAATTTTTGGTGGCTTCGAACATAGACATATATAATGTAATATATATATATATATATATATATATATATATATATTTATATTTAATCAAACTTTACTGGAATATCCGTTCCTGCCATCTGCTGTTGATACCATCTGTCAAATGTTTCATTCTGGGCCACAGTGAAGCGTTCTTTCCATCCCCCAGCGATTCCTGTAGGAAAGTCAAGTCACAATGGAGAATTGATATGCATGCAGGTTATTTTTGACTCAACTGCTCAAATGACTGTATAGAAAAAAATAACAGCTCAGCAATCCGAAAAAATTTTCTACAGTCGCATCGGCCCTATTTCCCAAAGGTGGTTTAGATTTAGACCACAGATTTTTGAAACCATGGGCTGTGTCATCCATGGTCTACATTTATTAAAGGAGCAAACTTACGAAAGCCTGGTCTAAATCTAGAAAATCTTGGAAATTCCCCCATTGTGTCTACTGTATGGGTACAGAATCAATATGTAACAAACCTTTGGCAAGAAACTTCTGATGCGTTGCCATGCTTCCATCATTTTTCTCAGATTCCCTCTGGTACGTTTTCTTCATAGCCAGGATGGAACTATTCTCGACCACGCGTTGCAAAGCCTTTTCCGACAGAGGGCGTCCGATGTGGCTAGCAATGTGTTTGACGTTTGTAACAGGATCCTGATTGTTTGGATGTAAATTTCGCGATGACACCAAATAGACTCGTTATTTATACAGATTAAAAGAGGATTGAAACATTAATTTAATGATTCATGACTTGAACTGGATTAAAGGCACTGTATACCATAAACAGCAGTACTTGTAATTTTTTAGGGTTATCACATTTAATGCAAATATGTGTAGGTCATCACTTCAGTGTATTACAGAACATCCTATCACATAAATACGAGGGGATATCATTATTTGTCTCAATGGACCATAACTGTAGACGGTAAATTATTCTAGAAACAATTCTAATCAAACTATTGTTCATATTGAACAATACTTGACATTGATTACTGTTACTGATCAACCTTTTTAACATTGGTTGTTTCTATCTCTACATACTCACATTTTAGAACTAATTTGATGCACTAAAACTTTTTTTTTTGTTTCATCTGCAAATGCCAAATGATGCTTTTAACACTTTCAATTCAAGTAACGTATATTAGCATTGTTTGGTTATAAGGACATTTTGATATAACGAAAGAAAACTGTCTGTCCCGAGGGCTTCGTTACAACGAGAGCGCACTTTACACGTAATTTCTCTTACCAATAAAATGTCCTCGTAGAACAAAAACAGCAGATTTTGTTCTCCGCGAATCTCCCAGAATTCTTGAATGTGCTCCGGCCAGGGACCAAACGACATTCCTGTCACAAGAATGGGGAAGATTTGAACGAAGAGCAACGCGAAGTAACTTGCGAATTAACAACAATTTGAAACAGTTTGCGATGAATTCAACATAGGTGATACCCATGTCCGATAAACATACAAACTGGTGGAAGCTGTTGCTATAATGATACTGTCTGTCTAGACCAATCCTTTTTAAACATTTTCTTCTTGTTATCTCTTTACCAATGATCACATAATTGTATAAATATAATTATATATATAATATAATCATATGCATGAATGATTTTCTAGATAAACGGTCAAGACATTAAAAGATATATGTTTAATCAGAAAATTACAATCACATTGTATATTACGCATGATGAGCAGTTACTCGCAATTTAAACCGATTTAACCTAAAATAAATGTTTTAAACGTTATAACTCTCCAACTTCGACGGATCCTTGTGTATTGTCTTATTTCAATAATTTTCTTGAAAACCCATAATAACAGCCGTAGTTTATAAATAAGTTCAACACACGAGATTGTCTTCCCTGCTACAGTGTACTCCCGTTATAACGAAATTCTCGTTACAACGAAATAGAAATTCAGATCCCCAAATTATCACCTACATGTATATGCCTTTACACGTACAATACTGTTCGGTAATAACGAAATTTCGATAAAACGAAAGAAAACTGCCGAGGACTTATGACTTATAACCGAAGTCCTACAAATAATTCCAACGCCCAACGAAAATGTACCTACGTCCTTCAAAGAATTCAAGCACATTTTCTTCCCAAGTTGTAGGAATAAATTTCTTGGAGAGCATGTTGAACCAGGAGGATGTTACGTCTTTGGGGTTTCTAGCAACATAGATGACCTGTATGATAGGTAAACATGCAAGAAACAATTATGATTCATTACCAATCAGTGGCTGTATACAAGCGACGATGGCGATCTTAGATTTTGAAACTGATGTAGCAAATTTAGATGGTTTAATCTCCGTTCAAGGAGATGAACTTTTCTTCCTCCTTCATTTATGATTTGCAAAAATGACCCCCCCCCCAAAAAAAAAAAAAAAGAAAAGAAAAAGAAACCGTATTCATACGCTAGATTGAAACGAATACAATCAATAATCATACAGCTCTCCCTCGATAACACGATACTGATGTACTGGTAAGTGAAACTCACGCCATCCAAGAAAAAAAAAAGACCAAACAAACAAACAAAAAACAAAAAACAAAAACAAAAACAAAAAGGGGAAACAAAAACAAAACTGTTGGTTATTGAACATTAAATTTGCTATTCAAAATCAGAAACTCCATGATACAATATTAAATATACTGGAGTGGTTCTGATGTTACAAAGCCCTTGGTTTAAAAAAAAAGTTCCTTACCATTCAATTCAATCATAGTACAATTTCCAATCAACAAAAATCAAAACATAGTACAAAGTATACATGTCATGAAATGATATTGTTCAAACATTTGCAAAAGATTCATGTAATATCCGAGATGAATTATGTAACAACATATGTTTATATATATATATATATACAATAATTAGGAGGAACAATACATATATACTTCGTGGACGTGCGGAAAATAGATTCGATTATGGAAAATAGTGATCCACTAAAAAGCAAAGCTTGTGGGACGTGGATCGCTAGATAAATAATGAGTAAATGATATATTATTCAAGGGTTTTTTTATAGCTATTATATTTAATATAGATTATTTAAATCATTTGTAAAAAAATACATATGTAGTTATATTGAGATACGCAGGTCGGGAAAAAAATGAAAATGAAATATCAATGCTAATGCCCGGACACTGTTCACTGAACCACGTGTACCGGGAAAATATGACAAGGACGACACACTCGTACGCACATCACCCACACACATAATCGACGCGAGACAGTACCGAGAGGAGAGAAGACGGTAACAATACAAGTCTACGAAGAACAAAAGACAGGAAAGGAAGAGGAGAGAAGAAAGAAGAGAGGTCTGCATACAGAACACGCAAAGTGCTGCGACATTAGGACAGGTGAAAGCTCAAGCATGAATTAGAACAATTAAATTATCTAAAATTATTAGTAGAGAGTAGATGTTTTCTGAATTTGTATTTAAATGTGACGAATTTGGGGGAATCTTTTAAACTATTATCTAGATTATTCCAAAGTTTGGGTCCGGTATAAAGAAATGTACTTTGGGCATGTGCGGTTCTCATTAATGGAAGATGAAATTCATCGGATCGTCGCGTGGGATGATTATGTACATGACTGTTTCGATGAAATAAGTCATGAAATATTTTAGGTAAATTATTACTGTTATAATTAAACATAAATTGGCCAAGTTGAAACACATACAAATCTTTTATTTTTAGTATTTTATGGTAAAAAAACAAAGCATCTGTATGTTCTCGGGTATGTAGATTAAAAACAATTCTGAGCGCTTTCTTTTGCAATAAAAAAAGTTTATCTAGTAATATCTGATATGTATTACCCCAAGCAAGAATCCCATAGTTTAAATAAGGTAATATCAAACTAAAATAAAGAGTTAATAATGCAGATGAAGGAAGATAATATTTCAATCTGTTCATGACGCCAATATTACGTGAAATAATTTTACATATTATGTTATTGATATGATTCCTCCATGAAAGCTTGTTATCTACACAAACACCAAGAAATTTAAAAACTTCTTCTAGGGGAGTAGTATCAAATGTTATATTGCCTGGGAGGCTCTCTAAAGAGTAACTAAAAAGCATAGATTTTGTTTTTTGAATATTTAGTGACAATTTTTATTTGCGTATATCCATTGTATAACCTTTTTCAATTCTTCATTTACTGTTCTTGTTAAGATATTTGGGTCTGGGTGGGAAAAGGAAAGGTTAGAGTCATCCGCGAATAATATGAGAGATAGTTTCTCCGAGGATCTATGAAACTCATTGTACAAATTGGTCCAATCAGAAGGAAATCAGAAAAAAAAACCATACAAACAAACTCATGAAACAAAACGTCTGACCGTAAGGTGGACAACTCCAGGACCTCCTTATGTCGAGTATCCATTTTTCCTGAAAGGGCTATAAATGACTATAAACCTTGGCTTTCTTCAGCATGTCTGGAGGAAAGCGATCCCGTCTGAGATGACTTAGGATAGTTCTCGGTGAGGGCGCTTTACGAATGATGTCGATGAACGGCGTCAACTTGGGAGGATTTTGTTCCTCTTCTTCTCTGGTTTTCGGCAGCTCCTCATCCATGTCGATCATCTCAATGGAGCCGGAGAACAGCGAACGGTCGACCTTCTCCGAGTAGCCGTCACTGATTATGAGACCGACAATCTCCGCCACCCAGTGGGTTCCTGAAAACGATAGACATGGGAAAGCGTGTGTTATACCATGGACCCTACCACTTATAGGGTCCATGGTAATACGTTGTCGAATCATCCGGTGTAAGAAAAAGGGTGGCAGATACCACACAGTCTTGTCCTTAACATTGTCTAGGGGTACCCCTGGCAATCATCCGGGTGGCAGTTATCCGGAGGGATAACACACACACACACACACACACACACACACACACACGCGCGCGCGCACACGCACTCATACACCCACACAGAGGCTGACTGCCTAATTCTCGCTGATAAAGCAGAACCTCATTTTAATGATTAATTTGAGAGCATGAAAACCCAGTTGCCACATTAAGTTAGACACAGTCAAAAACAAACAAACAAACAATCGAGCAAACAAACAAAAGAGTCAGGACCAGCAAAATCACCCTATCACAAAAGAATTTTGTATATTCCACCTTACAATGAAGCTCCAGACAGTATACTAGTACACAGAGGAATATCGGCAATCTATGTCGATCTATCTAGTAGATAATGATGAACACAAAAGTTTAAATCTTTAAGAGTGACACTTTCCTTTACATAATAGCTGCAGGTATCTGGTTCTACTCTTTAATTCGAAAGAAATCAGCACAACTATCCTCATAGAGATTGATGCACAAAATTACTTTGACGAGGATGTGACACGTATTTGTTTGAACTCACACTACCCTATTATATTAAAACCCTACAGACAGGACTAATTTCTACATTAACAATTTTGATTACTGTGATGTAGTGTGGAAAAATTGTGACAAAACGTTCATTTATAAACTAATATAGCAAAGATTTTTCAAAACCTGGCACTATGCACCGTTCTAAGTAACAGTTGTATGTATCCAACACACTCAACAGGGGCGGATCCAGGAATTCTGTAAAGGGGGGGGGGGGGCGTGACTAATATTTCTGGTGCCACTTCCGGGTTTCATTTCATTATTTTTCTTTTTATTTCTTTTGTTTTTAGCGAAAAATAAAGGGGGGGGGACGTGCGCCGGTTGCGCCCCTTCTGGATCCGCCACTGCTCAATAGCATGATTTTCATGATTAGAATTACATCATGAACTAAAATAGGACAAACACATGTATAAAACGTTCATGGAGTTCACCCCAAAGTATGTGAGGGACAATTCCGTTTAAACATGCTATCTTGCAAATTCAGTGTGTGACGCATCATATTGAAATTTTGAAAGTTTGAAATTAATTTCAAACGCAAAAATTTGAGAAAAGAAATTAGAACCGGACCAAGAGTATCAATAATCCAGGCCATAATTCAAAATAATCAGGTATAATAATTAAAACAACATCAGTTGCAGTCCAATGATATATTATTTGGACAAAATATCCGGGAACTATCAGTTGTGTCAGTCTTCTGTCCTTATTTGTATTTTTTACGTTTTCTCTACATAGTCCTTTTTAATACCTTTTCCATCTTGAACGTTGAGTTTATTGTGCTGCATTCATGGTGTACTGTCTATTGATTACAGTACACTCAATTGTGGGCAATGATTGCAAAGTTACAATTGAACAGGCTGAACAAGTTCTCGTAATCACCATGCTGAAATGAAATTAAAATGAAATTGAATGATCACATGAAGAAATCAATGTGTCTTATTGAAGCCATGGGCGTAAATCCCAGGGGGGGGGGGGGGATTGGGGGATATATCCCCCCTGAAATGGAGGAGGGGGGATGGCCTGTACAATCATCCCCCCCCCCCCCTGAATTTTGAAGAAAAAAAAATGGAGGAAGCAGAAATGTGATTGTATCAATTTTGGCATATTGCATGACGTTTGTACGCCGGCCTTCAGACAGGTAACAGAGCTGAACAGTATTCTATCTTGTAGGAAATCGAATGCATAATTTTCTCAAGCGCTTGCTCGCTTCGCTCGCTCGCGGACATGGACATACACTGTAAGGTATGGCTCAGACGTTGACAACGTCAAATAGTGTAGGCCTACATGTAAACATGCTAAGACGAGAGTAACTTGGGACCATCTGCAAAATATGTACGAAAACAAACAAACAAACAATAACAAAACTATATTGCCATAATTGAACCCCCTCCATTTCCTGAATCATTCATGAGGAACGACAGTGACTGATGACTCAGTCAAGATACATCTATGGGTATACCCAGGGAAGATCAGGGACGTCGAAAATACCTCGGGGGGGGGGGGGGCAAAGGGCATTTGCCCCGCCCCTACGAAAGTGTTTAGGCAGGCAATCATTTATCCCCCAAGCAATTTCTGAGATGAGGACAAATCTCGAACTTTCTTAATGGAATTATTGTCCAAATACTGCCAGAACTATGCACCAAATCGTTGAATTGCAATCATAAACATGCAAAAGCTCCGCTATACTGGATCCCTTTCGATAAGTACACTGTTGAGATTGACGTATATTTCCCTAATTTGTCAAAGAGTGTGCAGCATATCTTTCACTTAACAAAAGCTCCCTCATATGCAGAGGCGTCGATGGGGGGGGGGGATGGTTCCCCCATAAAAGTGGGACAAACAAAATCGCAAAAATATAGCTAAAAACGGCAGTTTTTGGGGTGTAAAATGTCAAAATTTTAAAGCTAGCTCGCTCCGCTCGCTCGCATTTAAGTGCTAAGCCATTCCCCCGATGTTGCTGCCAGTGATTGACAGCAGTTGCAGGTGCGCCCCCGCCCCCCCCCCCCCCCCCTAATCTCCAAAGCAAAAAATATAGCTACAAATGGCAGTTTTGGGGACTGTAAGATGTCAAAATTTGTCAAGCTCGCTCGCTTCGCACACTCGCATTTAATCATTATGCCATTCTCATGATGTTGCTGCCATAAATTGCCAGCAGTTTTCGCCCGATTTAAAGCTACAAACGGCAGTTTGGGGACTGTAATAAGTCAAAATTTTGAAGCTCGCTCGCTCCGCTCGCTCGGATTTAATCATTATGCCGTTCTCCTGATGTTGCTGCCAGTAATTGCCAGCAGTTTTCGCCCGGTGTGCCTCCCCTTAATTTCCAAAGCGAAAAAATACAGCTACAAACGACATTTTCTGGGATTGCAAAATGTCAAAATTTTAAGGCTCGCTTGCTCCGCTCGCTCGCATTAATCGCTATGGCATTCTCCTGATGTTGCTGCCAGTGATTGACAGCAATTGTGCCCGGTGCGTCCCCTTTAATTTCCAAAGCGAAAAATATAGCTACAAATGGCAGTTTTGGGGACTGTAAGATGTCAAAATTTTAAAGCTCGCTCGCTTCGCACACTCGCATTTAATCATTATGCCATTGTCATGATGCTGCTGCCAGTAATTGCCAGCAGTTTTCGCCCGGTGCTCTCCCCTTAATCTCCACAGCGAAAAACATAGCTACAAACGGCAGTTTTGGGACTGCAAGATGTCAAAAATTTTGAAGCTCGCTCGCTTCGCTCACTCGCATTTAATCATTATGCCATTCTCCAGATGTTGCTGCCAGTTATTGCCAGCAGTTTTCGCCCGGTGCTCCCCCCCCCCTTAATTTCCAAAGCGAAAAATATAGCTACAAACGGCAGTTTTGGGACTGTAATAAGTCAAAATTTTCAAGCTCGCTCGCTTCGCTCGCTCGCATTTAATTATTATGCCATTCTCCTGATGTTGCTGCCAGTAATTGCCAGCAGTTTTCGCCGGTGCTCCCCCTTAATTTCCAAAGCGAAAAAATACAGCCACAAACGACAGTTTGGGGGACTGTAAAATGTCAAAATTTTCAAGCTCACTCGCTTCGCTCGCTCGCATTTAATCGTTATGCCATTCTCCTGATGTTGCTGCCAGTACGAACTGCCAGCAGTTGCGCCCTGTGCGCCCCCCTTAATTTCCAAAGCGAAAAAATACCGCCCAAAACGGCAGTTTTTTTACTGTAAAATGTCAAAATTTTCAAGCTCGCTCGCTTCGCTCGCTCGCATTTAATTGTTATGCCATTCTCTTGATGTTGCTGTCAGTAATTGCCAGCAGTTTCACCCGGTGCCCCCCCCCCTTAATTTCCAAAGCGGACAAAATACAGTCACAAACTGCAGTTTTGGGACTGTAAAATGTCAAAATTTTCAAGCTCGCTTGTAACAGTTTGTCAGAAATATATCACTCTCCCACTTTATATTTCATGCAAAAGAGTGAGACATCCGATCCCTGTAAAGTGTGTGTGTGTGTGTGTGTGTGTGGGGGGGGGGGGGGGGGGGGGTTACCAAGCTTCTCTCACCCCCCCCCCCCCCTCCCCCTCAAGGCTGCGCCGGTTTGGTTATGGGCTTGTAATCGTGGTGATGGTGACTATCGCCGATCATCCCCCCCCCCCCCCACTCCTCAGTATGGATTTACGCCGTTGATTGAAGCCATCCATTTTCGCCGAAATAAGCTTTGTTTTAAAGCTGCAGGAATTGTCTGTGTCTCTTAACAAACATTCAACACAAGATTTTTCAGTAAATTGTCCCCTAGCTGATTGTGGAGAAATGAAAACCAAAAACCACTCAGGTATTGTATCGTGGTTGCATTTATGTGAATGGATCTAAGTATCTTTTTTTTTAAACCTCGAAACCATTGTTTGTTTGTTTGTTTGTTTGTTTGTTGTTTATTTATACGTTATATAGTTCATTTACAGTTTGAAAGGTAAGCCTAGCTGAGCGACGGATTATAACCACTTCCGCAGTAGAAACGCCAGAACTATAATATGCTCACTTATAAAGCCTGATCAACTACTTATTGTCACCAGGTTTCTGTATTGCCGAATTGCAGGACTGAAGTAAACTATCGCATTTATATTGATACCGAGCAACAAAACACATTACACCTTACTTTCATCTACAGAAAAAAAAAAATTAAAGAAATCAAGCCTACTGTGGTGTATGGAACCCGGACTGTACACGTGATTAAACTGGGAAAAAAATACCGTTCTCACCTGATTTTGGAAAAGTGATAATAAAAACATCGTCAGGACGTACTTCCAGGAATTTTACACCTTCGATGCTAGAATCTAGACATATATTTGGATATGTGATCCCTTCGTAGATGTGTCTGTAGGACGTTGATGGACCTTCCCGGATGTCAGTCATCTCATAAACTGAAAAAGAAAAAAAAAAGAGAGAAAGAATTACATCGATTAGGCTTTCAAAATGATAGATAGTACCGAATACATTTCAATTATCGATCAAAAGATTGACCAATAAAATACTGACTATCCAGCATTGTGTATGATATAGAAACAAAATCAGTTTTCGCAGAGCTATATATGATCAGTGTTGCTGAACTGTATATTGCAGTAGAATAGCGCAAATTTATAGGCATACAGTGGCGGATCCAGGGAGGACCTCACCGGGCGCACGCCCCTCCCCCTTAATATTTTTCTGTTGAAACAAAAGAAATAAAAAGAAAAAAATGGGGGGGAGGGGTGCGTGCGCCCCCCCCCCTTTAATTTTGTAAGCGCGCCCCCTCTTTACGGAATTCCTGGATCCGCCCCTGGACATATAAACATTGCCTCCCTTCTAAGTGTATCTATATTAAAAAAAAACAAAAAAAAAAACTGGCTAACTGCTCGCAATGAAATAGGTCGCATTACCTACATACTCGTTTATCCATGCACCCCAATACACCCTTTCATCCTCAGTCATATTGATTATGCGTGTCGAAATGCTGAAAATGCATAACGTTTACTAAAGCTGTAAATGACAGAAGCAATAGTGTTTAAATATTCACGTTCTCTGTGATTGCCGAAATCATGCAGCCACAAGGATTACGTGAAACTATAATGCCTCACCGGTATAATTCCGGTCGGTCACCGGCTGTATGTGATGGTCTGCAAAAATGTCTATGCAACATGGCCAAAGAAGACGCAAAGTAATCAAAAAGGATCATGAAGCAACTAACCCATGCAAGCTTCACTGTCAGCTGCCCTGCAGTACTTTTGCCACGTTGACAGCAGCTACTCCACAGAACTGTTGAATGTCAACTTGAATGCGTGGATTTATCATTTACAAGCCGTTTCCATTAACGAAGTGTACTTTGAACGTTTATATAATATTAGCACCTATATTTTATAGACCTTTACATAGTCAGACAATCTGCATTCAAAGTACACAGAACACGGTTCAGCACTGACAATGCAAACAGCTATAATCAGTGTAATGTATATAAAAATCGTTAGTAATTCATATGATAATGGATTGGCCTTAAGGGGGTACATTTATTGCCTGAACTAGAATTGTATTGCAAAAACCAGGGGAATATGTACAATTTCTTGGAGACACAGCTCAGATGTCTGATATGGGTAATAATCCGGATGGTTGCCCCAACCCCTGAATTCCCTTTATATAAATCAACATGGCGCAAGGAGTTGCATGCAGGACAGCATGATCGAAGACACAGTGTTTGTTGTTGGGAATTTTGAGAAGAGAGTAACAAGGGAACTTGTAGTTTATTGTTGTTGTTGTTGTTGTTGTTGTTGTTGTTGTTGTTGTTGTTGTTGTTGATGATGATGATTTTTGAAGTCGATGGGTAGTTTGATTCGAAACTTGAAAAGACATAAGCGTATTCTTATCAAGACGAGCTTCCATTTGAATTAAACATGTCGTCCTTATTTCAGGGGGTTAGCTATAAGGCAGTCTTTACTGACGATATACGATCAGAAGCAGAAAGATCAAAAGATGCCTTGTGACATCAACCATCTCCACGGGATAAATCTAACAAAATCCAATGTGTAATAAGCATCTAATTCATTTCACAATATCGCAATTCATGTACATGATTTTGTTCTAAAGTTAGAGTCGCAAACGTCAGTCATATGATCATGAGATCTATTTCGTAATCAAAACTCATAACATTTTCACAGAGTGAACGTCATTTCACATAAAATTATCATTCTTGGAAAGAAGGATATTCTGAGTAATTCCAGTCTGATACGTCGGAAATGTAATCTTATCAAGCATCATCCATGGTGAAAGTCAAATCATTTCCCATAGTTCCATAATTTCGTGTGCAACCCAATGCATCACGTTATACTCTTCACACAGTTGACAGTAATTTTCTATCATCTTAAGAAATGAAAGGAAAATACCACTCAACCCCATGTAACCTTTTGTATAAACCAACCTTGAATAAAGATTTCGACATTTTGATATTCATAATCTTATACACCACTTGAAATGTAAATAATGAGCAGGTATTTTATTTTATTGTAAATGTCCTATAGCTTTTGGACGTGTCGTCAGGTCACAGCAATGTCGCTCTCAATAATGTTGCAGTATTTTGTGTATAACAAATCCACGTTGCAAATAAAGTCATCATCAGTAAGCCTGACGATTACTATGGCCAGTGAAAGATCTGCTCTAATTTCGTACCCTTGTCCGCTTTTGTCTTGGTTATTGAAAGAAAAAGAACAAAAAAGATGGAACAAGAAGAAGAAGAAGGAAAAAACAAAAGAAGCTAGCATGCGCGTTGACTCTTGTGCGCACATGCATGCTTTCACCCAAATCAGGTGAAGCAGTCATTGGTGTCTGCTGACCGGTACGTCGCGCGGAAAAAAAGAAGGAAAGAAACGCGAAGTAATTGCGAGACAGGCGAGGATCTTGTCGACTTTATGTCTGATGTGAGTACTCCTCAAGATAACGCCTAAAAGCTACTACCGGCATCTTACGCAGAGAGGATAGCTATCGTTGGTATCAACTGCTTGCTAGCTTCTATGAGGAATCTCTCTCTATGTCATCTGACTTAGAGGAAGGTAAGCACTCATTACTGGCCCGTTAAGAATTTCTTTGATCCTTAATCCTTTGCCTGCCAGATTAATCTCCTGTCCATACGTATGTGTTTTTAAATTTGTGCACATCTGACTCTTTGGCACAAAAAGGATTAAAGAAAAAAATACAAACATTATCTCTTCTAAGCGAAGTTGTGTGAAATCCAGTTTAAAGTACGGTATGAATTTACTTAGTCTTTGTCTCTTTCTTTATCCTTGTCCCTGTCTGTGTGGTTTTTTTAATTTCAATTTATCCTAATTTTGTATATCAATGCATAATTTATATATCTATTTATGTTAAGGGCACACTCAGGTTTTCTACTTGTCGTAGAGATGTGCCCCTATATATATATATATATATATATATATATATATATATATATATATATATATATATTTATATTTATATATATATAGCAGCATGTTCAAATCAATCACATTGTTATTGTACTTATGTATATTGTTTGCTGGAAATAGTGTCATTGAATTGAAAACTGAAACTGATGTGAATAGTCATGAACGCTTGTGTCTTCATCTTTTGAAGGTAGGTCCTAACTTGATTTGAGTTACTTCGTAATGTCAAATAAGAAACAAGCAAACAAACTAAATAAAACAATCACACAATATTTCGAAGTTCAATCTACACTCAGCTTTTGTGTAGAATTAGAAGAAAATTGTGTCAGAAAAACTCACCTGTATAGTTACTTGATCAGGAGACTCGGATATATACAGTGTTGGATACTTGACAGAGATTTTTCTTCTGTTCTCCCATTTGGGGAAAAGTTGGCAACTAAAAGATAATGTCTTGTAAATCACCCAAAGAAATAGCAATTTTATACAAACCACTACTATTTACCAACACTTTGACAAAAGTAGATATAACTGATAGCAAACAATCATGAGATTATATTCCTTAGTTTCATTTTTGTGTCTATACGATGTCATTAGAATGACACATTATGAAAAACTACCTATTCTAATTTATAGCCCTCAGTTTTTGTAATGGAAGTTTCAAAAGAAATGAAACTTTTACTAAGGGAAATTGATATTAAAAGAAATATTAGTTCCTTCAAAGTGTAAGCAGTTCATTTGTATGCTCGATAGTTTGTTTACTTGTTGTTCTGCTGTTCAAAACAGTGAAAAGTCTTTTTTTTTAAACTTTTATAGAGAAATTCTGTTCTAGTGATATATGTACTGTTATCAGGCTCAATCCTGCAGCCAAAAACAAGCCCACAATATTCATCAATATCACAAACAGCTAAAGATACGTCTATGAATACGCCTGTGCATTTGACGCCATATCAGTTGGTTGCATGTTATATACCACGTCTTTAATTCGTCTTTACTTATATTCAGAGAAGACAAAGTAGGAAACAATACTCTTGATCAATAACAAAAAAAAAAATCAAGACAGAAAATAATCACAGACATGCAATTGAATGTCGAAGACGCAATTGAAGAAAAGGGAGAACAGTGCATAAACTCTTAATATCGTTAAGAGTTCGTCCAATTTGACGTAGGTAGTCGAGAGTTATAAAAGATGGTTTCTATTAATGTCTACCAACCGCGAACACCACTTCACGCTCAGTTCTCCCCCAACCATCAGAGGTCGGACAGCCCGTGATGACGCAGCGGTCTACGGGCAAGGCATCCAAGCAGCGACGGGATCAGATCAACACAGAGATTACCCGTCTCCGGGAGCTTCTCCCGCTGCCGTCAGCCATGAAAGGCCGCCTCAGCTACCTCCACGTCATGTCCCTCGCCTGCGCCTTCATCAGAAAGGCAAACTTCTTTACGAAATGTGAGTTTCCTTTAATCATTAATAAGCTGTATGTGCAACAAGGAGAACGTTTTGTAGTTGTTTGTCTGTGATTTCATTTTCCATGGTAGGATAGATTTTGATAAACTGTCTTTGCGTATACATCATTACTAATAACTATAATGCGTGATTGATGATGATTAAGGACATTCATTAATACTACATTATCATTCCTTGGTACGAGGATAATACTTTCTAATCCACTTTCAATAATGCGTGTATATAGATTTCAAATGTTAGGAAAGTGAATATTGTAGTTTATAAATTTTCACAAAATATTTAAGCTCTGACAATCTGAATATGATAATCAAAATGATGTGCATTTTGTTGTTTATTTGTTGTATAGGCCTACAAGGATTTTAAAATACATAACTGTTATGAACACCAAAGATCTCTTTCAGCAATCAAAAAAAGAAAAAGAAAAAGAAAATCAGAGATTCACTATGTATCAAATTGTCCTATATAACAGCTCTCAAACTCTGTAGTCCTCCAAATGACATGACTTACTCGAAATAGCATTATCATCTTATACCCATCTATAATATATTCATGTACCATCAGTTTGAAATCTTTATCATCATTTTGGAAAAGTTGCTTAATGTTTTGCAAACAAGAATAGGCTTTTAAACTTAACGCAATAACCTTCAAACATATGGGGGGGGGAGTAAACATAAGAATACGATAAAACAGGAAATATTCTTATATTGCTTTACGTATCTGAGAGGTATAGCTTTATGGTATTAAAAATGGAGGGCTCGGGCACAATGTCTATTTGTCTAACGGACGATGTATTCTTCGCTGCACATTTTATTACGAGAGCTGAAAATAACAGAAAAGAGGCACCAAAAAAAGCGAGCAATAACAAAAAACAAAAGGTGATGCCATAGACATAACGCATGAAATTGTGTTTAAAGTGGAATCAACTTTAAGATAACAATATTGTTGTAATACCATGATTACATAACAAACTTTAATATAACAGGAAAGCCGCGTTGGAATGGAGCCTTTATAATAGTGAGTATGTAGAATTAGTTGCAATTAAATTGTTCTCAATATTCATTGCTCATCTCAAATTTAAAAAAAAGGAAAGTATACCATGCATTGCCATCCGGTTGCTTAAACATCTGTACATATTTTGTAAATCTCTCAAATAAATTATAGTCATGTTAAAGTTATACAGCAAATACAGAAACAGCTGTTTCCAAGGATTTGATTCTTTGGGATGTATGTTTACTGCAAAAGACCAAATACATGAAATATGACAGTATATTTTCTACGTTTGATATCGAGCAAACTAAATGGGGACAATACCCCCATTCATACACAAACACACACACATACACACATAAAAAAGAAGAAAACAGAATCAAAGGGAAGAAGAATGACGATGTTTCATTAACCAATAATTAGTATTCTCTATACACTGCGCATTCTCTACACTGCGCTAATCAGTTTCCCCTTCCCTGCACAGTGTTCGTGTCGGACGTCGAGGTACCAACTGTCGCCAAGTCATCGACCAAAGGGCTTCTTTCCCTCACCGCTCTCGAGATCACCCAGGTAATAAAACAGTCAACATCAAATTACCGGACAATGCTCTCTGGAGGGATGATATTTTGATTAATACACGCCCCTCGAGCCAGTTATGATTCTTGATTATAGGGATTTGCCTGGGCGAGAGTATCAAACCCCCATGTCTATACCTATATCGTTCCCCCACATCCTCCTCCGCATTCCCGCCTTTCCTCAACTCATCCACTGGATCTGTCCATGGAAACAAGTGTGGCGTCTTGTCGATTATTGCATGAAAATGTGATACCACATTCCACAAACTTGAGACTAATACCACATGTTCGAAATTGGCAAAAGAGGCACTTGTAAGAGGACCTTTCTTTATGTTTTTAACTGCTTGTATACAGTTGTGTGCATCATTTGTATCTCAGCACGTGAAAATGTGACGATTCATGTAAGATTTTGTGTGTGTGTGTGTGTGTGTGTGTGTGTGCGTGTTTTTGTGCGTGTATGCAGTCTCACAGTACATACATTTAAGTTCATAAAGGTGTGTTGTTTTGATTTTATTTGGAAAGGAACAATTTTTACGATAAGAATAAAAATGTATCAAGATATTGGAAGAGGATGTCTCTGTACAAAAGTGTGGAATTTTGATTTACTTGTTGAAACTCAGCTGGAAATGACCGTGGCGTAAGAGACTTCTCAAGGGAGAAAAAAATGGTTCGGAGAAAACATTTAATATAATTATATTCTCAGATTAGCAGGTGATTTTTGTTCACTTCAATGTAATTATGATATAAAAATATATGTTAAGGTACCACCTATTTAGCTAGAGATATTACAGTGAGGTGGGGATTAGTCTGTGCATGTGTGAATTGGGTGGGATGGATGGTGGTGAAGAGTTTGACTGGTACTGATATCATTATTTAGATAATTATCCTAATTGGGTCTATATGTTGTAAATCTGTTTTCAAATTAATGATAATATGTTTTATTATACACTCAAGTGAATGTATGATTTCTGCAGTAATTATGTATTGAATGAAATTAAAGGGATATAAGTGAAAACATGCAGGGAAGTGAAGCTCACTTTCTTATTTCTTGGTGTGTGTGTGTGTGTGTGTGAGTGTGTGTGTGTGTGTGTATGGGCTGTGTGTGTGTGTGACTGGTTTCTATACTTTTGTATGAGGAGAGCGGGATTTAGAGTGCAATTCACCGAGCTCTATTCATGAAAATAGACCGTAGCGACACGGGTACTTTACAGTGAAACTCCTTGGAAGAGTGAGGAATTTATGAACGCGATAAATGCCCCATACGATGTGATTTAGGGGGCTCGGGATGAAAATGTCTCCACGTTTTCTCGGACAGAGTATTGCTATCATAGCGCCATTGCCGAGGGAGAGATCAGCGGTGCGCGGCAGGGGCAGTGCCCGCTAATCTCTTCGACGGGGATCGCCCATACCATGATACACCCAAGGAAGCTTTCTCGCTCTATTTTCCCTTGCGCTGCTTGTCATTAAAGTTTGAGCCATCGGAATAGAACCGCGTGTTTTTGTTACATTTGCAACGCATTTCTTTTCTAGTATCTCGTTGGATTATATCGTTTCATGCCAGGTAAATCGCTGTGATATCCTATCAAATTTGTTCTAACCATATGAAGATTCCCAATAATTGAAAATAAACTGACGAGAAAATGGGTCTTTGCAGTAACTTTTGCGCCCAATCTTTATATCCATAATCACGACTGTTGAGATTTTTTTTTTCCTTTGGCAAACCAATACATAGCTACAAATTCCCATGATTATTCCCATTTAAGGCACTCTTTTCAAACGTGTTGTTTTGGATAGAGAGATTGGCAGATAATTTCATCTTTTTGAAAGTTTCTTTTTAGTTGACCCAAAATCATTTTTGATAGTTTATTGGTTAACTTTTCAGCCTGTCTATTATAGATTCAAAGTTCTGTCAGATCTATCGAATCATTGGTGTATTGTTGCAATAATCTCGGAACAGTAATGTAAGATGCTATATAATGATTTTTGCATTGTGGGTCTCCAGGTCTGAAGGGACCATTATAACCACTCCACATAGGGCCTACACTGCAAAAAGTCCGGTGTTAAATAGTGAACACCGAGCTGGTGTTAAATTTTCGGTGCTCATTTATGGTGTTAAATTAACACCTCCGGGTGTCATTTCCAAATTTTAAACTGTTTTTTTGAAGAGTTTCTTAGTAACTGCACTTCTTGTTGATTTTTAATTTAAACAAGACGATCAAGAATTTTACATTAAAATACTAGATTTTTGAAAAAATGTGAAAATGAATTTACACCAAAGTAACATCAGCTGGTGTGGTCTCTTATTGAAGCTGGACGGGTGTTAAACCATTGATATTAACACCAACAAATATCAAGTCAACACCATGTGGTGTCATTTTTGAATTAACACCAGTACAGCTAGTGTCAAAATAACACCAGGTACAGTGTCAAATTAACACCACGAAGTGTCAGGTGAACACTTTTCAACACCATCACAGTGCATTTTTAACACCTGTGGGTGTGGTCCTTTATTGAAGTTTGATCGGTGTTAGATTTAACACCCGTGGTGTTAAATCTAACACCGATGTTTTTACGGTGTACTATCAGCAATTCGGCATGGAATCTTGGGAAAAGTTTTTATACATTATAAATTAGATGTGAGCAGGACATTTAATCTAATGATTTCAGTTTAATTTCGCCCTGTCACTCCTTTCCAAAACGTCAGGCTTTACCGGGATTTCTGCTTGCTGTTGAATCGTCTGGGAAAATTCTCTACATATCCGAAAATGTCATCGAGTACCTTGGTCATTCAATGGTAAATACTAGTACATGAATAAACTAAGCGGTGTCTTCGTAATCAAATACTTGTATTTCACATTATGTATTGCATGTCATCGTTTCGTCTCAATGAATGGGAAGATCAAGGCAAAACAGTTGGTGTAATATTATGTTTTCACGGAAAACTTAATCACGACCAGGATGTTTATTTAGATATATTATACTGTCACTCAAAATTTTACTTAACCTATAGTTAAAAATCTTAAATCAGAGCCAATTTGAACACATTGAAACAATGATACAACGGACATAGTACTTAATATCTTGGTTTTGCATATAACAAAAAATAGAGAACTTTTTGAGGTGGCATTAAAAGAAACAATCAGAGAATTACAAGTGAAAATGTATAAAGTCAGTACTGTCTGTCTGTCTGTCTGTCTGTCTGTCTCTTTAAATGGGTTCGTCATTAAAACTGCATGGATGAGAAGATTTTATTATTGCTGATAATGATATCTCGACATCACTTGCCAGAAAGTTATAGCATGCAGTCATTTAAGATATTTTCCATCACTTCAAAATGAAACATTTCTCATTTCCACTCCAAGATACAGGAAATGTTACTATCTTATGGGATCAGAGCCATGTTCTCCCCGTGAACATTGACGCTAAATACTTTGAATTTACTACTTAAAATCATTACGAACTCAATTTGCTTTGCGTATTTACAAATTTCGAGAAAGAATTCATACCTCATTACAATTTTGTTGTTGATTTTTGTGCAGGTGGAAATTCTGTCGAATGGGGGCAGCATCTACGACTTCATAGACCCGGCAGACCACGACCTTCTCAAGATCCGCCTTGAGCAGCAAGCAGAAAATCTACGACGTAAGTCTTTATTCCACTGCACTGCCACTGAATGCCGTTCAACATCTCAGGGTCAGGCATGCATGACTATCGTTTTAGGACCTGCCTGATGTGATGGTCAAGTGGCTTAGCCATTGTGCTTTTTACACAAGGGTCATAGGTTTAATCCCTCGAACTCTTGTCTTGGAACAAGACAATTTATATTTATTCATAACGCTCCTCTTCGCTCAGGTTAGTTAAGAAATTGGTAAAAAGTGAGATATCGAATATCATTTGATATTATTGATGCTTTGATGTTCTGTCAGGGAGGTGGCTTCCTGGTTCTGCTGTGCAATCCCTCCTGTAGAATGATGTGGGGCTGTGTTTTACTCCGCATAATTTGTCCGCATGTCTAACAAGATGTTGACAGAGTGATGTCGCCTGGATGTGGAGACTTGATTCCAATGGACGTGGTATAGCTTGCTCCCTCCTTATTGTATAAAGTCTACGGTCTGCCATTGTTGTTTTATGATATTTGCATACCATAGATTTGAGGTAAATAATCTTTAACAATAGAAGGTGTTTGCGATGATGTTTGTGTTGCTGGTCCTTTACAGAATAGTGTAAGAAACTTCAACGTTGTAAATGCTGCGTTTATCTCCCAAATGGTCTAATAATCTTTCCTTCCCCTGCGGCTCTTTCCTATCGATCTGGGGGGGGGGGGGGTGAAAAAAACAAACAAACTTTGAATGATCGATACATTAATTTGAGGTCATCCATCTTTATGTTATATAATAGGTGACTCGAAGCAGACTTTTATTTGTAACATGGTTACTTCTCGAGGCCTGCGACGGAGACTATCACATTCGCGTAACGACAGTCTGGTAAGGAGGCTAAGCCAACTTTTGTTTGTGTGTTTTACTTCTTCTTCCTCCTCTGATGTTCCCCCTCTTAGTATTTGGAAATGAGCTTCACCTATCTAATCTACATCAAGGCATGCTTGTCGAATGTGCTGACGGCGCCTTTCCCATCTTTTCTGTCTTTTCTATCCACGCCAAGCAGAGAGCAAAGTACTTCCAGCTATACTCTCAAGTTGTAAATCGAATATGCTGGTCGACAGTAATTAAAAAGTAACATCGACAAAGTCTGTCTCGAACTGTTCTCATTTTTCACTTTTTATATCCAAAGGCAATTCATATTCAGGGTCATTTTCAAACGACTTCGGAAGGGCGTCCTCATCATGAGGGTGTCGACCGAGCTCTCTTCGCTCTCTGTGCTCCAGTTGACATGGATCTCAGCCCCATCATGCAAGGGGTGACGGACTCTACGAAACAAGCAGACTCCACGGCAGTGTTCACGACAACACACAGCCTCGATATGCGCATCACACAAGCATGCGACAGGTAACTTTCCATACCTCACTATTCTTCACAAATATCATAATGTAATGAAACATCATCACTCTATTAGATTTCTTACCCAGCTTTAAATACGGTTGATGATGTTAAAACTCTTATCCAGTCACTTTGATAGCATTTATCGTGAAGATATAAAAGCAATCCTCTTCCCCGTAATATATCGCGTCCAACGCGCGTACACGACTATGAATTAAAAAAAAACTAAAGTAAAAAACAAGAAGTTGTTGATTTTAGAATTACTCGTCCAAATCGCGTTAAAGGATGGAAGTATTTCTTGGCACATCTGAGAGTCGGTAGTTTGATAATGGTATCTTCCGATGAATTTGTTTTCCTCAAAACTGTTGTATATTAACTCAGTAGTAAATGTAGTTAAAACGTCAACACACTAAGGTTGAATATCGTCATTTTGTCATTTTTACCTGACGTTTTGCCATTGTTAATATTTGGTATGAGTGAAAAGAAAAGTGTTTCTTTTCTTTCAGAATTTTGTTGTTACTAGGTTTTTCCCCTCGCGACGTAACAGGTCACTCTTGGTATGAACTGATTTGTCCAAGTCACGTGGATCAAGCAAGACAATTCCATCGAAACGGTGAGCTCGAAGTCTCAAATAACAATTCCTTTCTCAAGCTTTGATACTTTTATGTCGTAACTAAATCATTACCTCCTGTATGTATATCTGATCTTGGAATTTGCATCATCTTTGAGTGCGCTAAATAATTAATGTGAAGAAGGCCTATAGGCCTACATGAATGTGCCGAAGTTCAACTGGCAGTGATAAATCGTTGCTCTGGCTTTTGGAACTTGTGTATTACGGTACATAGGTAAACGTATACATCGAGAATCTGTCTCTCAATAGAAGTTGACAAATTTAGATTCAAAAGAAATGTACGTATATAGACACCCCGTTTATGATCGTTAGATAAAATACTACCGTTTTGTTGTTTGAAATATTTCCCTCCAATTGCATGAATTTTGGTGAAAGCAGTTAACATACCCTCCCTTATAAGCAACATTACTACTCCTCCCCAAAACAACAACAACAACAACAAAGAGAATACATTGACCCAACAGTAGATATCAAACAATTTCAAGAACGAACAAATTTGAAAGCCTCATAACTAATTTTTCATTTGATTCCGGGCAGTTCTGATAAATGGTGGCGGAAGATGCCAACCCTGCACGGCGGTCCTTCGGCTTGTCACCAAGAGCCAGAGCATCGTAACGACGCGCGTCACGGCACAGGTGTGCCTGGAGGAACCGGCGGGAAAAGCACAGAGACACGTCATTGTCTGCAGGTATCACATTATCAGGTGAGTTCCATGTGGTTGTAAAAACTTAAGGTATTAGTTAAATCTTTGTCTGTGAGAAACTCTTTCAGAAAGATTGCAGACATATTTCGTAGGTGAAATTAGGTATTTCATGAACTCTGAAGCACCTGAACGGATAATGATGATCAATCGATGGTCAACTGCCATCTGGTAGACAAACACTGTGTGTATACATAAACTATGTATCTTCTTTGGTGCTGTCTACTGTAATTGTCTTTGTCAAATTTATTTCAACTTTATTTTATCGATCGGTGGGTAAATCGTTGCCATCATAACTTGTCGGCGTTGCGATACAGGGCTTCATGACTCATTTTGTGTCGAGCGTTGATAACTTTATTTATAAAAATCTAAGATTATGAACCGTGCTTAGCTCGGCATAATATTAGTATTCTACTGTTACATCAGAAACTTCGTATTTTTCTTTCTTTCTTTCATTCTTTCTTCCTTCCTTTCTTTCTTTCTTATACTTCAGTAGGGATGTTGCTCACGTGTATAACACCAGAGCAGCCTCTATCCTCAATGCACGTAGAGACATCGCGAGGAGTCGCAGTAGTTGCAAACTTGGCAAAGTGCCGACAACGTACGAAGGAATCGCGGAAGGAACATTCGGTGGTTGTTCATCAAACTCCTTCGCCCAGGAAGATCATCCTCCGGGATGGAAGCTCGGCATTGAAGCGTCGGGACATCATCAGTACGATCCCGAACAGTGGTCTCAGTATTGTGGAAATGGTCCGGTCAATTCCGAAGGTATTCGAGATCCTTACGTAACGCGGCATGGTGGTTGTCGCCGATTATACCCACAGGATCGACTAAACAACAGTTTCGGCTGCGGAAGACTCTGTAATGGCAGCCGTTCAATTTCCCCAAGGATGAAACATGTTTTGCGACACCAGTCGCTCGCTCATCATCAGGGTCGCATTAAGAAGAAGGAGATGCTGATACACTCAGGAGCTCGTCTAGAGAGAATTAAGAGAATTGTGGACTGGACATACGTCTGTAGAGACCAGGACAGCACCAGAGGCAATGTGAACATTCGTCTGCTATCCTCCATGTGTTCTCTATCTCAGTTAGGAGGTGACTCTGGGGAAGCCATGTCGCTGGCAGCCAATCCCACCTCCAGCGGAGATCAATGCCATGGTAACACCCGGGCTTGTTCTCCCATCTTCCCTGCCAGTTCTTGTATGCTCGCCGATCTGAGCAGGTGGTCCTCAGAATGGTCCTCAGAAGCCGACCCGAACGACTCAACTTCTTGGCAATCGACAACAGTCAACGGCGTCCATGACGCAACCACGAAAGCCTCTTGTAAATTCAGCAATACTGACCAGACTGTCCCTAACATTGGCAATGATGAACATTGGATTGAGGACGTCGGAGACGCTCATTTGCAATCAACAGAAGAGGATTGGCAACCCACAACAACACCTCAGAACTCTGAAGAGGCAAAACTCTGCTACGTTCAAGATCCAGCAGGATTAGCTCTCAGACAACACCATCGATTTTACGACTGCGATGGGGAGAGACGGTTCTCCTGCTCGTCGAGTAAGATGCCTGTCGATGTCAGCGTCGAGGCCATGCTGGCCTGCCTTTCGAGCGACGAGATGAAGATGTTGGATCAGGCCGCGTCCTGCTTGTTCGATACATCTCCGCATTCAAATCATGCCATTTATTGAAAGTGTTATGTCTTCGTTAATAATCAGATAATCTGTCTGTATACCATGGGCGCATAAACATTTTGTTTGTAAGGAATGTCTATTTATAGATTAAAGGATTATTTAACGTGAGGTTAGTACTCTGTGCATTCTCTTCACATTCTCTCCCTATCTTTTCCAAACAAATACTCATGTGAACAAACACACACACACACACACACACACAATCTCTCTCTCTCTCTCTCTCTCCGTCTCTCTCACCCCTTTCTTTTCCAAATATGTCCCATTTTACTCACTCTTCAATATACCATAATTTACATTGATGTGTATAGTGTATCATAAGGTTTGCTACTCTGTTTGTGTGAGCATGATTTTGAGAGAGTATTTTACGAACTATAATTGGTATAAATGTGATTTGAAAATTTCCATTTGGTTCTTAATTTACATAGGATTTCTCGCTGTAGCAAATGTTTTGCGATGGCAGTCTTTCTTACAGTGTAATATAGCATTTGATTATTCATCTTGATCAAGTATTAAATCGAATATGTCCCAAGCGGCATATTTCATATCCATTGCTGAATGTGTGTGGGAATCAAAAGCGAAATCTCTCTGTTTAGGACCATTTATAGTACCATCCTCATTCTCAAAAACAGACATTTTCCGTGTATGTCTGATCATCATTAGAATTATCATTTGATCATAAATTGAACGATTTGTATGTCAGCGTTGTAACCTTAAAAAAAAAAAACCCAACAGTTTATACTGTATGCAATGAAAGATAACGTGAATATCTGTTAACAATGTTAGTTTCCTAATAAATTAACATCAACTTTGTCTCTAACCTGGAATGGTTTGATACCAAGAAAGTATTAGTTATCAAGGACTGTGACTCATTTAATTAAACGACGTTACTACAAGAGAGCTTGGATTCCAATCTCGTTGACCTTTAATTCTACTAGTATGTTATGGTAGAATGTAAAATGCGTATCCAATAAGTAACTGTAGCAATCAAAAATTTTTGCTTACATTATCCCTTGCTAACTGAATGAGAGTGCATTTTGTGCCTCACTTTCTAATATATTTTCTTCATATAGCTCAAACATTCTTCATGTATTAATTCAACTTCCCTATACCTGAGTTGATCTGTTTCTCCATAATTCTACGAATAATCCTAATGCCTATCTCTCTATATATGAATTTATTCCATTCATCCGGCAGAAATTTCATGTGTCTATCATTTTTCCTATCATCTCTCATAGATGCATATAATAGATAAAACACATTTTCATTTCATTCATGGTACTCATTCACTTGAGTACCATTAACTATCCATCCATCTTTCTTTCTTTCTTTCTTTCTTTCTACCGGGAATTTATATGTTTGAATAAATCAAGTTTGAACCAAGTTTGAATCAAGATACATGACTTTCTTCTAATCTATCTGGGAGTTCTCATTATGTACTTAACTCAAACGATCATCCAACTGCTCATGTGCAGTGTTCATACTATTCCTTGTTATAACGGGAGTGTCAATATCTTCAGACTTTCCAGCTCGGGCTCGTTTCTTGCAGTAACATTAATCGTCGATTAATAGGTTCGCGTCATCCTTAATGAGAAGTCGTTAATGTCATGAAATCGGAAATGGTGATGAACAGCAGGCCCGTAATCATATCAAGTAATTACGGTTCGAGTGGAGTGGGTAAGGGACAAAGTGTGTGTGTCAACATGCGGCGCCATAGGATAATTTTAGTAATCGTATAGTATTGTATACACTGGAGTAAGTGTTTACGTACATGTTTGAATATGATGTATGTTTGATACGTTTAGTGTGGAATGTGCCCGAAGGATAATAACGCAAATAAGAAAGGCGAATGTAAGTATGTGTGTGCTTGTGTTCTTGCATTGTTTTTGCGAGTATTTCGTACAAGGTAATGTCGCTCAAATCAAAGAAACTATAATGATCATCATGTTTTTATGGTTTGCATTCTTGAATAAAGCTATGCTCGTAATGAAATCATCCATTTACTCCCAATTCATGTTGTTTGTAAAGTTATATTCCTGGTAGAGATGTTCTTTTTTTATGTTGGTTTGTATAGATTTGGTATTGATTTATGGTGTAAATATCATGAAACCTGCCCTTTCTATCGATGCTGACATTTTTTTCGTCTTGTCAGAGAGCTTTAATGGTGTTTGAAGGAAAGGGACTGTCAAACATATTTCAAAGTTAAATCAGGGAACATTCCACGAAGGGGACTCAAATCTCATTAGAACAGATCCCTAAGACTAACTACTAGTATATTATGTTCGTGATTTTCACATGGGCGGACTTAAATAATACTCAATCACACTCGTGCCATTCACTTTCATGTACAATTTAATATAAGCATTTGTGGAATATTTACAGGACTGAAATCAAGGAGTTGTGACCAACATAAAATGCAAAATCAAAATTCTGAGTGAGATAAATTAAATTACAATACTCTTATATTCGACAACCATGTAAACGGGACCCTGTCTTGGTCCGGTTCCACCTGTAATTTTGGCTTGACACTTGTTCAGAATAATTATACCAGCTTCACTATCAATTCGTTATCCCTGACAATACACTATCTGCTATCAAACGCAACACTATTTGGTTCACACCACCGTAGTGCTGATCCTGAGATGACCAGCCTGCACGCACGACGGTTTACCGCGGTTATAACACTTGTCTTCAATTACACTGCTTCCGTTTACCTCCGGGTTCTGTGCTAACCCGCAATTATCATGAAGTGTATAACTACCAATATTCGAATTATGTGCACATTATTTTCATCTTTTTACCAATTTAACCTGACCTTCATCTCTCTACTTCAGCGACACTTCCACGTCATAACCAATCATATCTACAGGGTGTCATGCACCCGCCAGGTTCATCGCTCACCTGCGTTGTCCACAGAGTCACATTAATTGTCAAACTGTTCGCTTCCAGAACATGAACTGATTCGTGGGTGGAGCGTCCTTATATGCGAGGTTGCTGTTCCAGCTCCAAAGTGTCGCGAGGGACCCGCGTTCCGTATTCGCTGGCGTCCAAAGTTCTCCCTAGCGAGGGGCGGGCACAGTCGCTCTGCTGCGAATGCGTCGGCCTGGGAGTAGATTCGACCTCGGCCTCGGCGCCATCTACAAAATTATTTAAATGCAACATATACCAATGGGGTGTGTTCTAACCACACACACAAAAAGATTATCAGCTTAAAATCCTGACATCACAGTGAAAATTTGAGAACTGCATTATTATCCAATTAACATACAAAATTCACATAATGAAATGTTTCAAACATTGGAAATTTAACAGTGCATAGCTTATCAAACATCACCGCATCGTTTTCAAAAACTGTACACCATTATAATATACTTTATCACTTATTCACGGGGTTCTCCGGGGCTATATGTGGTGTCCTGAAACACATTCACATCCTTTTACACGACAAAGCAGAAATCAAATCGCAATTTAACTTACCAATGACCGGTGTAATATAACCAAAATGCCTCTTCTTCTTGGCTACTGGACAACTGGAAGGCTGCAAAGGCTGTTGGAATACGCCTTCTGGCAGCAAACAAAATCTGAACTCAAATCAGCCAGTATACAGGCTGACGGTAAGGTGGACGGACAGCTCCTGGCCGCAAACGAAATTGGGCTTAGACACAAAATTATCTTGCCAACTGGCGCCTGGGTGTGGCAGGTTTGTTTCCTGCCATCACGGAGCTAACTCAATGTTCTCTCGGTGAAATCAAAATGGTGTCTGCCCCGAAAAGATCCAACTTTTCTGTTAAATTGCTACTCGACTACGAAACTCCTTTTCGAGGCATTTGGAATATTTGATACAACTAAAAGGACTTGAACGAAAACACCTATGCCGCACTCTCCCGGAACTGGAGCTATTTCCTGTCTTTTCTTTCTACATTAATTGACATTGCAAAAATAAATGAACTCCTCTCGGTCATCGATGGCGCGACTTGTAAAACATTTACACCTGTCCTATCACTTTCTCTCTCTCGCTCTCGCTTTCTCTCTCGCTCCCTCACTCGCACTCTTTGTCTCGTTATCCCTACCCGTAAACATGTTTGTCTAGTTGAATGACCGATAGGTGATGTACATGAAACAACCTGGAAATGCATTTTCAATGTGACAGTGATTCTGTGTTACTTAATGGCTTTTCGTAAAATTTTACACACGGTTCCATGAATGTTTCTAGAAAAGATGCATTTCAAAGATGATTAAATTGAGTGGAACGGTCATGCGCTTGTCATTACCTTTTGAAAATGAGTTCAACCCTTATCGAGTTATCATTTTGTCATGGATATTCCATAAAACAGACAAACAGACACGACAAAATTCTTTGATGTTATATAATCTCGATCTTTTTTACCGACATTACAGTTCTTATGATCTAATTTTGGTGTATAAATAAATGTTTAATACGCACATTTATTTGTGATGATGATGGATACTGAACTGATGATAACGATTAAACGAATTAACAAGTATTGTTCATCGATTTATTTTGTATAGCCCGTATAACTATTCTGAAATTCGAAATCTGAAACTTATGGACTGAAACTCCGCTCAAGGATATCTGGAAACTGATGTTGCCTTTCTATTACGTAAAGCTTCATGAGACTTTGTAGTGCGTCAATAGTTTGATGTCCAATATTGCTCGTAGAATCTAAAAATCCCGCAAAAAAGCTCATTTCATCTTAATTTCGCGTCAGTGGACAAATAATTTAAAACACGGCTTTACAGCAACATATTGATTGAAACTATACTTTTCACTTGTTTTTGCCAACATATATTTGCCCCCCCCCCCCCACCAAAAAAAAAAAAAAAGAGAGACTATTTCGAAATAATGGCCTATAGTTGCTCATGTCTTCATGCCCAAAGTTTTAAAGCTATTCGGCTGTGAGATATTTTGATGCCTTTGACTTTGTTATAGTCCTACTTTGTTTAGTTAGACGGACTTAACCTGAGTGTGAGAGATTTTGGAAGGGATCGGAGCGCAAATCTACGATGAATGTGTGTGCATGGGGAACAGAATCACCGTGGTGCCAATCTGAGAGGATAGATGAGATTGATAAAGGGCATCTAGCAATCCTTAGAGAAGTCTATTCAACGTCTTGACGTGCTTGAGGGCACCTTATGGCCTGATACGGATGACTTTATGGGATGCGATCTCCTCGAGTGGTATGTACACAGTACTCATATTTCCAATTATATATTCGCTGTTCTATTCTCAGAAAGGCTTGCGCCTTGCGTCGACCTAATCAAATTTTAACAATGTTTGAGATATACTTCATTTTGTTGACCTACTCATGTTGAGAAAGCACCGCATTGCATCAAACACAGTGAGCGAGACATTTTACGAAAACGTCGTCTTGTTTGACTTTGTCCCTTTGTTTTACGACCATTTCTTGTTGGCGATAATTATTATGGTCGGATCGTACTTGTGCGATGTTGATTGTCATTGATATGACTCCACCTTATACGGAATGATACACACAGACTCTTTCTAACGAAGATGCAGTTATTTAAATGTCAATCTTTTAATCTCTCGTCCATCATCTCATACTATTCTTCCTCTATATCCTTTATCTTTGTATACCTACCCTTCATATTCCTTGATATCGGCACCGTTTAGTCAACAATCTTACGACCACGATGCTAGAAAATTCAAGCAACTTGCACTTCAAGCTCCTTAATCATCGAGCGTACATTGCAAAATGCGTCTGAAAAGGAAAGAACCTCCGTTTGATTAGGATACTTTATGCCAAATCTGCCAAATCAAGAGGTCGATGATTAAACCCTTTTCGGAGAGCACTTGCAATAAAAGTCTCAGACGGATGCCAAAGGGGATAAAAGAAAAAAAAAGTCGCCGCAGCAATCCCCTTTTACGCAGGTTCTCTTTTTTCACCCTTTATACACAGTCATGTCGATATTGCATGGAAATAATGATTTATGATATGTAGAGCATATGCATGTATATCATGTCAACCTATTTTACTCTGTCATTTTGGAATATCTTCCTTTTTTCGAACATGAATCTATGAAATAACTGAACGAACGGAGAGTGGCACTATTCTGTGTAGGCCTATTTCTGCTCCTGGTGTTTGCTCTATACCAATGCCGCCATCTTCGAGTTATTGAATACACACTACGAAATTCTTGCATATTTCATGTTGCCATACACATGTTATTCATATCCTTCTTTTGGCAAACCCGCCAAAGTTCTACAATACTTCATTTGCAAATGTCAATAGGTTATAGATTTTAGTTTTTCTGTAACCATACATGAACAAGGACATATACTAATAGCCTATATATATGTATTGAATTACTCACGGAAGAAGAAAATTGATGAAAACAAAGACCTTTGAATTTGGGTCATTATGTTCTCAGCCTTTTATCGTTTTGCAGTTCTTAGTTATTACTATTTAAAACAGTATAGATTACCGGTATAGTATACCGGTAGTTTAAAAATGCGTACAAATCTGTCATGGACATTGACACGATCATCATTTTGGTTTGTAATGTCATTTTGAGTGTAGGTGTTTAGCAAACAGAGGATATGGGTAATCGATTTTGTCAACGATGCCGAAAACACACGCAGCAGACTCCATCTTACTACAACTGTAACAGAACATCACGACATAATAGGAAAAAAAATGAACAACAAACATCGATCTTCCAGTAGACACTGCAGCTATAATTATGTGAATCACTGAGTATATTGCCGAGGAGTCTATACTTCAAACACCTGTCATAGACAAAAGAGTAGACTGCTGCTTGCGGAGATCATTTTGTATCGTATAGTGCAAGGCAACAGGGGATTTAAATTATTTCAGCACTAAACAAAAGAAGAAAACTCGTGCCGTCATCTTTGTTCAACAACACAACAACGATGACGACAACATCGTTAACTAATTAATCCTGGTATGGTATTAAGGCGGAAGTGAAACATTTACCAGTATTCAACAACAATAATATCAACGCCAACAACAGCAACAACAAAAATTTACTTCATTCATAGTAAAACCGGAAGTCTCCATTGCTGTAACAATGAGAATGGAGTTGACCAAAGAACCGGAGAGTTCTGTGGAGTTGACTCACCGTACAGTGTCGTAGATGGCGTTGTGATGAGCCACAGTCCGGAGTTTTTAGAAGGCTCTGCCACAGTCACCACAGTCATCATTGCTCTTGATCGTAGTACAATTATTGTGTACGGTTTAGGTTTGGTTGAGATGAGAATTTAGCTTCTGAGCTTTCTGCAAGATATTTAGGTACCACTATGTGAAATGTTAAAATGCGTACAATTCTAAAAGGAATCCAACGTTTATTTGATGAATATCAGTTTTTGGAATGGCTGAGATATGAAAAACAAAACAAAAACAAAAAACAGTGTGAAATAAAGTGACCCTAATAAAAGGTGGGTCCCATCCTTTATTAGGATTTCCTTCGTTAGGCTATCTCAGTCATTTTAAAAAACAATTTTCATCAAATGACCTTTCAACTTCTCTAAGAATCATATGAGCTTTTTTGCACTATCTCACCAAAATTTGGAAACCTGAAGCCCCATCTCAACCGGAACCACACCATCCCTTTATATAATTACCTATTCTTAATCTACATTTTGATGACTTTTCCAAGAAATTATTAAAGGTTTACGAGTGGTTCATGTTCACTATAGGTTTGAAGGTAGTAGGCCCTTATACGCTATACATCAAAATAATTGTCCTTCGAATTTCTTCAACTGAGGGTAAACCCATAAAGATATATATTAAACTGAACAGATGGAAAAGAGGGTGTTAATGACTTTTGATTTGCTGGATTTGTGGTGGAGTGTAAGATATCCGATTCTTTCTACTAATTAAGGGCTGATGACATTCTGTACGTGCTTGTACTTGCTGCAATTATTTTTTTTATATCAATCAATTCAGATTAATAAAAAGTTACGTAGTTATTGTCGTCTAAATAATCCTCTGATACGAACTGATTCATCCATTTTATTGTGTTCATGAGCGTTCATTCAACTTGTCGCACGTTTTGCATTAAAAAAAAGGCTGTCTTTGTATATTGATCATGGTAATCCCCTCCCCACCCCCACCCCACCCCATTCTCTCTCCATCTCTCTTTTTCTCTCACTCACTCTTTTTTCGATTAATGCATTTATTTTGTTTTTAGCGTGCTAGAGTTAGTTATTTGAGTTATTCAATTGTATATCGAAATAAGTTTATTATATAGGATTGCAGCTCTGCAAGACCTCAACTTTCATGACTTGCCCACCGCATTGATGTTTGCTGCCCTCGCCGCTTTACATCCCCCCCTCCCCCCCCCCCCCCCCCCCCCACACACACACACACAGAGCACTACACAAGCTCCATGACTACACGCATGAATGCATCTCTCACACGCGCACACACACACGCACCGACCGTAACCGCTAGGGCTGCGCTACGCGCTAGCGCTAATGCTGACGACACACGTAGAGGAGCATTTTGTTGATATTTTGGTTATGGAACAAACGGCACGGCTGGTTGCTTGCAAGACAAAGACATCATCAGGACTAAGGAGGACATTAAGGAAAGGAGAGCAAGTGGAGAAGCAGATGGATGCACTCTTCTACATGAATATTAAATGCCGCATTTTGTGTATTGGCCACTAAAGAGTGATATACACTGCGTGAAGATTTTCAAGAGACAAACCTGGAACACATGATCGTCAGTCCCGTGTACGTATATACATGTAAGTACATGATGTAGACCGCACCGCAAGTTTTAATCATAATCTTACCTTCAAGCTTCACCTTTTAATTTACTGAAGATAAATTACTGGAAGATTGGGCATTGCTGTGTGCCTGTGTAGCAGCAGTCAGACTTCCATTTCTATCCTCTTCATAGTAATCTCTATCATCCCCAGTTATTGGTGGTTGAATGGTATACCGGTACTTGGTTACCGGTTTTAAACAAAAGGCAAAACAAGGCAAGGCAGACTGAGCTGAGCTGAGACAGGCTGTTTAAATTTTAAATGTTTGTAGGTTCTTATTAGACCCTAGTCTCTAGGCAGCCTTGTAAATTACTGCTCATCACATTCACAGGTCAGAGTTGATGTTTCGTAAATTTATGTTTAAAGTCAGGTAGATTTTATAATGTAAACTTGGTATGGTTGGGTGTTCATAATACCGGACACCTAACGTTTTGCTATCAATAGAAACGTGAAAAATCTCACAATTTGCCTGAAATTTTACTCACGTGTGGAGAAAATACTCCGTATTCACAAGCGCGCACTGAAAATGCGATCTGAGGTACGCGCTCTTAGATGGCGGCTTCGAACGCGTGGGGTGTCATTTTTTCCGCACTCAGTTGCCCTGCTCATTTCAACCGACCACCCTGACAATACGTATAAAGGGCACTTAAATGCGTTTTTTTCGACAGGCCGCTGTTTTTTTCTAGCCGTCATTTTTTCCCCAATAATATTTGAATATATTTTGAATCCTTCGATATTACTTTTGAAGGACTGTTTGATGAATTTGACTTGATTTTCATTAGGAAACTTTTCATCGTAATTGAAATAAATTAGATGAGTCGGTTTGTTTTTTCATATTCATTTCACTGTGTCGTTTCTGCATCAACTCGTACGGTCGTAGCGGGCGACAAAATGTTTGTGTATGTGGGTAACGTGTGTGCGCGATCGTACAAGCGGCGGTGACAATTTTGCGGTCAAAATCGTCAAATTTATTACGGAAGGATACTCTACATCTAACAACGAGTCAGCAAAGGTAGGCCTAGTTATATGTAGTTACACGATAAACCTTATTAGATTTTGCTACATTTCGGTAATTTAGAGGGAATACTTAGTTGTTTTCGCCACATTTTACTCGGTAGCGTAGCCCAGTGAAGAATCGAACACCGTTGCGCGCAGTCCCATGCGTACATTTTCTTTCTGTACGCGCAATGCCATTATAATGCGCGGCCGGTCGTTATGGACCCGGTCGGTGGGTTGAACACCTACCATACTTCTACAGTCTTAGCATTTACTGTAAATAAATTATAAACGATGATATAGCGACAGGGTGATGCCTGTTCATTGATCAAACCTTTCAAGTTAACCATGATACAACAGATTAAAAATAAAAAGTTGTCTTTGATCAGCAGTGACATATTTACATGGTTGAGCATACGTTGTATGTCGATGTATACTAGATACTTACCGCTTGTCACTTCCTTCTAGTGCAGTGACTGGAGTGAAAACAAACAGCTTGTGATTTGCCTGTAAATTTTAAAACATGTGTGGAGCATGGTGAGTTTAAACTGTTGATGTTCAGAATTCTTCAATCCTTGATCTACTTTTCTTTTCCATAACTTGTCAAGTAGGCATAACTATTTTGTGGAGCTATCAGAAATGTTGAGATGTTTAAGACCAGTTTTGATAGTTTTATGTAATTTCAAAGCCAGTTACAGAAGAAAAGTAGATAATTTTGGCCCAAAGTGCACATACCGATTGGCTGCATGGCTTTGTTTTTCACTCCAGCCACTGCCCTCTGTGACCCCGCATCACATATTACTGTATACGCCCAATATTTCGCGAGGTTTTTATTTTCACGAATTTCGCGAGTCAGGTGCTATTCGCGAAATTAAAGACACGCGAAAATGTTGACTCTGGTCCCGATTTGAATGTGATGTACGCGTGTACACTTCTGTGTTCAGTTCAGGACTCCGTGATCGCGAATTTAACCACTCGCGAAATCGTCGGGAATTCCCAAAATTCGCAAAAATTTAGATTCGCGGAATATATGGTGTTACAGTATTCAGCTGGAGATCTACAATATTGTAGATACCCAGATGTCGAACCGTGTAAATTGATTTTGTTGACAGTGAACCACAGATAAAAGAATAAAAGAATACCAAATATTCAGTATCTTGGCACTGGATTAACATTTCCAGCCATGATGGTCCATGGCCAGGCCTAATTCCAAGACGCACCACTGTCTACACTGGGGGCTTACATTCTATATAGATTGATCAAATCAGCAAAAGTCATGAATTTGAACAGTAAAGAACTATTGAGGCATCAAATTTTACCCATGGTGAGTTATTGATGATTGAACATCTACACTATGTACGTACAATTGTATTTGGATTATATTTCTGTAGCTTAATTTCATTCCAAAATACGTGTACCACCAATTCCGATACCTCAGTATTCTAAATGCAAGCCTAGACCAGGTTTTGTCATGATCATGTGATGTCTAGTAGTCTACTATTGCAATTAGTAGACTCTAGATCTATATTGTATATCTTGCTTATTGAGGACTCTGCTTTTGTGTAAGAAAGTTGAAAAACTGGGATCTGTGCTGGATTTGGGGGTCCATGTGTTAGCAAAGTGGGATTAGGGTTATCTATTAAAGGATGTTAGGGATAAAGAAGGAAGTCCTTTCAATGATTTATTAAAGAGTGAATAGAAGGATGAATGTAAGTATTAACTATCCAGGAAGTGGACATGTACAGAACCTAGGGGTAGGTCTGGACAGTAACATTACCCTCTACTTGAATGGGAAAAGGCTGGGAGTGCCTAGAGTGGACATGGTACATGTATTTAATAGTACCCTTACAAGACTGTAGAACCAGCCTTATGGATATACACTAGTACCACGATGGAATGTACTCCACGTACTAGCATGGACTAGAAATACAGTGTACTACCGTACACATAAAAAAAAACCCATCGTAATTCTATCGAATGAGTATTAAAAGTCTTTTGAGCTGTGTGTAGTCTGCTTAGTGTTCATCCTGCACCTCTACTTTGGGACATCCATAATGTTATCCTTCCTGTCTCCATATGAACCCCCTGACCTCAAACCAACCTTTTCATGACCCACTCCAATATTCTAAGACATTTGAGGAATGAAAATTGATTTGGAGCACTACATGTACATCTGGCAGATCTTGTATTTGAGAGTTGTACAACCCTTCAAACTGTACCATTTGTAACAAACACCTTACCCTAGTTTTAACCACAACCTGTAGGCTAACAATTCTTTTGCTAGGCACAGATTACTGTTGTAGGAATTTGTCACAAACAAGTCTTGAAAGTATAGAATCAAATGGAACTGATGTAGACCTTTTCTTAACTGGTGTTATTTTAGACTGCTTTATCCAAATGTGTAACAAAATACAAGATAATAATTCTATCTTATAAGATTTTAATTGTTCAAGTATAATGGACCATGCAATATTTCTTTGTGCATGTGATGTCATGTGACATCTGTCTTCATTTGTACTTTGATTTTGCTGTAGAATGGGCTATTTGTGTATATTGATGGCATTGTGATAAAGGCCATGTTGCCGTCCATGTAAACATTTCTGGTTTTTCCACTGAGGATCCAATCAGCAGAATCCACAGAAACATATAAAAAGCATATGTTTGCATCTTGTTTTGGTTTAAAGATATTTGTTGGATTTGTTTTCGCTCCCCTGTCCTTTTCACTGTACAACTGTATGAAATTTTGCTTTAAGATGTCCCCCTGTGCCTCAGTATACATGTACATGTAGGTCACTAGATTAATGGCGGAATTTGCAAATGCTATTTATTATCATTATCATGCCTTTAACTCCTTAGCCACTGATAATGCCAGTGCTACCTAAATGTACCGGTTCATAATGCTCTAGTGCATGTAGAGGTCAGGGGCTGTGGATTTTTTTTTTTTTTTTTTTTTTTTGGGGGGGGGGGGGGGGGGGGGGAACACTGCTGGCCAGGGGTATCGAGGGTCAATGGACTCCCCCCCCCCCCCCCACCACACACACACACACACACATATGAAGTAACACACAGAATTAATGCATGTAATTAGTACTAAATGCCATCAAATTAATTTTGGGTTTTCTCCTCACAGAAGTGATAGTTGTATGATACATATGTGTCCCGTTACAACAAAAGGATCCTAAAGTCGCTGACGAGCTAACCGAGAAAATCGAGTTTGAAGTCAGATCATCAAAATCCGTCAAAACGTTCGGATTTCTGTTTTTGACACAATTTTGTAGTCTAATGTATCTTCTATCATCTGCAGAAATTTTGAAGCTTAAATGATCAAAGGAAAGGCAAGAAAATAGTATTTTTCTGACCCATGATTTTCCGACTTTTAATGGAACAGAAATGTGTCAGAACATTTGGATTTAGAGGCGTAGTTAGACTCCGCCCCTAGTGTCAACGAAGGAGCGATCTCATTGTTCAGTGCGTGGCATCCTGGTTAGTGATTGGTCGTGCGTAGACCGCTGGCGCTAAGCTTGAATGAACATCGCGGAGGTTGCTAGGAGCGTACCTTCTATTGTCAAACGGTGAAAACTGTCTTGCTTCCCCTTGATCATGATAGCGTAGGAAGGAAAACTTTGAAGGCGGTTTTCTCGGAACGCTGATTTCTTAAACCACTCAATATGCGCTAATAAAATCATCGATATCTCCGCAACCGAGCACTTTTATGAGTGATGTTATATATTACATTAAAATGGAAGAGTAAGGAAGTAATGTCATGTGATTTTCAGAAAATTGTCCTCCCCCAACTTTCGGATCCTTTTGTTGCAGCGGGTCACGTATATTCACTGGCATGTCTTTGAACTTGATCCTTCCAGGAAGTGGATGTGTGCTAGGTCCCGATAGCATTACAGTGTAACTCAAGTAGACGAGAACCAGATAAACCTGATTCCCAAAATGTACGAGGAGTCCGAGTGTCTGCATCCATGGCCTAAACTCATGTTTATTTGTTTTGTACTGAGTAGACAAGTTACTTTTACAGAAAGAATTGGAGGTTTCTTCTATCAAAAATTCTGTCTCAGAATTGGACGTACATGTATTTTTGTGTGATTTACCTTTTCTATTAAAAACATAGTAGTGTGCTGTATTGCTGCAAAACTTGCATGCAGACATTATACTTAGCAGTCAAAGCCAGGAGCTCACTAGATTTTTACTTTTGCTGACCCCATCCTTGTACACTCTATTCGTATCTTACTTTCGATTGATAATATACATTGTTCGATGGCACGTGCTGTTGACTGTAGAAAGCATATACGGTGTTTGATGGCGCATGCTGTTGACTGTAGAAAGGGAATATGGCACACTGCTGTACAATGACTCCTTTTACACAGGTGGATTACCAACCTGTCTGTTCTTGTTGGTGGGGGAAAAGGACCTTGTTTCGGGGCATTGAAGGTTCTTGGAGAATAGCAGAACAGCTTTAAAAATGCAATTAACAGATAGACATCAGTCGTCCTTTAAGTTTTTGCAAGTGGGCCATATATTTTACAATATGGACATTTCCTGCTACAGATAGTGAACAATCTAGTCAGTGCACTGTTCAGCAGAGGTGTTGTAACTGAGATTGTGCCACACTAATTCCATTGTACTATGCATTTAAGAAAAAAAGGTCTAAGGTACCGTGCGGTTAGTTTTGGATAGCCTGTCTTAAAGGCAAACATACAGTCAAAGCATATTGTAAACGGAGTATATTCAGGAATATACAATTGCAAATCGAGGATGTAAGTCATATTTCAATGAATTGCACAAGAAATATTGGAGCCCTTTGATGTTTATGCCATGTATAGTGTATTGTCAAAGACTAAAAGCCTGAATGCTTGCTTGGTGCTTACTTCCCAAGATCTAGCCTTTTTCTCTCTTTTTTTTTCTGTGAACGATGCCTACTTCATGTTGTACCTCATATTCCCACCCTCTCCAGTTCATAGACTTTGTTCTGACCCATTCTGCACCTGTAGGGTCACAGATGTTTGCAAGTTTGTGTGCTCAGTGTAGGTACAAAAATATAAAACTTGCTTCTGTGCAGGCTTCAGATTTGTACAGTCTATAATCTTTCATGTACACTTAACTTGGGTCAATGATTTGGGATACAAATATGTCAGCCACAAGCTTAAAGCTCACCTGAGCAAGGCTCAAGTGAGCTTTCGCAAATGATTAATCGTCCAGTGTTCTCTAAAACCAGAAGTGATAGAACGTAGCATATTTTGAAGTGCATTAGTGACCGTAGTTTCAAGTTTGTGCATGGAGCATCCTGGGGAGACCAACTTGGCACCCAATTTTCACATTTTGAAAATCCTTGCTAGACCAAGAAGTGTTAAACTTACGGTAAGTTAATCCATTTTGAGTATTAAAGTGATTGTATCTAGTTTTAGTTCAGATCTAACTTCAGGTTTCCGATATTTTTTGGTAAGATAATGAGAAACCTCATATGAAATAGGAAAGAGTGCGTAATTCTAAGAGGGATTCAATGTTTATTTGATGAAAATTGGTTGTAAAATGGTTGAGATATCCAAAAGAGAGCAATCATAATGAAAGGTGGGACCCACCTTTTATTAGGATCGCTTTGTTTTACTTTGTTTTTTGATGTCTCAGTTATTCCAAAACCAATATTCATCTAATAAACTTTCATTTTTTTTTTTTTTTTTTTTTGGTAGAATGGTGTGCTCTGTATCATTTCATAAGTTGTTGCTTGGTATCTTGCAAAAAAGTTAAAAGCTCAATCCTTATCTCCACCAATACTGTACCATCCCTTTAAAGTACATCGGTGACAGTAGTTTCAAGTTTGCTCATGGCAGATCCGGGGATGCCCCCTTGGCCCCCCTTACACAAGTTGCGGCGACTAATTGATGGTGGCAGTCGCGGTAAAGTCTCCTGCAGTGCTACATGTAGGCCCTTAAATCCTGTGGTCTACCGGATTGAATACCAGAAACCACATTTCAGTGGTTTGGTGTTCTATCTTACTGTATTCTAATGGTAGCATTTCACTAGGTAGTGAGAATTTTTTTTCTCATAATGTTGATCCTTTTAATGGTTATCCCTGTGTGTAATTGTTTCTTTTGGTTGCAGAAGTTTCAAAATCCTCATTATTGCTAAATTCATAAATAAATCTTAGATGTATTTCAAAAGATTATAAGTTTTTAACTGTTCCTCTCTGAAACTGGCAAATTTTTGGAAATTCAATTCAGATTTTGTGCAGATTTGATTAATTCTTTAGCTTCAGTACTCTATCTCCCATGTGTGCAGTAAAATTCAGAGGTGCATATTTAATGATGACTAAGATAATAATGTCTGCAACAAATTTTTTCCAGGACTGTAAGTGTACCATTCTAACTAATGTTGGAATCCACTTCTATAGGGTGCTCATTGTTTGTTATTAAGATAACTATGCATATTTTCATTGCAGTCAGTCTTTTGTACGATTTGCCCTGCAATACCTAGGCCAAATGCAAGAATCTCTAAGCGTGTAACAGTGTCAATCATGCTTTTTTGCTTGTGTATTATTTAAACCAGGTTGATGCATTGATGACCGAGTGGAGCAGGAATAAATGTTTGCATGAAATTGCTGTACTGTACACAGCTGAGCCTCGGAAGGAGTGAGATGTCAGTGGTACAACCTGTAATTCCACTCTCACACCAGATTTTCACTCCCCAGAAGTTTACCAAAGGGCATCCTGGAAATGTCCCATTCTCAAAACCTCATGCCCCATTGTTAACATCTGCTTGATCTGTGTGTGAAGATAAGGCTCATTAAATCAATTCTAGATTACTGGGTTGGTACATCAAATTTGTCCTGTAACTTCGCAAAGCAATTTTGCCAGTCACAACAATGTATACACATTATAGAACACAATGCCACCCATGTTCAACTTAACTTTCGTTGAGTAAACAGTTTTATAAAATGGGTTCAAGAATGTAGCCAATAGGAAGCGCTGAAATGAGACACACCTCCTTCCTTTACTTCAGTACAATTGCACTGCCTGTAATCCTATGGTAGATTGCCGATCGTCTGTGCGCGCGGCGGCTCCTTTGATGAATTGCATGCATACGCGTACGCGCTGTCAATCCTGTAAACAACTTCTAGTTCGGGCTGCCGGCCGGCCGGCCTGTCTTCCCTTGTGCATAACGGTATGTGTGGCGTACGTACGTATACTGTACTATACGTACACTTTGTACAGTACAGTAGACCAAGCGTTATGGGACCGGACGCGTACATGGAGTCACTTTGAAGAGCAAATCCAACGATTTAGCAGGTTAATTCTCACGCCGTTTTCAGAGTATGTTGTCTAGTAGGCCTATATGAGGAGTCTATATCAAGTCTTTAGGGTAAAGGGTGCATATTCTATGTAAAATAAGTAAGTTTTCATGCGGGTGTCCGGAAACCGTTTCAGCGCCATCTGTGGGATCATTTCGAAACCGTCTAACGGTTGATCACAGTGGCTAGTATTTTCGTCAAATTTTCTATGTGCTTGTAAATATCTGTAAATAAATTGTATTATAATGTAAATAGCACCAGTCTGCAAGAATCTTCAGTCTATTGAAGGAGGCAGACTTAATCAGAAGAAGAAGAAGAAACCCAACCCCCCATTATACTTTAACATACTGTATGTGGACTTCCGCGAGTGCGACGTGCGTAAAAGTTTGGGACGAACATCTTCGGACGTCTTGACCCACAAAGGTACGTGAAAAACGCTGAAAATGATGTTAGTTTTCGAATTTTCGACCCATTTTATAAAACAAATGATGCACAGGATTATTTCACGCACTCTATCCTGTGCATCATTTGTATAACAACTGTACCTTTAAGGAACTACTGTAGAGGCTGTAGTTTCAGAGCTATGGACCAGCACATGACTTTCTATGCCATATGGTATGTGTACAGATAATGGATGTAATGTTTAGGAAAATTGTGATTTGATAAAATCGCTTCATCTCATTTGCATTTTGCATCTGTATGTCGCTGCTACCTGTAGGTATAATGTGAAACTTTGGACGTTAAACATGTAATACCATGACATTTTTTCAAAGACCTGTGCCATTCTTGATACTGAGATTTGATGCTAGAAGTGATTGGAAAATTATCAGATCGATAATTTTTAAATATATGACAACTAACAAGACAATTTACCTCATTTTGGATGTCAAGATCTAGACAAATGGCATAACATTTTATGAGCATCTTACTCAGCCATCAGCCATTTCTGTTATGTTATTGTGATTGAGTCATTTGTTGAGAGTACTCTTTCATTCTTTGCATAAATTTTGACTGATTTACATTCAGGTACACATCCAACTGTTTCCAAACCTTTTCTTAAACTATATCAAGACTGTCACCCTCTTTCTAATAATACTCTCCAATAAAGAGGAATGCTAATCCTGTAAATAACAAAATTGAAGCATTTGCAGTTCCATCATGTCACTGAGTAACCAAAGAAGAATTCTAAAACAAATGATATCATGTTAACATGACATTGTAGGGAGCTGCAAATCATGTCTGTTCACGTTTTCTGTTTCACCAATCATCTTCCAAGTGGTGAGATTGACTTGTTTGGCTCAAAATTTCATTAATCTGCTGTTCTTGCTCAACTCTGCACGTTCAAAGCGACCTTTTTTTTTATCTTTGAAAAAAAAAAAAAATCTGTGGGCGATCATTCTTTGTGTAGAACCAGCCATGGATGAACGTTGTCACATAGATTTGCACGAGAAGTCACAAATCCTTACATTAAGTTTACTGTGGGATTCATATTTTTTTATTTAACCATCTGCTCGGACAGAACAATGTATGCATTCTTTTTAAAAGACAATGCCAGGGAAAGAGACAGTTTGTTTATAAGTAGCAATTTAATTGCTTTTTCATGGTTAGCAGAAATTGTCAATCTTGAGAATGTCAATATGATTGACTGTGTCATGACAACAATTTGTAATTATCAATCAAGCGTCTAGAATAGATTTGGTAAAAACAGTGACAAATTCTACATGATTTTGTCATTCTGCTCAGAAAGATAATACCTACAAGTGTTGCAATGTGTCTGTACTTTACTAAAACAACGAGGCAACCAAACACCCACCCAAGTTTTAATATCAGACAATGAAATGGAGCAGTTTGTGTTTGATTTTGAGTGCTCTGGGAAACAAACAAAGATGTTGACATTTAAGAAATTGACATTTTGACCGATGCAAACACACTGTTTTCTTCCAACTTGTGGGAAAAACAATTCTGCAGCTAGTGGTGTTTTGACCAAAGTTTGTATTTTTCAAGGGAAGCTGCAGTATTATTCTCTCTCTCTATCTTGCCATCACAGCAACTCAAAATAAAGAGTGTGACGGGGCCAAGAAACTGTACACAACTTCCTCTGCTGATGATTGCGTTTGTCACCAGGGAAGTGACTAACGCCTGTTGAACTTAGCAATCTGTTTTCTGCTCGGACTTTCTCGTCATACTTGTGTGCATGCAAAGTGTGTATTCCAGATATCCAGGGTGTCACTGTATTTCAGATCTCCACTGCATGATACCTTCCAGGAGGTGATGTCATTTGATTAGCAAATTGTCAGAGTTGGTGGAAGTGTCTGGTCACAGCGGCAAGTGCTGAAATCACTGAAGAGGGTTTGGAAGGAATTAGTTAGGTAAGACAGGGTGTGTGGAGGCATCTTCTCAAGTTGAATCACTTCCTTTAACATAGAAAAAAAAACTAAATTTGCTTTGCTCTAAAAGTTATGGTCACGCCATATCAATTGTTCTTGAAATCAGAGACTTCCATTCATTATAGAAGTAGCATTCTTGAACTATTCAAATTGCTTTGTTAATGATCATCACTTTGGTTTAGTTTAGCCAGTATTTAATGCATACATGCAACCTGTTTTCATGTCTGATAAATGGTTGTAAAAGTGCTGAAGCAAAGAGGGGAGTTGACCAGAGGAGAGAACACTTCTGTGATAAGCATGCATTGTGCTCCAGCGAACGTCTTTGAATGGGGAAAGTTTTCTTCATTGGCTCTATCACCGGTCTCCAGTGCCAAGTGGAGAAAATGGAGATACCGCCATATCACAGTGTGTTACTGCTTTCCTTCACTTTACAGGGTGCGTATGTGTGGATCTCTCCAAGACTGATTGCCCAGTCTCTCGATAATGGCTCACTGGATCGCACATCTGGACGGCGGACCGAGAAGGGTCAACCATGCTGCGGTCAGCGTCGGTGACCACATCTACTCATTTGGGGGCTACTGCACAGGGGGGAACTACGAGCAGTTGGATCCCATCGATGCCTTTGTCTTCAGTATTGGTGAGTTTCAGTATCATCTGCTATAGAGTATTAGAATACTACTTAACCCATTGACGAATTGATCTTGCTGTTTGATAGCATGCATTTCGCTCATAGACAACTGCCTTTAATAGAATACTTGGGACTTATCTTCAATGGGTTTTAACAGTTAGCCCGAGATCGAGTACTCAATGCCATGCCAAATACATCTGTCCATCATTGGTATCTGCATGTGCGGCTATTTCATTCCCAATTTCTTGTGCAATGCAATCAATGTAGTTCAGAGGTCTTCTGTATGGGCAGAGTAGTCACAAGGAATTTACATCAGATGTAATTTGTTCCTTAGCATGGAAACATTGACCAGTGGATTGTATTCTACGACTAGCTATAATAGGAGAAATGGGTGGAATATCTCCATAGATCTCCTCTTTTTGTTTTGTGCTCTCACCAGCTGTTATAAGACTGTGCTCTCATAAGAAGCTATGAATATTTGTTGGTGTCATGGTTTTTATCACATCGCTAGAGCGGGTTTCAAGGTTATGAATGAAGAAATTGTCTCTATTGTTTTATGAATATGACAGATGATGTTGAACTGAGCTTGGTATCATTAGGGTCATGTCCTTCCCATCAGGTTTAAATGCTCTGTTTGGCTGTCAAAAGGCGCTTGTAAAAAGCCCTGCTGCCATGATAAAAATACATGATTAACTTGTAACGTTTATTCACAGAGTTTCAATTTGTTAAAAGCACTAGTGTTTATTTGCAACTTTGATGTTTCCATAACTTTGCATTCAGTACCATAAAACTAAGATTTTTCTAAACTGGAACTGTTGCTGAGCAGTTCCAGTTCACCAGTACACCAGGGCCCTGTTTCATAAAAGATGTTAGGATGACAACTCTTGCTGGAATGACAACTTCCAATTACAAAAGCCAATCAGGAAGCTGGATTCTTGTCATTACCATGACAATTGCCATTCCAGCAAGAGTTGCTATCGCATCGACCTTTTATGAAATGGGGCCCAGCTGTTTTGTTTGTCTCACACTAATTAACACATACTGATTGATATGAGAATTCGTGAGAAGATTTAAATGATTTGTCACAGTGAGTATTACGTGTCTAATAAAAGTGCTTGTTAATTTGTTGTTCAATTTTTTTTTTCTCACATATATACTGTAAGCTCGTGAAATACTATCTTGTCATGAGGATGATCCCATTAGGCTACATTATTCGGTCACTCATTGCTATTTAAAGCAACAAAGTTGTTTTTTTGACTGTTGATTGTGATCGTGCAGAAGAATCGCCTACTACCAAGTTATTTCTTTGCTGTTATGTCTGTGAAAACACTTCAGAGAACCACCCACAATAATCCTACTACATGCCTCTGCCCTGCCTGACGTAGCAACAGCCACTATTTGCATTGTACATTGCATTGAAATCACATCATTAATTCGAAGTCTTTCCTCATTATATTAGCTCTGATGTGGACTATTACTAGTTATTCAGGCTTTTAAATTGAGCCACTGTTGATTTTGAATACATTATAATTGTATTAACCCCTGTGCTGCTGGACTCCAATCTTATTTGTTTTCACAGGGAGGTCTAAATGGTCACCCATTACGTATGGCAACCAGCCCAGTGAATGCCCCAGGCACCTGCCTTTCCAAAGATACGGACACTCCGTGGTCGCTGAGAAGGACAAGATATACCTGTGGGGCGGGAGAAATGATACTTCAGGGGCTGACAACAAACTCTATGCCTTTGATACCAGTGAGTAGAACAGGGAGAAGTTCAAAACAACCAATTATCTCTCTTTCTTTTTTCTGTATTACATGCAAGTATGTATATGATAATATATGACAGATGCCCAGGTGGAAATCAAATTTTTGCATATGAATAATGATAGCTACTGTAAAAGTGATTATTTTCACATTCCATTTTACACACTTTGCTGAGTAAGATGAATTTTGTGTATTTTTAATTCCATGGAATCAAGATATTTATCAGTGGAACATATGACATGCAAAAATATTTCCTTGTTTTTTATTTTCGTGCTGGTTTCTGGTTGCATGAAGTGCGTGAAGATTTCCACACCGCAAAAATTTCCACTTTTACAGCAATACCAAGAACTGCTGACACATATTAGGCCAACTATGAATACATGCTGGTTTTCTATGATTAAAAGAAGAATAGAGTGAAGCAGCAAACAGCAATCTTTTGAACCGTTGGGCAATATCATGTAAAATAGTGTTTTTGAAGATTTTTTTTTTTTTGCAGTGGTATGAGTTTAGGTTAACAATATGCTTAGATGGAGGAGAGTTTTCCTCTTAACCCGTTGAGGACGAGTCCCGAGTATACTCGGGCAGGGGTCTATGGGAAATGTGTGTTGTAGCAAAGTCAGCCCATCCTTAACGGGTTAAGGATGTAAGAGAACAGGGCAAACACATTTTATCTGGCTACCCATTTTTATTTTTGTTTTTTCCTTATATGTACTAAATGAGATATATATCTTTCTTGGAAAAACATTCAAGTGTATGAGTGCACACTGTAACAAAAGAGTATGACTGACATGCTCTCATGGAGATGTTACATGACACACACTAAATATCAGTACATCTGTCCCACAATCCTCTGGTTGAAAACCATTTCTTGTGCATTGAGAAAGTCGACCAGTTGCTATGAGGAATCTAAATGCATTGCATTACATACACATGCATTGCTGTTGTTAGTGCTAGAGGTCATTACAACTCCCCGTCTGATTCAGAGGACAGCATCATAGATTGCTTGATTGCATAAGTGTAAATCTGTTCTTTCCTTTCCTTTGTTCTACATGAATTCACTACTTTTCACAAGACTACACATGAGTGAACACAACAGGAAGTGACTTTGATTGTGCACAAGAGATATCCTGAGTTTTGAAAACAAAGCTAAACAAAAGCAAATCGACATCTCTGAGGCACACACACACACACACACACACACACAAGTTACTGTGTATTTTTCCAATAAATATGGTATGTTTTAAAGAACGCATGCTAGGTGTTTGATTTTGTTTTGTGTGATAATTTGTCTATGACATAAGAGTAGTTTATGACATGAAAGGAAGTTAGGTCAACTGTGCAGAAGCTGTAGCTGCCCACCTATTACAGTGTTTTGCAGCCAAATTCCCTGTCTAAATGATGGGCTTTTCACCTGTGTGATTTGTGCTGTACAAGTGTAACTGTTTCAAAGAAATAATGATGAATCTAAACAACTATGACAGGGCTTAGATTAATCCAAAGTTACCCATTTACCCCCTCCCCCCCCCCCTCTCCTCCCCCTTCTAAGTAGCCTTAATGCCCCTCTAAGATATCAATGTATGGCTTTCTGGATACTTCTTTATGAATGCTGTCTTGAAAAACAGTTGCCTTTTTACAGAAAAAGGGCTATGCCTTTAAAACTGCATGTGTACAGTGGTTAAATGCAAAGTATGGAGTTGGAGCAAAAAAAGAAAATGCAGCAAAGAAAACCCTTTTTTCCTCAATTGTCTAGATTATTGTTGTGACCAAACAAACAAGGTGGCAACCAGAACTGTGAATTGTGTTTCATTCAAGCCTGTTTTGGCAAGAAGGAGGTAGTGAGAAGCTACATATGTCATCCATAAAAAGCACAACACGCACTGTCACAAAAATGAAAACGCAAACACACACAGACACACACACCACACAGACAGACAGACAGACAGACGGACACACACACATACACAATACAAACAGAGTTTAGTGTTTTTTATAAGATGTATGCAGGATGTTTGTTTGTGAGTGATGGTGTGAATTGATGACCAAGAGTGAGTACCCTCCTCCCGTGAGAGTGGTTTTTAGCCGATCCTTCCTCCTAGCTGGTCTGTGGCAGTGCTACAGTGTGGAAGGATGCTGTCTGTGAGTCAGCGGGCTGATGAAGGCAGCATTGGGCCAATCAGTTATGATATCCAAAGGATCAACTTTTGAAGCACACTTGGGATAAGATCAAGATGACCTTTGACATAACACTCATGGAAGACTGCTACAAGTGAGTGTCATCAGCGTCATACTTGATAGACAAGCAAAAGAAAAATGAGTAGAAGCAAACAAAAACAAAAAGGCAAAATTGACAGGAGAACTAAAAGGAAGAAGGACAAAAGGAAGTTTACCTAGTGAACGCAATTATCTATAATATCCATCGGAATGAAGAAGAAGAAAGTAGAATTATCGGAGACAGCTGCCATCAGTTATGTCTTGAAACCAGATTTGACAGCCAGTTTGAGATGAGAGTGACATGCGCTGCCTAAAGTGAACAGCACATTGAGAACTTGGGGCAGCTGTAAAGATATTGAGAAGACAGCAGAGGCAAAAGTCTTGAAGTGTGGTTACATGTTCGTGATGCATGTGAAGATCCCCGGCAAATGATGGTATCTTTCAAGAGACACCTCGCCCGGAAATGTTAACATGACTTGAGGAATGTGTGTCACTTGTTCTGATGACACACGTAAACATACACACACACACACACACACACACACACACACACACACACACACACACACACACACACACACACACATACACACACACACACACTTTAATAGTGGAATGTATGTCTGTTGAGCCTTCTCAGATCCGGACTGACAGTGCGCTTTTGAGATGCAGACCGCACAAACTGGCATACAAGTTCCTTGAACCTTTACATTTTTGTGTGACATTGCCCCTTCATCTCTCACATCTTTCACTCCCATGAGGAAAGGACAATTAACGTGTGTTGGTTTCAAGGGCAACTAAATCATGTTTACCCTCTTTTTCACCGGAAAGTTCATCCGTAAAAAGACTCTTGTGATCGATGTTGGTGAATTTCAAGCAAAAGAACACAAAAACCTGTAGAGGAAAATTGGAGTATTGATGAGGATGAGTCAATTGTTGAAATGTCTGGGATCTATCATGCATTGCGTCATCCACAGGTCAGCCCTAATACCTGACATCTGTAGTGGTCGCTCAGTTATGATGACACTTTGAATGAATGGTCCCCTTATTTGTGTCATACAACGAAAGACTTTATACAAGCCCATTTCCCTTCCTTCTTTTTTCTTGCATATGATATGTGTCAGAATCTGCTTCCTCTGTTTCATGATTTATTCCAAAGAATGTCATATTCTTGACTCATCTGGAGTGGACTAGTAAAGAATGTGTTTCCTTTGAGAAAAAAAAAGAGTGTGATATTAATAACATATCATGTACACGCCAAATCTCAAAGAAGCACAATGTCTGCAATGCCTTGAATACACAGCCAGGAAAACATACTATTACGTGGAAATGTTCCAAGAATTCTGTGAGGAAGTTTTGTAGTTGTGCTTTTATGAGCTCTCTAATTTGGTTAACATTGTAACCATGACCTTTATGATGTTTGGAGACCCTGCCATTGTTTGATGTGAGCTGTCTCTCTGAGGCAAAAATTTCCTTCCAATGATGATATAGAGCATGTTTGCGTCATAGCGTACACATCGGGAAGCTTCCAACCCCCCTTTTGTGCCCACAAGTTTGCACTTGGAAGGTGGAAAGTCATCCTTACTGATGTCTCCCAGGGTTAAGTTGCAACAGGTGTCAATCATAGCTGTTCTGAATGACTCCGGCACTGTGGTGGACGTGACTAGCATACTTGTGGTGACCCCTTTTTGCCCTCCTTGGGCTGTCACACGAGATCCATGAGATACTGCTTGATGTGATGGGCCCCGCGGCAGAAATTCCATTTGAGTACATCATACCACTCAGAAAATCTTCTAAGTGAAAAGGCTTAATTGCTATTTGTCAAGATGTGGGAGCACAGAAGTATTTTCTTGTGTTCCAAGAGTTCTCTTTCAGCAAAATCCCTCATGATATGCAGTCGTAATGCACTTCATTTATTATTTTTTATGCTTCCTTACTTTCGCTGTGTTTGATCTGATGCAAGATGCAGATACAAAGCCACTTTATTTCTTATTGCAACTGATTGACAAACCGCCTTTCATCAACTGGAATTAGCCAGTCAGTGTACAGTTGAAACAACTCAACACAAGAATTTATCAATTTGAATATATTTCTTTTTCCAACCCTTGTTTGTGACTTGTGAGCATGCTGATATACACAAACCTCTGTTTTACTGAGCAGTTTCTATGTATGCTTGTTAAGATACAGTGCTTTTTTTTTTCTAAGAAAGCTGCAGAAACATATCAACCCAAATAAATTTTGTGAAGGAGTCAAGATACTTGTAATTGACTGCATGCTTTTGATTGCTCCCCCCCCCCCTCCCCTTCTCGCCCTACCACTACCAGAGACAAGCCGTTGGATGCTGGAGTCACCGAGGGGACACCTGCCGGACGCCACCGATGGCCACACGGCATGTGTCATCGGCAACCGGATGTATGTCTTTGGGGGATTCATTGACCTGGTAAGTGTTTACCTTTGACCTCTCCAGATCAACCCTTGTATAGAAACGTCTTGAGACTTTCTACAACTGTAAAGCAAGATATTGTTGCAGCAAGAAATTTTCGCAATTTGGAGCTGGCGGCCTTCTTTGCGGCATGATATTTTTCCATGAATTGCAGCTGGCATTCAGTGCATATTGTGTAGACAAGAACTTTCGTATGCAGTTTAATTTCGCAAATTTAAAATGCATGCAAACATTTCTTGTTTTACTGTATACCAGAATGAATGACATAACTGATATAACTTCATGTATATTAGTCATATATGTAATGTGCTAAGCTGCCTGAAACTACTATTATACAGGTATTTCAGGAACATGTATTATGACCATTCATCTATGACAGTACCAAATTTGTGGAGTTGATTTTCAACATTGTTATGAAACTATCCCCAGGACATGATATAAGTATGTATGCAGTGAAAGGGCAAAGTAGTACTTATTTTGGAGAAATGGGATAAATCATTGATAAAGTTCAAACCATTTACATTGACGTAGATTGATCACCTTCCTCTGACCTTTGTTGGATGCTGTAAAAGAATTGTGGTGCTAATGTGGCTATAATGTCTCTTTTGAAAGCAATGAAACAAATAAGATATCAAAGCCTAGCATACTTTGCTCTCTGTGAAGGATGAAAACTTAGATATGACATTGAAATTTTGAGTGGCATTCTGACAATGCCAGTGATATATTTTGCAATGTAGCAATTTGTCTCATGTCCGAAGTTTTCCAATACTGTATGAGCTGAATACTCCTAGCAGCACAATTTATCATCAGTTACATAGCATGGATTAGTTAAGCTACTCTTAAGCAATTGAGGATGGTTTGATTTTTTTTTGCTACAACACGCATTTCCCATAGACACTTGCCCAAGTATACTCAGGACTCGTCTCAATGGGTTAATACATTTACCTTCAAATTGCCATATGATATCTGTTGAGAAGGCTTGAACACAATTATTGGTGATCTGGTTTTGAGCATTGCATGAAATGTGAAATTTATTTTGTTGCTTGTACAGAAAGTATCCATTTCTTCGTTGTTGTATATGGTATCATTTGCCCCCTTTTTTTCCTTCTTGAAAATGTGCCAATATTCGATGATTGTGCATTGTATCCAATCAATTCCAGATTATATGCCTGTAATGCAATGCAATGAGTGGTGGTAACATTATATCTGTACTTGAAAATGATCCACTTAAGTATAATCATGTTTATATGTTCAGTTCACTGGTACTCAACTACTGGTAATGGATCTTAGGTACATGTATTATTATCAATTAGGCACAAGCCTTCTTTTTACCTCATTTTCATTTCCTTCATTTTCCTTATCCCATGTTCAGATGCAGAGCTATTCCAATTTAACATATGCCCTGGACTTCAGGGAAATGAAATGGACACTACTGCAGCCAAAGGTTAGTCTTGGTTCAAGTTGTTTTTTATCAGAATCTGTGTGAGTGAGAGTGCATGAAGGAGAGTGCGAGGTTGAGCAAGATGTTTGTGAGCATGATCGTGATGTGTGAGATAGTAATCATCTGTCTCTTTTACACAGTATGTTTTTCTCTGCTGCTCATTAAAGGCAGCATGAGTCAAACTTGAAATGATGCATCTGTTTGTTTGTTTGTTTGTTTGTTTGTTTGAGTGAGAATGTCCTCCAGAGACTAAAAATGCATGTGTGTAGCTGTTTTATATTGATGGGGTTTGCCGTCTTTTGTAACAATTTCCAAATACCATTCCTTGACCTTAAATATCATGTAGCTGTTCTGCCATATATTTCCAATGCAAGAGAATATGTGGACAGTGAAAGCAGAAAAGAGGAGGAGGTCAAAATCTTGTCATTTTTTCCCTCCATTTCATCCACAGGGTGGCGAGGTTCCACACTGGAGAGACTTCCACACCGCCACACCCTTCGGTGACCACATGTACGTGTTTGGTGGTCGGTCAGATGTCTCGGGACCGTGGTACACCGGCCGGGAGTTCTACTGCAATAGGCTGAAGATGTTCGACACCAGGAACTCGCAGTGGCTGACGCCCAGGGCAACAGGGGACGAACCCATCGGGAGAAGAAGTCATTCAGCAGGTGAATTAAAGCTCCGAGAAGACCCCAGATTATTTTGAAAGAGCTGAAAGGTGCATGGTCTGGGTCCCGTTGCATAAAACTTTTTTGGCAACCTTAAAAATTCAGGTTGGGATTTGCCCAACCTGAATTTTTAAAGGTTGCTAACCAAAGAATGTAAAATCTGTTGCATAAAAACTCTGGTTGAGAGCTTCCAACCGGAATTTTGTGATTTCAACCGGAAAAAAAATCCGGTTGGAGTTTTATGCAACGGGCCCCCGCTGGTGTTTTAGTCAAATGCGTACGCGGGCGCACAGCGCAAGTTTCCGGTAGAGACCTACGCTATCGACTCCTCTCTAGCGCCTACGTTTTGGCCCACTTCCCCGAGTCCAAAGAAGTCCGATTCACTGTAGTCGGTGGTCGGATCACAGTACAGTTCAGCTCGTGATTCGGGTGAGGGGGAAGACAGCTTTAGTAAAGTTCTTTTGTGATGTCGTAATAACAAGCACATATGCACGCACCATGGCATTACTACAGACTGGGCAATGCGCAGAGAAGACAACGTAGGCAACGTTACTTAGCAACAACTACGCACTTTACTCTTGATGACAGCTCAACTTCGGTAATCTTCGTATCAAAGCTAATGGTGATTGGCAGTATCATCAACAGCGCCCTCTACACCACCTGGACTATGCCCCTTTAAGAGTGGAAGAGAGATAGAAATGTTGCACATCAGACAGAATGAGGACATGCTGGATCAGGCTTCCCAATTATGAATTTGACTGCGTGTGATTGAATGTGTACTTTACACAAAATATGTTTTTGCGGTGTCTGTAAGTTTACAAGTCAACTGATATTCACAAAATGAAAAGTCACAAAAATAGTGCCTCATACAGTGCAGAATGGGCAGTACATCATATGTGACCCTGCATCACCAAACCAACAAAAAGTCGCCAGACATTGATTTTTAGTTAAGAGCAGATTCTGAAAGAGCAGACTTCAAGCTTTAAAATGATGTATAACTCAATTCATATGGACTTTCCGAACACATCTAAATGTTGGAAAGAAAGCACACACTCTGGAAAGTGTGAACTGAGAAAAAAGGCTGTGAAGTACAGGGTCTATTCAAGCGCATAATATTTGCCAAGCTGTGATAGCTGTTTGAGGAATGGAAGAAAAAACAGGATGTTAACCACTGGAGCAACAACAATGAAGGAATTATCAGATTAAGTTGAAATTAAGCATCGTGTATTAACACATTCTGTAGATGACTACCCCATGGTAATGCCAACTTTCAAAGCAGTAGCATCATCCTTTCTAAAGTTATTAGAGTTCAAAGTGAAGAGTATGGACAGGGTTTGTAGGAATGAAAAGGGGACTCTATAACATACGCCTAATCACACTATTCTACCATGAAGTGTTTGAGGAAAACTGAAAAACACAATTTCCTGTGTCTTTTATGATCTCAAACTTTGGGATAATGTAAAAAAAGACTTGCTCTTTCAGAAAATATAAAGCTCAAGACTCAAGATTTGCTGGGTTGACCCATTTCACCTATTTTCAGTCCTTACACAAAATCAATGTATGCAACTTTTTGTTTGTTTTGTGATGCACGGTCACATATTGAAGGTTGTAAATCACAAAGTGAAGAAAGATAATATGGGTATCTATTCCCATTCCTTTACTGTGCTTCTTTACTATGAATTTACCCACTTGCGAAGTTGTATTACTTGTTCAGATTCATTAAACATTGTATTTGCGGAATATAAGGCATTCGCAGGAATCAGTTCCCAAATGTAATTACCTTTGGTAACTGTGAAATTACCATACTGTCGTTGGAGAAGGGGAGAGGGGAATTCACCTGGAGTATAAGTGCCATTAGCTTTGCTGAAAGAAAAGTGCAAAGTAGTTTCCTTACATATGGAGGGAAAAGTGTAAAAAATAATGCATTAAAAATATTGTCATTATCCTCTGAAGGAAGATGGGGACTGGAACAGATTTGGACATACATGTAGCAGTCTATAGATTTAAAAGGAAAGTGTTCCAATGTGCCAGCCTAGCAGTGACAGAGAGATTCTTTTAAACCATCCTGAGCCATTTTCTAACCCTTTTCAATCCTTCTTATTTGCATGAGTCATAAGATGGCCCCTAGAAAACTGTCAGTAAGAGAGATTGCCTCTTAGCCCCAGCAAAAAAAAAAAAAATGTTACCATGGTAATAAGGATAGGTATGTAGTGCACAAATTATATTTGTCCTGAAAAAAAAAAATACAAATCTTGAATCTAAGTTATCACTACTGCATAATACCACATTTGAGAGATTCAAGTCATTTTTACATCATGAAGTATATGCTGTGTTCACTCTGCTTATAAATAAGCTCCTGAGCAGATTAAAAGAAGTATCTAAAGGAAATATGTTTTGTTCCCAACAGTACTGTATGATAATCACCTCTGTGTGTTTGGAGGCTTCAACCACACCATCGACACCCACTTCAACGACCTCCACAAGCTGGACCTGTCGTCGATGGAGTGGAAGAAGGTGGAGTGCAAGGGAAAGATTCCGTGCAAGAGACGTCGACAATGCTGCATTGTACATCGCGACAGGATGATCATGTTTGGAGGGACAAGGTGTGCATTTTGGACTAGACTATCTAACAAAGCCCCCTTCACTAGTTCAATGACATACCAATTATAGCTCTGATAGTGTGATACTCGATAAGACCAGACATTGTAATGGCATTGAACATGAGAACATTTTTTTTTTTCTTTAAGGGGGGGGGGGGGGGAGTGGGTTAGGGGATTGTTTGTTTTGGGGTTGGATTTTTTTGGGGGGTGGATAGGGAGAGGGCAACATGGTAACATGCAATGAGGTAATTAAAAAAAAAGTCAACCACATTGTAGCTGTCCTTTCTGTCAAATGACAAGCATCAAATAAAGAAAAACCTGTAGAAAATGAATATTTGTGTGTTGTAAATTAGCCACTTAGGGATATGTGATCATATCAAGGGATAGATAGTTTGATTGGTAGAGGGAATGCCATTTGGCTGTCTATCACAGAGAAATACTTTGTTTACCCCTGACTATTACTGAGTAAAACCTTATTCCCATGATAGTTCTAGCTTAAATTTTGGAGTGTAAAGGTTGTGATTGTGATCCTGAAAATGGATCATCCTATTTTAGTTCTCAAGACATTGTCGGATTTCTGCATTTGCTCTCTTTTTTTCGCTGCATTCTGATCATTCCTCTTATGTTTTACTTACAATTTTTTTATTTGTGGGTGCGGCTGGATTGTTTTGTTGTCTCTGTGAAACAGAAGTTTGAGGCTGTGGTAACAAAGTCAAGAGCTTTTCTCACAGTGCATACTATCTTGTTGTCTCTGCCACAGCCCAAGGGAAAAGTACATCCCTGGAGGAAGTCCCGGGGAGAACCTGATTGACCTAGCAGATCTACACATCCTGGACTTTGGTAAGTGGGGAGCTATTTCTAAAGGGCTGCATACATTGTCTGGATAAGTTGGGGATGTTCAATTGCTGTGACTAGCCTCTTCCAATTATCACAGAATGTTGTTGTTTGTTTGCTTGCTTGTTTGTTTTTGAAGTACAATGTATGGTGTTTTGTCTGGCTGATTGCAGAAAGAATGGTAATTGACCTTATCTGTACTATTAGCCTAGAGCAATGAAATCAATTTATGTCTTGGATGGACAAAGTGTTGTATGAAAAAAAGGGGGTTATCATACCAGGTACCTATACAGGATGAGCACTCAAGGAGAAGATACAAAATATGTTCACAAGAATTTACTGAGCAAACACTGCATGACAGTGAAAGGTTTGTGTCGTGTTTGGTATATCCATCATCTATAGGTGATCCTTGGACTGAGTATTGCCCCAGACATTGTACCAAATATAGTTCTACGGAAATCGTAGGATGAGTGGGGCTGTTGGAGGGGTGCATTAAAGCCCCACACGATGCAGTCTTAAACACAGTGCCGATATTTCACACCCTGTAAGCCTCCTAAACCCAGCTCCCAACACATTCGAGTGGTGGCAACCACATTCAACGGTGATAGTAAACCACCATTATGCATTGTGGCAGAAAAGAGGAAGATAGAAAGCTGAATCCATGCCATGCTCAAGCTGTCTTGGATTTATGAGTAGCATAAGCGCCAGCAGGCAGAATGGCGTAAATTGAATTCAGATGAGAAAGATCTGTTGTATTGAAGTCGTGCATATTTTCATGAAGCAGGGATGTTGGTGGAAACCACCTATTCAATCTATGACAGGCAATGGTGTCTCCATTTCTCCACTCTCACAGTGGTGTGTACACATACCTCGGGGTATTCACTTCAGAAAGCATGTGTTCTTTTGAAAGTTTGAACGATGATATAAATGAGGAAGAATGGTTTGCAGTTACACCATGTGTATGTAGGCCTCGACAGGACTGTTGTTTAGTGAATGAGGACCCTGGAAAGAGGAGAGTGGAGGAGGGAAGTGACATAGGGAGAGTGTATGGTAGGCAAAAAGTGACAATTGAGGAGCAGCAGTGAGCTGGAAGTTGACGTTACACTAGTAAAGATGGGAAAAGAGGAGACAGGGACAGTTGTAAGGAAGAATAGAGCATGTATTTGGTCAATAATTGAGCTGCTGCAGCCCACCCATCCTCAAAATTGATCTTTTCCGAATCATATGTGAAAGATCCCCATGATTTATTAAAGGAAGACAGAAAAAAAGGAAATTATGTGAAGTTTTTTTTTTAGAGACTGAGGTTAGTGTGAGACTTGGGGGACAAGTACTCTGATTATCACCTCACACATGTGGTTGCAACCTGTATAATTGTTTTTCATGAAAACACATAAAACTTGAAATCCTATAACTTTCTCACTTCATACCTAAGGGCCAAATCTAAATAAACTTCCAACATTTCATTAATCAAACTTTACTATTTTCATTAAAGTTAACTTGATTGTGGAGTGGCATTGATTGTGCTCTAATGATGCTGGTTTGAATGATTTGGGATGTTTCAATCTTTATTTTTTGTCCCCGCCGAACGAGTTCGAGCAGGGGACTATGAAACGGGCTCCGTACGTGTGTGTGTCCGTGTGTCCGTCCGTGTGTGCGTCCGTGTGTGATCAAAATCTTCAATTTGCTACTTCTCTGTCATTTATGAGCCAATTTTGATTCTGTTTGCTTTGTATGATAGCACTACATGGGAGCTTTGAAACTTCTACACAGAATTTCAGTCGTGACCTTTGACCTTGACCTTTGACCTATATTGTACATTTTGCTACAAAATGCTACTCCTTCGCCATTTCTAACCCGATTTCGATTCCGTTTGCTTTATGTGATGGCACTAGGTGAGGGCTTCAAAACTTCTACACAGAATTTTGACCTTTGACTTCTTTGACCTTTGACCTTGATTTTTTGACCTATATTGTACATTTTGCTACAAAATGCTACTCCTTCGCCATTTCTAACCCGATTTCGATTCCGTTTGCTTTATGTGATGGCACTAGGTGAGGGCTTCAAAACTTCTACACAGAATTTTGACCTTTGACTTCTTTGACCTTTGACCTTGATTTTTGACCTATATTGTACATTGGCTACAAAATGCTACTCCTTCGCCATTTCTAACCCGATTTCGATTCTGTTTCCTTTATGTGATGGCACTAGGTGAGGGCTTCAAAACTTCTACACAGAATTTTGACCTTTGACTTCTTTGACCTTTGACCTTGATTTTTTACCTATATTGTACATTTTGCTACTAAATGCTACTTCCGGCGGGGACATATATTACGCACCGCGTAATTTCTACTTTTCCTTGTTTCCAGAGCCATCTCTGAAGACCATGTGCCAGATGACAATTATCAATGAGAAGATTGACCCGTCCTGTCTGCCAAAGACACTGAGGTAAGATATCTTGGTGTCTCATCACATCCTGCAGTGATAATGAAAGCAGTGGGCCATTAAACAGGACCAACTGCCAACAATAGTGTTTGCATTTTCCGTTTTCAATGCAGGTGGCATGTCAATTGCATTGTTGTTTTTTATCCATAGTTATAGTTATCCACTCTCTAGATGAAACTGATCGCCAGTATATTTTTTTATTTCAGAAAATATCTCAAATTTTGCTAGCACACATTTTTTTTTTTGAAGTGTTTGCACACATGGTATACTCTGCGTACAAACACTTCAAAAAAGCTCATGATGATCAAGATTCATGTACTGCCAAATAAGAAATAAATAAGAGGCTTTTATGTGTATATGATAACATCTGTTTCATAGATCTATTAGACTCTTGGAATATGTATTTTATGTTTTATAGAGGGCAATGCCTAAATGATTTCCAATGTCTTGCCACATGTGCTTCACATGCAGGTTTTGTCGCTAAAATTTCTTACATAGCAAAACATTAACAGCAGATTAACCCGTTCCACACTGAATTCTAAAATCCCCATAGACTTAATACACAGGCCACCAGGTTCCCGTATGGAACGGGTTACAGCAGAGGCAGTTTGCCTCTCTGTCTGTCTGTTTGTCTGTCTGTCTGTCTATCTCTTATCTTTCTTTCTATGTGTCTTTCTTTGTCTCTTCGTCTCGAAGGTGGGAAATTGCTGCCATGACAACGAACAGTGACATCAGCCAGCCGTGTGAGGCCACGCAGCAGGGATGACCTCCAGCCGTGTTGTGGAAATAGCTGTCAGGAAGTGGGGGAGCTTCTTGCTGCTTCTCTTGCCAGCATCTTGCATGCCAGTCTGTTATTATGCTCTCCAGTGGATGAAAAACAAACCTTAAAATCGCGGGAATATGTCTGAGAAAAGGCACGGACAGTGTGGGAGAAAAAAAAAACAAAGAAACAGCAGCTTCCTCTTACACCAGGTTTTTCTGGAGCTGACTTCACTGTACTGTGCCTGGCCTGTCTGGATGACAGTGTCACTGTTCTCTGATTATTCTCAGGAGGTGAAGATGACGCGCACATCTTACAATCATCATCTTCAAACTCTATCGAGGCTTGTCTCTTGAAAGTTCTTGCCATTGTGATCAGCTGCGTACTCGTATGCAGCACTCTTATTTTGATGACTGCAGTACTTCCAGCCTGTGATTTGTGCTAAGAGAACTTCAGAAATAGGATGTGCAGAGTGCTAACTTGGGAAATATCACTCTCTCATCCGTACATCTATTTCACTGACAGTATTTTACCATCAAACTTTTTCCTTATCAACCGCCTTTCAGAAAATGGAAGCAGGGTATTTCTTATGAAGAAGACAAATAAGTTGGTTTTTTTACAGAAAAATTTTAAAGCACCAACAAAGGAATGAATCGGCAAAGAAATCTGACAGAATGACAGTGCAACCAAAAGATTGACAATTCAAATATATTATGTTGAATTGACTTTATACCAAATGCTCGTGGGTTCAAAACTCGCTTTTGCACCAAGCCAGGTGTGCATTCATCCAATCTTGTTAATATGTGTGCTTTTGACTAGATTATTTTGTTCTTTTTCCATCCAACATCCCAAGTGTGTGCGCAATGGACGTGAACACTAAGACAGTTGCTGTGTATATACACGTATTTTGTGTGTGTAGCCAAAATTGAAAGTTTCAGTTGAACTAAGTTTTGTGCTTCTGCTGTTCTGTTCAAAAATGTTGTCTTACACGTTGTAAACCTTGTGCATAGCTGCCATGTATTCAGAGCAGCAGTCATGGGTGGTTATCCTGATGTCATAGTATTTCTTCTGCCATTATGTCATCTGAACTCATCCCTCTGTGGGTAAGAGATGCAAGAGCCAAGAGTCAACCCTTATCATATTCAGAACCATTTTTGAAATGTATGAACTTCAATGAAGTGTAGGAAAAATGTGCAATGAAGTTTTTTTATGGGGAATTTCTCTCTTCACAGGTCCGAGCCACTGAGCAATTTATTTCACTTGTCAAAGACTTTATATGTGTCCACCAAAGATAATAGCAAAAAAGGCAAGTTTTTGATGAGCTAATGTTTGAGTTTTTATGAAGTTGTGCAGTTTTGAGAGTTTGATGTGATTTTATTTCTCTATAGCTATATGCCATACGTTATATGGCAACTTTTTTTTTTCTTTTTTTTTTTTCTACTGATATCCCTGTGAGCTAATATTTTAGTTGTCCAGCATGTTAACCCCGGGGATGGCATAGTTTAGAGAAGAAATGACAGAAACATTTTAGAAAATGGGTAAAAGTGAACCCAATAGTAGTCAATTTTACACTGTCATTATGGCACCAAATTACAGAACAAAAAGAGGGGGCGAGATTGCTTGGTCTGTAGTGATCTGCATACAAAATACAATGCAGAGATGATTCATGTTTTCCTGACAGTGCTTTAGTGAAATTCACAATGCCTGTGCATAATTTTTAGTACCTAAGATTGTTTGTGCTTTTGCTCTTTGTTTTTAAAGGGAAGATATCAAATCTCCCTTCCATAGGCTGTTTTGAACGCTCATGATTAAAGGACAGAACTGGTCCATTGTGTTACCAACATTGCATCAGTATATTTTCTAGACAGTTTGTGAGGAGAGTTGGTACGTTTCCTTTCATGTAAGTAGTCCGACAAGAAGACCGATGAACTTGATAACTCATTCCCACAAACACGTTTGATGTTGCTAAACAGCAATTAGCCCAGCACTGTTTCAGACTTTTACCATTATTTGAATGTCAGAGATGGAAATCAAGACAATGTTGAGGTTATGAGCAGTGAAATTAACATTTCAGCAAGTTTTTGACACTGTGCATGATATATTCTATGAAGCCTATGAAATTTGATAACGACTATTAAATTGTTGGGTTGTTTTTTAGGTTTTTTTTTGTTCTTCTGATATTTGATTTTTTTTTTTACTTATTTCCCTGCCCCTAAAGGGTGCCAGAGGCATTATGTGTTGGAGGTGTCCATCCGTCCATATGTCTATCCATCTGTACATCCATTCTTCAGTCCCAGATCTTGTCACTGCCATTGACGAAAAACTGTTTCTTTTTCTTTGTACCTGGTCCTAGTATGCTACATGGTCATAAGGTGTAGATGTGCTGATTGGATTATATCTCAAGGTCAAAGGTCCCTGAACTTTTGCTGAAAAAAAAGCATGTTCCAGCTGTAACTTTTTTAAAGTCCAATAATTATGTTGTTTGAAGCAGTGGATAGAAATAAGTGTAGATACAACTTTGTGCAGAGAGGGTTAAAGGTCAATCCTCAGTCAGTGGTCAAAGGTCATTGACCTTCATAAAAGTGTACATATGAAAAGCCATGTACTTATAATGGCAGATACAGTGATTGCACTAGAAGGTGCCAGCATCCCAGATGACTGTAGGCAGGATTTCACTGTGAAAATGGATTGAAACACACCATAGGGCCTACTACAGTCTGGGTGTAATCACAGTGCCTGCCTGCTGACTGTGAGGATGCTGAAATGAGATCCAGTGTTTGTTATTCAGAATAGGAAGACCATTAGCAGGAAAAAAACGTTTGAACTGTTTAACATGTGGTTATGGACCAAGGTCTGTCATGACTGTGAATAGACAGGCATTTTTAATAAGTTACAATAATCGTAGCTGTGACAGCGACATCAAAGATATTCACAGCTGATTGGTTGTTTTGTAAATGCTGCCATGACAATCTTTTATTGATGTTGTTCTACAGGAGGAGAAAAAAAAAAGCGAGGCTGTGAAAACCACACAGAAAAAAGCATATCTAAAATTGATCTTTTCCATTTCGCACAAAACATTACTTTGGTCTGATAATTTTGTTGTCCTTTCTTTGCAATAGTGCAGGAATGCATACACATCTATATGTAAATATGTTTGGGGCTTTTCGTGTCTGTGTTTGTGTTTAGTTTTAAGAAGCCCTGTTTTGCACGTTTTCTCAATTAGCACAAATTTTAGCCATACGTGTTCTTGAAAATTGGCTTCAAAATGACCAATGCGAAATCTTAAGATCACCCAATGTGGTTTTGCTGTTTTCGAAAATGTTCTTTGGATTGTATCCATTTTGTTATACTGAAAAGCATTTTTCAGTAATTGTAACACAGAGTTTGTCATTCCCTGTGATCAGGTAATCTATATGACCATGTCTGTTATGTTATATACCGCTGAGAGAAGTCATCATTTATAGATTGATGAGCTTGGGCCTTCAAAAGGCAGTAAGGTTTTACATCAGGACTCACTATGTATGCTGAATACAGACTCACAGGCTTTAATCGGGAAGTGAACTACAGGCAGTTTTGTGTGGCGTGACAGTGGCTAAGAGAGCTCGGCATTGGTTACATGACAAACTTTGCCATGTTTCAGCACCATGCGTTCAAATTGAACAAATTTCAAATAGATTTGCTTGGGTTTCGAAACTTACCTTAGTTTGCAGTCACATTGGCAAAACATACGAGAACTTGACTAAAACTTTAAGTTTTGCCAGTGTGACCATGGCTCTTGAGAAGGTCGAGGATTCAAGCCCCATCATAAAACTTGCATCCTTGCACAAGACTGCACCTCACAATGCACCTTTCTACTTAGGAGGGTATATTGCAGTGGCGGATCCAGAGGGGGGCGCACCGCCCGCCCCCCCCCCCCTTTATTTTTGGTTAGAACAAAGGAAATTAAATAAAAATGGGGTGTGTGTACACCCCCCTTTAATTTTGCAAAGGCTCCCCCCCCCCCCTTTATGGAATTCCTGGATCCGCCCCTGTATTGGTATATGGTGGGAAGCTGAATGTTCTTTGTTTTAATTAAGCCTGAAAGATATGGACAGATGAGTTGACATACACAAAGTGATGTCAATTTGTTTCAAATATCTGGGGCAGTGATACATCGTGGTTAAGCATTTTAAGCTCCATTATGTTTTGTTCTTGAGAATAACAAAAGACTGTTATTGAGGCAATCATCTTTGTACCGTTCTTGTTTGTTTGTACCACCATGTGAGTGGTTTGGGGACAGGGTAATGTTACTCCTTTTCTTCCCCCATAGATTGAGTTCTGTTCTGTAGTGTATATGACCCGTAGAACATCAGTGTTACTCCGTAATTGTTTTATTACAATATTTTGTTGTGTAACACTTGCCTTGCAGTCCATAGATTTATTCTGTAAACATTCTCTTCTAATGTCTTTCATGTGTTGCCTCATTTACACTGTAAAAAAGCGTACCAAAATGAGTGAATTTTTGGTGACGTTACCCATATTCTGTCAATATGACACTGCTTTTTACTTATCAAGATGTTTTGTGATTCTTAACCACTAATTTTAATATATTTTCTACAATAATCTTATCTTTATTATTATCGTTATTTTTTTTTGTACACACACAGAGTTTTGTGTTGTGTGTGCTGAAAGATAAAAAGAATGAGGTGTGAGGCTGCAGTTATTGCTAGAACAATTCCTCAAAGGAATTATGAGCTACCCAGTGCCACCCATGAGCCTGATAAAGTTCATGAACAATGATTTTTTAACTTGGTAGTGATAACTTCTGCAGACCATTGGCTTACCAGTTATATAAATTTTTGTCTCGCTGTGTTTCCAAAAATATATATACATAAATAGACCAACAAACAAACAGTAAGAAGGCATGAGGGTCATTAAAGGCATAATTTACCATTTGCAGATGAAACAAAAACCCAGCATTAGTGCTTTAAAATAATTCTAAAATGTGAGTTAGGGATAGAAACAACCACTGAAAAAAATTGAATCCGTATAATCGTGTGAACAGTTCTGGTTGAGGTGTGGATTTAGCTTTTAACGTTTTGCGAGATACAGGAAACCACTCTATGAGATGTCAAAGAGCATGCAATTCTGAGGGGTATCAAAAGTTTATTTGATGAAAATCGGTTTTGAAATGGCTGAGATATCCAAAAAGAAGGTGAAACAAAGAGATCCTAATAAAAGGTGTGACCTGTCGCCTTTAATTATTATCAGTTTTTTGGATATCTCAGCCATTTGAAAACCAATTTTCATCAACTAAACGTTGAATTCTTAGAATTACATGCTCTTTCATATTTCATAAGAGGTTTCTCATTATCTCACTTAGGAATGTTCAAAACATGAATCCCCACCTCAACCAGTACTGTACAGTCCCTTTAAGTGTTGTTAAATACACAAAATGTGAACAATAGTTATGATAAGAATGTTTCCAGACTAAACCATCTACAGTTACGGTTTATTGGGAAAAACACTGATATCTCCTTATATTTTAGGCTTTATTGCGAAAATTTTATATGTAGGATGTTTTGTGATAGAACAGACTTACACATATGCATCAAATGTATTATCTTGAACATTTTAGAAATCACTGCTCCCAAAGGTGAACTCTACCTTTAAACTCTGGTCAGATTCAAACATCATTGTAATGTGCCTCATGAAAACCAAAAGATCACCGTAGATCACCTGATGTCGGAAATATCAGCAAGAACCCAGTGATACTACTGATCTGCTGCTATTTAATTCAGGGTGGACTATTCTTGAATTTTTGAAATACATGTATTGTGTACCTGATATGTGGAAAATTGGATTTGTTGGTGTTCATTTCTTGTCCAGTCAGTATATGTGTACATCCAGATTTCATACAGTCTGCTGCATTGTTCCATTTTAATGGTAACTACAGTACTGATTATCAAGGCTGGTAACTTTTTAGAATACCCAAGTGAAGAAAGTGACTTCTGGTGTTTATTTTTTTTTTATTTATTTTTTTTTGTTTTTGTTTTGTTTTTGTTTTTTTGTTTTGTTTTTTTTTGCATGTTCATTGTTTTTAAATAGATATCACACTAAGATGTAGTGTACTTTGTAGTTTTTATGCACAGATTTCATTTATCATTTTACTTTTTCATTATTTCGAGATATTCAACACTCTTTTGGAGTGAAGCTGTGGTACTCCAGTTTCATGTTTTTGCTGTAAAGGGCAATTAATGTGTATATATGGAGTTTCTGTGTCAGAGAAGAACATTTGACTTGGTGCTATATGAGTGTCTAATTTTAGCAGGACATCGATGCAAAGGGTTACCATCGAAAAAGGTCAGCTTATTTTTTTCCTATGCGTGGCAGAACGAGGAAGAAATATTGTGGCCTTCTGCTTTAACCTGATTGAGTTTCCCGAAACCAAATCACATGATAGTTATTTCTTTCCTGTTGCTTTTCCTTTCACTACTCCCCCCCCCCCCCCCCCCACTTTCCTTTTTTTTATCACATGGACAACAAAGTAGCTTCTTAGACTGATTTCTTCAGCCTATGGAGCATTAATGCAGACCCTTTAGTGGCTACAATGTTTATGGCTCATGTAGTAGTGACAGATATTTCTTATTCATGTATGCACATGTATTGGGATTCTGAAAAGCCAGTTTGTCATTAAGTTGTGGGAAGTTTTCATTTCTTTCTCTTTTTTTTTTTCAAGTTTGAATAGTGTGCAAAAAAAATGTTTGTTTCCATTCATGTTCATAACCGCATGAGAAGGTATGGACTGTTTGTAATAAAGAATTGAAATAAAGTTGGCCTCCCATTGTTGTGGGGCACCGCAAATATGCCATGATAATAATGATAATTTTATTATTATTTGCGTCATACACATATTAAGCTAACATGCCATGGCCGTTCAGCATCTGAGGTGTTGTGATAGCCCAACATTCTGCATTCATTGCACCAATTTTGGGCAAAGTTTTCATATTCTCAAGGGGAAAAAGGGATTCAGGAAAAGCATATTCATTTATGTTTGAATGAAGACCCCCTGCCCTGTAGATTTGAGAAGTCTTACATTAGTCTATTAGAACAATCAAAAATTTTAAAAGTCCACAGAAGTTAGGTTTCTGTTATGTTCATGAAATAGTGGTATTGTATCGGCCATAATCACACTGATTTATCTGATTTTGCTATATACAGTGTAAATCAAAGTGTATCATTACCCTAAAAATTTACTTCGTGACATGGAAAAGCACCTAAAGGGCATTGTCAATTTCTTCCATATAATTTTTTACCTGGCCCCTACAGAATTTATTCCTAACAGTTAAATGAACTTAGTAAATGCCCGTTTGGTGTGTGCATGTTGTCCTTGCGTGCATCTCCTCATTGCACCTGTTACAAAATTATCTTAGCCATACAATTGCAACCATGAAAGCGCATACCATATGTCCATGTACATCGCATCTTACCTCGGTATCAGGGATTGCATAATTTATATGATGTGTGTATCGAATGCAATGGGGTTTACAATATACCTTCAGAATATGTGCTTTCATCATCATGCATAACTATCGCTGACGCCATACACCGTATACATATGATAAAGCTGACAACATGCATAGCATATTGGTAATGTAACAGTGTGTGTATTTGATTTATTAGCATTGAATAGTGAGTGTGCCTGCCCCACGTTACAAAGATTCAAGATAGCATAATGAATGCGTGGGATAATACTACGAAGTCTGTTAGTGTTATGCAAAAACATGCCTGAACCCTCCCTTCACTGATTGGGCAAGTGTGTGGTAGACAACTACAGCTGGCCAAGCCATCCCGCACATACGTATACTACACACAAAAGAGTCACACAAAAATATCCAATCTTTGCGATCAACCTCTATTGATGGTGTTTGTTGACTTAGCCTGAATTAAAGACATTTACACTTTTTTAGTGCAATTTGGAAGAATTCTTCTTATCATTATTTCTACTAAGAGCTTCACACTCATATTCTAAGAAAACATTATTAGAATGACTCTTCCACGAGATAGACTGCAAAGACAGTAAAAAATACTGTTCCTAATATAACTACAGCAATTCTTGCTGAATGTGAGCTTGAGAGTGACTGAGGTGTTTCAGACTAAAAGAGAATGAAAGCCAAATACTGAGTACTACAGTGAATTGAAGGAATGCAGCAATATGACAATCTCTTCAAAAGTTTTAAAGCTTTGGTGCAGCCATTGCTGGATGAGAAAACTAAAACACTTTATGATGTCCCGCATGGAAATTGACAAAAACAAAATATACAGAAAACATATTTTCAACATACCATTTACATTTCAACATATTTTCAATTTCCTTGCATAATGAAAGAATACTTGACTTCCTATTTCAGAAAGCATGGGGAATTATATCACCCTTAACATAATGTCAATAACAGGTCAAGGGAAAGTTTACTTTTTATAAAAAAGTGAAATTTGTGGAATTCTCTTTATATTTTCTTTACATCATTGTGCATCCCTAATGTCAACAACCATAGTAGTCTTCTCATCCAGCGATGGCTGCGCCAAAATGTTAAGAATTAGTAAGTTTTTTTTAAAAGATTGTCTGATTTTCTTCAAACTTTCACCAATGTGTAGTACTAATTCATTTACTCTATCCACATGTATAATTGGGTATCATTTTTCTTTAAGTCATCTAGTTCCACAAACCACAGTTCTTAGTCTGGAACTAAATTTTGATGAACTAAATCTTTTGATTTAGACTTTTATCATTAATTATTATTTTTTCACAAAGTAATCTTTTCTTTGAACACTTTATTGTTTCAGTTGCAGAAATTTCACAGACCTTTCTTTAACGTTTACAAGGTATATTTCAGTCTTTCATTTTTGCAAAATCTGCCACTCTATTGTTAGTTAAGTTCATCAACTACTTGCAAGACTATTGCCATGAAATTCTTAAGAGAAAACTGAATGATGACAAGATGATTTCTTTTTCTGCAGCAAACTCCCCTAAGACCTACAGGTTTTAAATAGACCAATCCTCAATGTTGCAACATACAATGTACTCTTCTAGTAAACACTAGCCACAAAGTATTACTATTGCATTGTGTACTTCACTATGTCAAATTAACCTTGAATAAGATTTTTACTCAAACCATGAATCTGAGCAAAGAGAAGCCTGAATATTTCAGTCACAGATATACAATCTGAGCAAAACAGTACAGAAGATAAAAGCCCTAATTTCAGCGCCTCAATAGGAATAAAACAAGATGTGAGTCATGGCTTAGCTATAAACGTTCCTCTGATTTCTCCAATTGCATAGATATGAAAATAGGCATTGGTGCAACTACAGCAAAAAAGTGGAGGTAAAACTAACACATACAAACTTGTTACCTTGTACACTCGGAGTCACATGTAATGATAATGGGAGGCTAATTAAAGTGAGCTTGTACAACAGTCCTAATCAAGCCAAAAAGGTGACAGTGAAATGAGTCATTAAAACGTGTGAAACGCAGGAAGCAAGCAGATCAGCCCATTTCCTCTGCTCACAAAATTTGCATACAAAAATAAACGAGCTTCTTAATCTCAAAAGGTAGAAGCACTGGTTAATTTGTTGCTTCATATGGGATTAAAAGTGACTCATCTCGTTAACTTTGACAACTAGTGCATTTAGATTTTCTTCATGAAGCTCAAAGAAATGTACTACATGTAATACTCTGAGATGGAATAAAAGATGCTGCTGGGATCATTCTTTGATAGTGGTATCAGCTGTCAAGTCCATGGCGAGTTCACTGTTAGCGACAGTCACTGTGACCTCGTGGTGACCAGCATCAATTACAAAGTTGCCTTGATCTTCATTTGCCTGATCAACTGCCTGATTGATCAAGTTTCCAGAGGTGAGAACCTCCTGGTTGTAGAGGGACGGATCCAACGTGACGTAGGTGATGTTCTCCATGACATCATGATGGCCAATGATGCTACCCTCTGTGCCTGGCCCCAGAGTACTGGCAGCTACGATGTTTAAGTACCCCTCCGCATCTTTGAGGACTACCGTCTGGACTGTCTCATTGACAACGGTCATGTCGCCACCCTGTGTAGACGGTGTTGGTGCCTGAGAGTGAAGTCTGGCCTTCCCCTGTTGACCTGTGGTTTGTTGAGTATGTAGAGCAGCAACGTCTCCACTACTACCCTGCACATCTCCTTGTGGTGGAGGCTCATTAGTACTGGATGCCGTAGGACGAGCTTTAGACACCCCACACTCTTGTGGGGACGTTTGAGTCCTGGATGATCTCTTGTCCTGTGATGAGCTTTGTGACATGGCTGTGAGATGATGTTCAACATTGGGGGCAGTGTTGCTCTCCACAGAGAGGACCCTGTTGCCACTGATGTTATTGCCTTTGCTTGACACATCATTGCTGACTTGTGTTTGGTATAAGGATCCCTGGGTATCTTCCGTTCGTGTGGGACTTCCTGGACCAATTTGAACACCACCTTCCACGCTGCTACTGCCATTTACTTCCTTGACTTTTGGGGTCTCAGCATTATTCCTCCTGGCTCTAGAAGACCCCTGTGATCTTTTCTTAGTCCTATAGGTCACTCCTTCTGACAACTTCTCGAGCGAGTGCAACATATCGCAGAGGAATCTCTCATCTTTCACCAGTGAGACCTGAGAATGGAGCTTGTCAAGGAGGTCTTTGTTCTTGTTGATAAGTTGCCTGCACTTGGTGGCATTCCTCTTGGGTGTTGAAGATGCCTTTGTACTTTCTGGCTTGACCGAGTCAAGAGACTTTACAAGGTCGTCATCATCATCTCCTCCCGGAGGATGACGGTGGGAGTCACCGTCATGAAGGACATCATCATCCAAACAGAAGAGGGGATTGTCTCTGTAGGACTCACAAAGTTGGTCCCACGACCACCCCTCTACATGTCGGAAGATGGCACAAAAGTGTTTGCATGGCAGGAGACATCTAGACCAGTACGAGCATGAGCAAGACGGGAACTTGTCCTCACTGCCAAAGGAGACCCTGTGGGCCTGAGATTTGTCCCCTCTGACCAAGAACTGGCCGTTTTGTTCAGCCTGGATTCCCTCCGCCTTGATACCAGAGGCCATGTTCTTTTCGATGTGCTCTACGATGAGTCTTGGTCTGCTGTGCAGGAAGGCAGGAACGGCTTCACTGTACTTGAGGTAGCTGCTAGAATAGCGAGCGTTGAATTCAACATACCTAGCATGTAGGAAAAAGGCAAGTGAAATAGATCAAACAGAGTGGGACAAGGTGAAATACAGGAAAGAAATCATTTCAAAATAGTTGCACAAAATTGTAAGTTTTGCTTACATGAGGCAAATACTTGATGAAACTTGATAGATATGAACATTCTCTGATCAAAGATGCAGATCTTGTATGGAAGAAGAAGAAAAAAAAATCTATCTCACATCTGAAAAGATGATGACTTCATGAGTATGCGGAGAAATAATCATGAATCCACATGACTTGGCCAGTAAAATGAGTGAACAATAATGCAATGTTTATATAAACCTTTTTACATAATATGGAAAGGTCAAGAATGACCTTCTGAATATTCAGATGACATGGTTTAACCACAGGATGAGATACTATGTCTCTGCTTCTATCCTATCTCCTGTTGCCTTCTGGTTACTCTGTTCTTGTTCTTGCTCTTGTTGTTGTAGACAATGTTGTGTGACATAAATTTGTTCTGCATGACATGGACATATGCTTTGCAATACACTGCACTTCTGTTACGATGAATATGGTTATAACGAAACTCTTGTTACAACAAAGCAAAAATTCAGGTCCCAAAATTATTGTCTATATATCGTTGTATACTTCACTGTTTGGTTATAACAAAATTTCAGTATAACAAAAGAAAACTGCTAGTCCTTAGGACTTCATTATAATGAGAGTCACCTAGAATCCAATTTTCCACTAGTATTTTTTTTTCTCAGCTCATATGCAAAGCCTTACAAGGAGTCTCAGCCAGAAAAGGGTTCCTGCCAGCCAGCATAACAGGATAACTTACACCTTCAGTAAACTACTCAAGATAGCACTAAAAGCCATTTTCAACAAGAAGACATCCTATTCACCTAGAGGGCATTAGTAATTGATGGAACTTGTTTTCATTGATTCAGCATTATCCATAGCAGAATGAGAATTGGAGATGACTTGATCTCACTTTTGACATGAAGCACAATTATGATGCTGTAATCTCGCAGAGGAAATGTTGTACACATGGGGGTAGGGAGAACTGGAGACAGAGAAATACTACAGTGGGAACTGGGAATAAAGAGAACCTTGGACAAGGAAAATTTGATCAATATCAGTTTTTTTTAAACTGAAGTTAAAGGGTGTGTACAGTTCTGGTCGATGTGTAGATTTAGCTTTCAACATTTTGCGAGATATTCAGAAACCACTCTATGAGATGTCAAAGACAATGCAGTTCCAAGGGGTATCAAAAGTTTATTCGATGAAAGTCGGTTTTGAAATGGCTGAGATATCCAAAAACAAGGTGAAACAAAGAGATCCTAATAAAGTTGGGGCATGTCGCCTTTTATTATTAGCACTTTTTGGGATATCTCAGCCATTTGAAAACCAATTTTCATCAAATAAACGTTGAATCCTTCTTAAAATTACATGCTCTTTCATATTTCATAAGAGGCTTTTCATTATCTCACTTAGGAATGTTCAAAACATGAATCCTTACCTCAACCAGTACTGAACAGTCCCTTTAAATCTTAAAACAAAAAAATAAAGAATTTCTCTTTAAGAACCCCCTGAAAATATCAGGTGTATAGCCCAACAAAAACTCTTTAGACCAAATTCTCTCAGGAGTTGAAAGGTAGAAATCATACGATCCTTACCTCCTGTATGCAGCGGGAAAGTGCTTTGTGTAGAGGACTGTGATGACCTCACTCAAGCTACACTCCTTGTACTGGCTGATGTAGTCGCAGCGGAACATCTCGTCTTGCTGCCGAACGCCCTTGGCTGCATACAGGCTCACCCTGACACTCTCACTCTGAAAGGCAGCTGCCCATCTCTGGGGTTGCAACAAACAAATCAACAGTTATACAGATGACAAAGAGAATGTAAGAACCACAGACATATTTTGCATATAAAAACAGAAAATGGTTTCTTATTATTTTGTTCAAGGCAAACTGCCCTTAAGCTCTTGCTAACAATGCACACATTTGCATCTTCCACTCACTGATTGATTCAAAATATGTTCACTATGATTACTTATAAACTATATACAGAATGTACTTTGCAGTGTTTTATATTCATGAATTTTGGGAGCCAAAAATATTCAGAAAGTAAGCAACTTGAAAAAATATTGCCTCCTATAACACAAATACATCATCATCATCACCTACTAGCACCTGTGCTACCTCTTGGTTCTTTTAGCAACCTCATTGTATACAACATTGCCATATTGTAGCTCTTTTTTAGATTAATAGTTTTAGATTACATAATCATTTATATTATAGATTATATTCAATATGTTTTGTTTAGATCGTTAACTACATGTAGTATGTATTAATATTGATGTATAAACATGTATTCAAACTTTCCTGTACATATGTTGTTGTTATAAATAAACTCAAACTCAAACTTCTAAAAAGTTGGATATTGCAAGCTTTTCTCTTAAGAAGTGATACATCATCTTTCCATTCCGTCAATGTGGTTAATGATTGAGAATTCAACCGCTTGCGAAACTGTCTTGCAAGTCCCAATTCGCGATACCAGTAGGCCTACTTGCAAAACATATGCAGTATGCAGTAGTCGATCCATGTCTGTTCATCCATATTGATGTCTCTTTTTTATACATACTTTATACTTTATAGATACTTTATACATATTTACACATATGTATGCTTTATACATAGATATCTATATATATATACATGTGTGTCTGTACCTTATACATATATACCTATAATGTTACATGTGAAGCGTTGTGGTGAAATCAATCAGTTCAAGCATGAACTACATATAAATACGAAGAAATACATAGAACCACACTCAATCCAAACTCCTCCTCCAAGCAGACCTTTATCTATCATCTACCTTGGAACACGAGAGCCAGTAAGAGGAGAAATAATTTGCCACCAGTTCATTCTCTTTCCAGGTAAACATGGAGCGCAGAACCTTGAGGGCGGATGCATGTTCCCTGTGGGTTGGTGCCATGGCAACACGATGCATGGTCTTGATGATGCGGTTCCTTGTCACTGGGTTGACAACCTCAGAAGATGTCGCCAACCAATCTGTCCACATCTTCTCACATCGGCTGACAGAGAATAGAGCAGTGCAGTCTGTGGAAGAGGAGTAATACTACTTTCAGCTCTTAAATGGCATTAGAGATACCCCCCCCCCATTATGATACAATCACATTACCACATGAGGCATAAAAAAGGTTGCTCCTAAATTACCATTATTCACAACATGATATGGCACCAATTGTACATGTACTTGGAAGTCAAGCCAGTTATACAAAGCAGTCTTCACGCATCAATAACCACCACACTTAACCAAATTTGTGAAATCCAAAAATCAATATTAAATATCAGTGATTTTTATTTTCACTGGAAAATGTAAAGAAAGTGCCATGCCTCTCGACTTCGTCTCGGGGCATAGCACTGTTGAGAAATCACCTCCGTGCATATAGGTTTACCATCTCCCTCTGAAGCAGTCGATATTTGTATACTATCCCCTCTCCTTCCCCTCCCTCTACAAAGAGAGAGAGAGAAAAAAAAAAAAAACGACATGAAAAAGAGAGAATACTTTACCTGGCAGAGCAGTTTTCACGGCCTCAATCTCTGGGTCAAAGTAGTCAACCAGAAAAGCGGCAGGTTTCCACATTGGATTCCATCGCATGAAGATGCGAAGGGCCTCAGCTATATCCTCCGCCGTGTCACTGTGGGACACAAAGAAGCCGACAACCACATAGCCAGCGTTGGTTCTGACTGACAGGAGGAAGAGGGGTAAGGGGTAGCCAGCACTCCGGTAGACTGCATCCAGCACTGTGACCGTTGTGCCATATTTGTTGAGGAGGCGCTGCTGCCAGCATGTCTGGCTGCAGAATAAGAATTTGCCTGATTCGGGTGCTGTTAGGAGCAGAATATAACATGAAAATGAAATAGATTTACCAATTATTCCATATAGCCAATACATGCAAAGTCATGGAAAATTATGGTATCATCATTGGCAAAATTTACTCCTTCAACTTTGGGTTTGATAGAAAGATCTTTACGAAGTAAAAAAAGTCATACAATCCAAGGAAACTTTACAGATTACAAGTTCATAAACTTCATACATTTCTGGGCCTTCAAAGCACCAGTTAAATCATTAACCCGCTGAGGGCAGACTGATTTTGCTACAACCTGCATTTCCCATATAGACCCCTGCCCGAGTATACTCGGGACTCGTCCTCAACGGGGTAACATATCCTGTGTCCATAGCAAACCAGTACCTGCTTTGAGTGGCCGGTACTCAAAGAAGTCACCATGGGCACTCTCCCATGACTTGACCAGCATGGACATGTTGCCTTGGTCCACCTTGGTGTGGATTTCCTTCTTGGCCTTCTGCACTGCATGCCGAATATCCACATCTGTCGGGTAATAGCGCCGCCGCGTCCTGTGCGGTTGCTCTGACGAGTGGAAGAGCTCGCTCTGCACGTACTCTTCCAGGTGTCGCCTGATTTCCGGCACCCGGACAATCCCCCTGGCGGTGAGCTCAACGATCTTGTGGAGAATCCTGGGGTCAACTGCTTCCCTGAGTCCTGCAGCCTAAGGCAGGATGGTATGGCATGTCAGCATGGGGGAGTTGCTAGTCATAGGTATTGTTAGTAATCCCTCACACTAACTTTTGATTAGGTATCCTAGAATAGTTGTAATACATCGCTTTGGATAGCAATCGATGGCAAACGTGTGTGCTTCATCAGGCCCCCAGGATGGCTATAATTTGGAAAAGAAAAATGGCATATGGCAGGTTGTAACTTTTTGGAGGGGGGCCTGAGGTTAAAACAAAGCATGCACATCTTACTGCTGAGTGTGCAACTGATTTACATGCATTGGTAGCTCATTTGCAATATATTACACCAAAACAATACTGTCTTTCCATCATCCCTGCTACATATTCCATATTGAAATATGATTTTCTTGATGCACGTTTGGTTGCAGCTTCCATCTCACAGATTCCAGAATGTATATGCCAATGAAAACTCTTGGTTTTCCCTTGAAGGACATGTATCCTAACAAAGAAAAGTCCCTAGATGTAAGTGCTTTCTAAAAAGGCAGCAAGAAACTGACAATTTATTCTAGTCCCTGATGTGCCAGCTCACTAAATTTAAAAGAGTAACTCATGTCAGAGAGCAAGAATGTAGACCATCATCCAAATAAGTGAAAATACAACTTTTACATTTCCTCTCCTGATGGCACAATTAAAACAACAGAACAACTGGAAAAACAGCAAGCATGCAAATCAAAACATCCAACACTTGATTTCACCACTTGGCATAAGCCATGATATTGGAGGATCAAACTAAGTGGAACTGCATGCAACTTGGATATTCTGGTAGCAAAAAGCTGGGATATTCAGGCTGGTGTGACTCACAATGTTATTGACAGGATGCCCAACGTGTGAAGATAGTGGAGGAAGACTGACGTAGAAGAGGGTCTCTGTCTGGATGGAATCAGCCCCGAGTTCAAACTCCTCCCTCAGACGTTTCTTGGCCATCACACGGGAGTGTCCCGAAGGCACTGGTTCACTCACCTGACAATTACATTCATTCAAGGAGAATATTCTGCTGAATTTGGGTCATCACACTTACAGAGACTCCAATCCCAAACATCTCTCAAACTGGAGATTCTCCTGCCTGGAGCCCTCTAGCAAACTGGAGACTATGATCGCATGAACATGCGCAAGGCATCATATACATGAAGCATAATGTCCCTTGCATCCAGGGTCTAACTCTTGGGTTATGAATGCTTTCTGTCACTATCTTGAATTTAGCTTTAACATAAAGTTGGGCTGGATAAAGCTAACTTCTAAGCAAACAAAATACATTTTAAGTGGGAGATACACACTTATAGTGGGTGAAACTTAAGCAAGAGAGGGGGAGATTTTGCACAGATGGCCTCAGAGGGGAAGATTTTGGATGAAAGCGAGAGAGTTGGAGCCCTTGCAACAATATCATTTATGCTTACAAATCTGGGCGGAAATTATTACAAGAACACTATCAATGATTATTACCTATACGAGGGAGTTTTGCGAGGCGATTACAGTTGGTATTTTGCAGGGTCGGGAGTTCAGCAGGTGACATTAGAGCATATCACGAGCATCCGGGGTTTTACATCAACAGTGGACTCCTGTTATAACGAAATCCTCGGGACCTGCAGTTTTCTTTCGTTATATCGGAATTTTATTATAACTGAACAAATAAACAATAGAAATACATAGAGTGGATGACATTGCAGCCCAAATTTTTACTTCGTTATAACCAGAATTTTGTTATAACCGTGTTCGTTATAATAGGAGTGCACTGTAAAACAGGGAGGTGGGAAGAGAAGGAGTGGAATCTCTCTTCCCACCTCCCTGCTTTACATGTAAACATTCCGATCGACCACGAAGAGAAAACATTCAAGGAGGTCACTGCGTGTCGATTACACGCACTGCAGAAGAACGCCGATAAATCAACTCATACAAGGTCGACCACTTCCAGCAGCACTGCGCGTCAAACAATGATTAGTCCATTTGTGCTCAATAACTGCACAGTGACCATCAGTTATTACAACTCTCCAAATTGAAACAGAAGCAAAAATAAAGTGTAAAAGCGTTCAGATGTTTGAAGTTTGCCTGTTACAACTATATATGTATCTTTGAAGTTGGAGTTGAATGATATAAATTGATGTTTTTCAATTATTCGACATCTTGGCGATAATCTACAGGTAGTCAAATGTGGCTTGATCTATATCATAGTGTATAGCCGTATTCACATATTTTCCTAATTTACCTAGGGGATAGGTAATAATTATGATATTGACTGGCCTTGAGGGAGATACCAGAAAATATTCTTTCATATTATCGTCAATATTATATAACTATTCATGTTAGTGAGAATGAGAAGAGTATACAATACAAAGCGAATTCTTTAATGAAATGCAAATGTTTGCTGATATTGCAAAATTTCTGAGAATGCAATCTTTTTTGTTCAATCTACCTGAAAGTGATTAATAAAAGAGACCAAAAATCAAAATACTAGTACATAGAGAAGTGCACCAATAAGGAGAAAAAATTTTGAGAAGCTGTATCTGAAAAAATTTGTTGTCTAACTTTAGCAAAGTGCACAAAAGAGTACTATTCCACAAGTCAGATATATCCTCCTCGAGCAGTACTGGGTATATTCCTTGTTAATGTGGAAAGACATCTGGAAAATATTGCTGAACTCTCTTCATGATTTTATGCTTACTTTCTTTGATCATATTGAGAAAAGTGTTAAAGAAGTAACCCTGAGGCTAATACAGTATATTGAGAAAAATGTGTGAATGTTAATTACCTCAATTCTATGTGTTGGAAATCTGAGGATCTGTACCACATATATGCTTGCAGGGCAGTCCATTTTCTTCGTATCTTGGACAAGTTTTCTCCTCTTCTTAGGAACTGCGTCATTTGATGCATCTTCTGCCTTCATCGATCAATAACCATTTGAGGGGAAAAACAATATATGATCAATGAGTTACATGAACACACAAGACATAAAATGCTTTAGGGTTTGGTTACATGAGAAACATTTATAGATGATGACTGGCGGGGGAGGGAACATACCGAATGTTACACCCGAAGGGTTTGAAATGCTATTGAGGGAGGTTATAAGTCCCGAGACGAAGTCGAGGGACTTATTGCCTCCCGAAATAGCATTTCAAACCCTGAGGGTGGAACGTTTGGTACATGTTCCCGACAACAAAAGTCATCATCTGTTATATTATATGAGTTAGTCAAATACATCAAATACGTCAACGTCAACCACCCAGCACAACGCGGTTAACGCCCTCGATCGCTCGCTCGCACAGAGCCAAATTCACTGTGCGCGCGCGATAGGCCTTCTGTCATTTGTTACGTGAAAATGTTTTCCCATGGGATTGTGAATGTTCGCCCATGGGCGAGCATTAAACGAATGTACCTCCATCACGTGACTGTGTTTAGCCAATCACTAACCGGTATTTGACTAACCCATTTAATATAATTATTATAGAATTTGTATGTACAATGTATTTTAAAAGATGAATGCTACAATGTGCATAGATGGGAAAAATCTTGTGGAAGGTTTTTATATGTACACTGAACACATAGGTCTCTAGCTTCAGGCCATTTCAGAGACATGTCATCAAAACTAGCATCAAATCATGAAAACATTTTAATAATAACCTGATAGAGTCATACAAATGTGTATTACGTCATGTATGCATCATCATCTGAACATACACAGCGTACTAGCACCAGTAGTGGTGATATCAAAACCTGCCATGTCAGGATTCATTCAATACAACTGTAGGATTGCTGTAAAAAAAGAGGAAAGATTATAACATCTTTGCTTACCTTTCTCTTTGCTTTTGCCTTTTCATTGCGGTCTCTTCCCTGATGGCAGATATAGACATGGCGGTGCATGTAGAAGAATGGAGTGCCATCACACTCAATCTTGGGTGATTGGCCTCCATAGTCTAGCCTCCATCGCAGGAAATTCTTGCCAGGGTCAGGAATAGATACTGAAGTAAGAAAATGGGTATTCAAATGAAGCATGAATACATTAGACTATATATTTCTGATAAAAATTAGTCCAGTTTTGATCAAGCTGGAGGGAAGTCGGCAAATGTGCTTATGGTTAACTGCACATTACTATTTGTTCTACAGACACTACAATAACATTTTGTAGCACAGCAACATTGCCTTTTTTAAGCAGCCATTGGCATTGGCATAGCAAAGCTCCAAGTCAAATTTAATCTAAAATTACAAATGACCTAACCTATACTAACGCTAAATTTGAATTTAAAACTGTCAAAAAGAGAGTTCATTCATGATCACTACCATATATATGTGGTGAAAGGAATGGATATCGGAATCTGGGCATGCTATATAAATATGGTAGGTGATATATTATAAAGATATCGCATCACGAGTTACGGCACAACTTATGTTAGCTCTAACGAGTTTTACAAGCGAGGTGTTCGCCAATGAAACTCAATTGTCCACATACAACCAACGTTAATGGTGTTGACTAACAACAACTTTAACGAGTGGGACTGTATCAGGCCATTACCGTTGAGTAAAACGCACTGCTAACTAAGTTTGCAATTCTGCTGCAACAAGAGCATTCAGCACTGACCTGTTGGTTTTCCAAAATCCTTATCTTTGTGGACTGTAATAAATTTCACTCTGTATCGCTCTTCGTGCTCTGAAATGCATTTGTACACGTCCTCGATACTGCGAAATTTCACAGTGATGCTCGACTTCGATGCCATGGTAGCGGCGGCCCAGGCATCCTGGCCTCTCGTCGAATGGTATCGCATCGCATGCATGCACATCGGGCATTCGCACCCGGACCCTCGACCCTGGGAGAATGATGATGATGATGCTGAGGAGATGGAGTTGAGAGCAGTTAAAATGAAGTCTGAAAAGAAAGAGTGCAATTTTATAGGCACAACAGTGAAAATTTTATCCAAATCAGATAAAGTTAGGGAAATATATGAAACTGTTAAGTTTCGCTAATTTTGTTACACAGTTAAAACAGTAGATTTGAATATGTAAATAAAAAAAATGAGTGAATTGCTTCTTGGATTGTGTTAAAAAAAAAATGAAACCCGACGAAAATTTGATTTCCTGCTCTAAAAGTGTAAAACATGTTATACAATGACATACCCACTGACCTCTACTAGGCCAAAGTGGAGGTCAGTGTATACATGATACCTAGATGAATAACGTCAAAATATTGATCAGTCAGATAATATTTATGTTACGATTTGAGACCGGGGCATAATTGCATTTGGACACAAACACACACACACAAACAAAATGAAATTTCAAAATTTTGTGTACAATCAATGGCTGGATTTGAGGCGGCGATTACATAATCAACTCATACACTGCAATTTGCATACCGCTTCTTGAATTAATAATGATAATAGGCTGTATACATGTAAAGTCTTAAACACGACAAGACAAAAACACTTCCTGGATCCCTGTGTTCCTGTATTATAGATCATGTCATCATAGTTATATTTCATCGATGAGAAAGAGAACAAGAGAACTAGGCCTACATATATGATCTCTACAAATAGCACTGCCAAGAGAAAGTGGGTTGCAATTTATTTTCACACCCCTTCTACGCCAGATTGATTCGGAATTAATCATTATGGTTGTATTTGCAGAGCTGTTGCACCATTAGCACCGTCTGTTTTTTGACAGGCCAAACTATAGGTCTACCTATCACCACGGTCGCCGTGGTGGAGTTTGACGAGTATATTACGATGTTTTCCTGGGCTTCTGTTCCAATAAAATCGGAATATATGCTCTGCAGGCCCGTGTAGTTTCATGTGGAAAATAGCACAAGAACACTGCAAATTATAATCTCTCTTCAACATGAATAACTCAATTATCAATCAATCCCACTGATAAGTTATTGAAGAGAAAATATTGACATAACATGATGCCAAACATATATCTCTTAAATATTAGATCATATAACTCATACTCCACTTATAAGAGCATAGACATAAAAACGAACTAAAAATACAATATACAAATCTAGAATGAAATAATTTACAAAAACCCAACCAGCCCTTTTTCAATTTCAATTTCAATTCAATTCAATTCAAATGATTTTATTTCCGTATAAAATCTTCCAACCAAAATAAATATTCATCTATCCTAGATATCTAATCTAACTATCCTTCTTCAAATCAAATCCCAATCCCACCAACCCCCAAGTCACCAATCGCAGAAACACACCTACACCCACATCCACCAACCCACATACACACCACACCACCCCCCTTTCACACACACACACACACACACACACATTACAAAGTGGGGTAGGCACATTGATAAAGTTTTCATGGTATAAGTACAAGTTACTGTAAGTAGGTTAACTTCAAATGAGGTTAGCACGTTGCTCGGCGAAAATCAATTGATGCAGTTATATCTCAATCATTTCATTTCATTTCATGTTATTAATAGTCAAAAATTCAAACAACGCCAACAGATTCACATCTGATTAACTTAATAGAGACATTTTTGTCTATGTGGAAAAAATATACGTCTACATAGACATATTTGTTTTGATCCTTTTGTCATTTGGAGCTCAGGGTAAATATTTACCCATCTGCTCCAAGAGTGCCTCGGCATATGGAACGAATCCATCATTACTAATCGATTCTTCATTGGACTAAACAGAAGACAATTATCGATGGCCTCAGTCTGCAAATAGGCGGAGAAAGAGTGCAGGGAGGAAGGTGTGAAATCTGCCATGATTAAAAAATGACAAAATGTATTTGCTCTAGACTAGTGAAAGGAATAAGGGCAGGGGTGAAGGTACATCTCTAACTTAGTCGCACCGGGTGTGTGATTTAAGTATACCGCTGCCATGAAAATTATTATCAATAGTTTCACCGAGCTCAGTGGTATGATGGACTCAGAACTGGCAGAGTTTCAGAAAGGAAGAGAAACGCATAGTTTGACGTGGTTGACAATGTCTGTTTTCAAAGTGTGGATTTACCTTGGATTGTTTGTTGCCTCGACCACAATATCGACTTGGATATTTTCAGGTAAATTGCGGAGCTACTCTAAATCGTATACTGGCTTATTATACATAATTTCAATTTAGCCATTCCTTTAAGATTTATCCAAATTATTCTTTAAATGAAAATTAGACAAAAGGGTCTTTGTCCAACAAATCCTACAGTGAATGACAATGTTGAATAATAATGTCGACTTTACATAAGTGACACTTTTGAAAACGCACTTGTTCTTGATCACAAACGAATTCACTCTGCTTGGTTTTATCCATTACTCCAATAATGGTCATCCAAAAGGAAAATTATAATAGATAATTAGTGATATTAATTATCAATTATAATTTTCCTTATAATGGCTAATGATGCTTCAAGTTGTCGTAATAACATAGTCATGAGTGTAGTGCGGGTTTGTTGCTGTTGGTTTTTTTTTACTACTTGAGATTACACGAGATACTATAATATATTTCTGCAAAGCTTTATTTTGTCTTTTAGAAAATGATCATGAATTGAACACTTCTTCAACAAAGTTTAAATGACCGTGTACCAACCATATCATGTAACTGATGCTTAAGATTTGCCGTTAAATCTCGGGCACCTGAGATTATTCCTTGTATCTTTTAAGCCATAAAATTTATATAGAAACGCATGTTGCTGAGGAATTTATCTAAACATATTTCCACTATCGACAATCATGCCACTATCTTGCAGTATACCTGAAGAGTTGAATGGTTCTTCTTTATGTTTTTGTTCTTGTTTTTTCTCCAAAATAGAGCGTTTCTATTCAAGGGGCGTGGTTTTTCAGAGAGCTTCGGTCTACAATGACAACCAATTGGAAAGCAGACAGTTACCCCAAGGGATCAGGGGCAGCCATGCGTCACACACAATCATTGAAGACAAAATATTGTCATCTTATCAGGTGAACTTATGTGAATATGACTGCTTATAATGATTCTCCTACACTTGCTCAGGGTGCCCCCCCCCCCCCTTCGAAACGCGATGACAATAATTATGACGACAATGTTCACAATACTAATTATAATAGTTCCGAATATAGTCACAATTTTACTCTCACACATATACCGCAATAACGAATAGTTCGCGAGATTTATAGTTCACAATACTTCTAATCTGACACATTTCAGTGTTCATTTCTGTTTGCTTGTAAGTCCTTACGATTGTGAGGAGACGTCTATAGACTTTTTGTTTACTTTTATTTTGTCTTGAAAATCTGCTTATGAACTCTGCAACAATTACTGTTTCGTGTCGCATTGGATGCGTAACATTAGTGTCCATTATTGTACTCGCACAGCTAATGAGGCGACGCACGATATCCCAGGGCTGTTTGACAATGAGGATGCGGCCAGATTATCATCTCTACAACCACCTGGGGGCAAAGGTCATCTCATCACTCAACCACATCATCGTTCTCGACGACCTGAAATTGATGTTCTGCTGCATCCCACACACCGGCTGTAACTACTGGAAACACCTCTTTCAATCGTACCGCCTAGATGAACGAGGAGATGTTGAAAGGCAGGCAACAGGGAGAGTGTCGGACATTCGATTGCTGAGCCAGTACGGGATTGGAGAGGTTAAACAGAGACTCCTAAACTACTCGTCATTTATCTTCACGCGAAATCCGTTTCACAGACTACTCTCGGCATTCATAACTTCTTTCCGACTAGACCGCGGCGGTGACGACAAGGAGGAAGTTCGGAGAATTTACAAATCTAAGATTGAAAGGAAATCTGAGTCAGGCGATAGGGCAGCTATAACAAACAAGACCTTGGATGCTATATCATTCCCGGAATTTATAGATTTCATATCGCAATCACACAACAAATTCCACAAGAGTGACGAGGCGAACTGGTTGGGAATGTACCAACTCTGTCACCTATGTGGCATCGATTATGATTTCGTTGGGAAATACGAAACTTTTGCCGACGATTCGAAAGAGGCTTTCGAGAAATTTGGTCTCCCTGGAGTGGTCAACGAGTCGGAGATCGAGAGAGAGGAGGAAGACATTAGCGATGTCACCTTACGTCATTATTTCTCTCAACTAAACCCTTACCAGATCGGAAATTTCACGAAGCGCTTTGTGGCAGATAAGATTTTGTTCGGATACATGACTCCAGATGTAGTCATGCAATATCTGACAGATAGGCATTGAGAACGTAAATACATTCACTGCCTGCCATGGCTATTGAAACCTTTATCTAATCTGTCTTCATTTCCGAATATGTATGAACATTTACGATAATAAAAAAGCCAACCTGAAGAATTATAGCATATTTTGTTTTTAAGAGACCTGGCATCATAATTACATGATCACAAGATTTAAAGTTATCATTATGTCATACAAATGTATTTCTTTTTTTAAGGAGTTCTCCAATCCGCGTATAGGTATATCCATAACCTACCATATCAATGGAAAACCAAAATTGTATATTGTAAGCTTGGGATATCAATTCACCAAAGTTACATTGCCATCATCAAACAAACAACATTCCGCTTGCTGCGTCCTGATAGAATACAAGGGAATATATTGTCATCGTAAATTGAGTAAACTGAACGTCATAATTACAAAGTGAAGTAAAACTTGTATACAAGCTTCATTGTTGTCATCGGTACGTTTAGCATGTCAGTGTGTGTGTATGTGTGTGTGCGTTTGTGTTACACAAATTTTGTTGTTTATGGATTAAAAAATAAACACCGTTAATTTGGACACAATACCCATGATTAATTGCTTTTTGAAACAGTGTTCCTTTTATCTTAATTGTTGGTCTTTTGGATGAGACTTAAAACAGTTGGTCCCGCGCGGTTGCACAGCTTACATGCAAGCATTGATTCAAAACATCATATCCCACAATATTTTTGTAACGGCTCTAACTGAATACTTCATTTACCAAAAGATGTAATACAAGGCGGTTTTCCTTTGTTAGTTTCAATCTCGTATCGTCTTCCGGAAAGTGCTTGACTGCTTTGTTGACTAAAGTGATATAGATTTTCCATCACAGACATTAATCACTGAAGACATTAAGAAAAATATAATGGTTTTCTTATCAGGTGAACTTATGTGAAAATCAGTCCTCGTGATTTGCCTTAACTTGCTCATAGGGCAGTAATAGCTCAGTTGCTAGCGCGTCTGCCTCACGATCCAAAGGACCCGAGTTCGATTCACAATTAAGTCCCACTAATTAAGCAATATTAGGTGTAATCATACCGTCCTCTCTGTAAGAGGCAAAACACTCACGTCCCTCGGAAGGATTTTCCAGGACATAAAATGGAGGTACCGTGTGTGAGAGAGTCACAACTCATGCACCTAAAAGATCATCGTAAAGAGCAGGGTGAAGTGGTCCCACCTCACATCCAACTGGACTCCATGGATGACCAGCTGTTCCAGCTGAATTATCCAGCCATCATCTCGGATGGAAATAAAACAAACAAACTTTGTCTTCACTGTGTACTAAGTCTATATGGAGGTGCGAATAGCTCTCACCGGCAATGAAAAACATAAACGGCAGTAGAACGGAGTGGTAATCAATATAATGCCATGTGTCATACTACTGCAGGATAACACGATGGGGGAAAAAACAGACACAAGAAATAAACGTTGTGTGATTTTTATTTACTGATATGAGTATAACCGAGAGCAAAGAAAAAAAAGAAGAGGGGATTGAAAATACCCCCCCCCCCCTCTTTGCTGGATCAGCCATGATTACCATGTAAAGGAAATAAGTTTGAGTGATTTATCAAATCAGATGAAGAACACATTGCACTATACATAAGCAAGAACGAAAAACACTACCCAAAGGCTGTAAATGCTTGCCTATTCGTGAATCTGAATTCCTCAATATTCATTATAGGCTGGTGATGGTGCGAAGTTGAATGCTTTTTTCTAACATGAATGTTTTAACGCGTGTTTTACACATGCTGTGTGATAAAATCATAACTAGTAACATTAAAGGGGATGGCTAGTAACTGACCAGTGGGAATCAGTGGGAATGCTGGGGGATGATTGTTCAATATCTGTTGTTGTGTGAAAATTATTTGCTTCAGAATGGTCTCATATTCCAGTAATGTGCAGTTCAATGTTTCCAGGTTAGCATGCCTGTACTGTGTCGGGGCGATCGTTAACGGGCCGTTAATGATCGCCCCGTCACCGTAGGCTCATACAGGCATGCTAACCTGGAAACATTAATCTGCACATTACTTGAATATGAGACCATTCTGAAGCAATTTCACACAACAATAGATATACAATGTACTCTTAAATGAATCCCACAAGGACTGGGGCAATCACCCCCAGCATTCCCACTGATTCCCTCTGATTAGTTACTAGCCATTCCCTTTAAACTGAATGAAGTAGTTAGCTATTTGAATATCGATTGCCGTGATCATTCAAATTTGCCCGATATAGAATGATCACATCGTTAAATCGGATGCAATTTTGACGAAATTAGACGCCTAAACTTATGCTTAATTTGTCGGCAAGAGCTACTATCAAGCAATTATCTTATCCAAACATCCTGACGTACCAGTGTTTTAGTGGAATTCAAATCCCTAATGATGAGCGTTTCGGTTTTAGTCAGAGACGACAAGTCAGTTATTTCAGTCAGTACTTTCCATCAATTTGACCAATCAAAGAGAATTCATAATGCGTATAGGCTATAATGAATTATAATGCACAATAAAGAGAGTAAATTTGTCGTTGACGCTCATGAGATCAGGAATAATGCACAGTCATTATTACATTTGCACCATATTTGTGAATCATGTAGTCCAATGGTACCCCCACTCCCGAAAAAGATAATTATACAAGTATACCTATGTAATAATGATAATTTAAAAAAAAAAAAAAACAACCAATCAATCAATCAATAATTCGCATTTTCTGCAGTGGTTGTTGTATAGCTTCTACATTTTTACATCATTTTATTGACACCATTCTTTTCTCTCTCTCTTTTTTTTCAAGAAAATGACAGCAATCGGCTATGTCTATCTTGTTGTTGATTTTCTTCTAAAGTTCCCAAAGTTTTAATTCTGGAATAAGGAGGGGTGCGTGGTGACGAGTCTTCCGTTGAAGTCTGCACGAGTATGTACTTTTTCGTCAGCAGTTGGCGCTCTTCACTTAACAAGTCCAGAAGTCCACATGCTGGTACAGTATGCCAAAAGCATGCGCAGCTAGCTAGCACTGCTGCAGGTAGGTGTACACATATGTGTATGTACACAATACTACTAAAGATCCTTCTGGTAACCTACTACAAATTTGTACCTTCGAACGGCTGCCGAAGTTGAAAGAGAAAGTCTAGCCACATTACTTGCGTCAACTAAAATGGCAGAACGTGTCTGGGATAACCATGAAAAGGGTCAACGTGACAAAGGTAGTGTCATCATTTACGTGGAGGCGTTATTTCAGAAATGTAGTCACCTTGCTTGCAATAGATAAACCCCAACACTACAATAGTCCCTCCTGTTGTCTCCGGTGTCCTCATCAAGTTCCAGCTTAGCCTTAGCCCATCCAGTGATGTAAATTACATCTAAAAATTTTAACTACTTACGATACTGCAGTTGGAAATGCAGATCTAGATACCTGGGCTATCATATATCTATAATTAATTGGATTGGTTTGCCGATAGTGAGTACGAATGTGTAACGTTTAAGACGTCTGTAGAAAAGGGTCTAAATATTTGATGCATACTTTTGCCACTACATTCTACAACAATTAAAGTTTATAGATTTCTAGGCCAAAATTTAATTATTCAGATTGATCTAAAGCTAGATTAGTGCCTCTACTCTCCTCACTACTGACCCTTCCTGGCGGGGGTCTTTAGGGAAATCAAATACAAGGAGGTACAAGATTCAATATTTAAAGCAGTGGCGGATCCAGAAGGGGGCGCACCGGGCGTGCGCTCCCTCTTTATTATTATTATTATTTTCTAAACAAAAGAAATAAACAGAAAAAATAGGGGCGTATGCACCCCCATTTAATTTTGTAAAGGCACCTTTTTGGGAATTCCTGGATCCACTCCTGATAAACATTGTGATTTGTGTTCTGAGGAACACACTAATTTTAAAGCAACCTTGGGGCTTGACTTCTGGACAACAAAACAGTGAAAAGACAACACCGTAATTCGTTCCCAATTGTCTTTCCTCTATGGGAAATGTTGTATGTAGCTCTCTTGAATCTGTTCAAATTTAGTTTATACCTAACCATTCCATTTTTACCTGAAGTTAATCTGAATAGTAACACACACAGTGCAGTATACATGAGGGCAGTCTTTGGTTCATATTTCTTGGCCCGTCTTCACCAGGTAACTACAAGCGGAACAGACGAGGAGGTCACCCATCCCATCATAAGCAGAGAAAGGAAGAGAATGTAGAACCAGTAGAAATGACTCCTGCTCTTCAGGCTTTCAAGTGAGTTGTGCAATCTCTTTGTACACTGTGGTATGTATGAGGATTGTCTCAGTTTCCCTCAGAATATTAGAGAAGCACTGTGTTACAATTGAGAACAGAAATATGATGAGTACAATATAATACTTAAGGCACAAGTCAGTAATTTACTTGTTGAAATCTATGCAATTTGGTCTGCTTTGATTGGTAAAATCAATTCTGCAATGACTTTTCACTGCATCCACATAAGTAATTACATGTATGCAAATAGGTAAAGACTTCTGTCTGCCAAGAGCAGTGTTCTGACTTGTTCTAAAGAGCCCTTGAAAAATATCTCTGGTGATTTTTTAAATAATATGAGAAATGCTATCCAGGTTACATTACAATCATAATACCAACTGATGATTATCAATCTGAAGAAGACTGATTGTACTTGTGTGAATTCAACCAGAACATAATTTCTCTCGGCCAAATCTTGTGATCTGTCACGTCAAAGCAGTAACATTCATTTGCAGATGTGCTGATGTAACATGTAGTTGATATGCAATTAATACCTTTACTACAGTATCTAAAGCAGAGCCACGTAGTGTTTGTCAGTAATATGCCAGTTTTGCTGCTCATTTCTTTGTTTGTGTCAGAGGCTACCAAGCTGAACTGGACAGAAAGCATGACAAGTATGAGAGGCTGGTCAAATTGAGCAGGGACATCACAATCGAGAGCAAGAGGATAATTTTCCTATTGCACAGAATAGATGGGTGAGTAAATTAAAGTCATATGCATGTACATGCACATATCAAGAATTAAAATAGAAATGATTCCATTGTAGAGGGGTGTGATGAGCACACCCTTTGTGCTTCATAGTTTAAACTCTCAAAAGCAAATACAGGGGCATCACATTGAAAAAAAAACCCAAAAGAACAGGAGGATGACATTCATCTGGACTAATTTTTTTTAATAATCTTTCAAAAAAAATGAATAATGCTATGTCATAGGAGATTGTAGAGGATAATATTGTCCATCCACTACAGAGATCAAAGAAAGCTACATCCCAGCATATGCTGCCTCAAAGATTTAAATTAACTACTGTAGTTTCATGACAAATGGAATCTGTTAATTTCATATTGTCACTATTGAATTATCATGAGCATTTATTGTTTGTATTGGTATCACATTATTATTATTAGTAGTAGTAGTAGTAGGAAGAAGACGAGGAGGAGTATTATTTTCATTTCTTTATTTACCTTTTTCAATATCTTATTGAATTATGTACAGAGTTCAAATTTTGTCTGTAGGCATGTTGCTATTGTACCTAAGCCTGTCATGCAAAATATAGTACCTTATAAAACTTCAGAGTATATGAATTGTTTTCTCTCTTTTTTAGTTTGATGTCCTGTTTTATTTTCATTTTTAATTTTCAATGATATGCTTGTCATTTTGAAGGCAACAGATATGGTGCAATATGCTCCATTTACAATGGTGTAAAAAGTTCGAACATTTTATGTTAGAATGAAACATGCAGTATAGGATTTAAATTATGTTGTACAGTGACAATATTCTGCTGTGTATTATTTCTGTAATTCAGAGAAGCCAGCAGGAACAAGGTAGTGAAGGATGCAGAAGAGAAATTGAAAGCAGTTGGGAGCAATTTAATTGCCAAGATTGCTCATGAACTCAAGGTAGGTTCTTCTTGTAGGCCATACTAATGTGTTCATGCGTAACATTTCTGCAGATCAGGATGTCGGGGTGAAGGGTCGATGTCATTTTCAGTAGTACCCAAATGTGTATTATGCAATTTCCATAGCTCAGGAGGTATTCAATATTCTTCATCAAATGTGTTAAACAGGTAAAATGTGATCAAGTACATCAGGGCAAATAAATGATGAGATTATGGCAATCATTGGTGAGGGCCAAGGAGCCATGTATCAAAGTCAAAATTTGAAATTTTATCTTTTGAGCAAAAACTGGAAAAGTATTCAACGAATTTTTGTTCTGGTAGAATCACAGATTATAGGAATGATAGGACAAACAGACTAAAGAGTACATAAGATATAATGGAGGTTAGAGGTACAAGTGTAAACCTCAAGATCAAATTTGAAATGTTCATTAGCATGTGCAAAAACTCGGTTTGTACAAAACATTCAGATTCTGGGTAAAGTAAGGTGAGGATCCACAGGATGACTCCTGCTGGTCATTTATATTGGCAAAGTAATTTAAGTTGTCTTTTAGGTGATTAGAGTGAGATGTGAAATGTACATAGCTTTGTTAGTATTTGTGATTGTACAAAAGTGTAGATGTTTATCAAAACTGCTAAGATTTTCACATTATTCAATGTGATAAAACATGGTTGGTGTTGGTGTTTGCTCATGCTATACTGTACCATAGTGCTCTTCTCGTATTTTGACAGACGTTTTTTTTTTTTTTTTTTTTTTTTGGGGGGGGGTGTTTTGTTTTGTTTGTTTTTTATTATTCATCAAAGTTAGGTTTGTTGCAAATGCATGTACATTGTTCTCTGTTGAACGAGTTCCATCATATTAGGAATGCAAAGTGATTAGAAAAAGAAGAATAATTGCAGCCCTGAACGAGGGTGCCTGTATTGAATCTGCTCATAGCTGGTGATTTGGTGGTGGTTTGTAGCATTCATTCATTCATGATGATATCTTTCCTCAAGGGTGAAGACCTTCATCAGTTCTTGAGGGCGTTTTCCCCCGGCCTGCAGGAATACGTTGAAGCATTGTCCTTCTGTTTCTACCTCAAGGAGGAAAGACTGATTTCAAGGAAAGAAATCGCTTCAAGATTTATTTTCAGGGAGTGCGACAAAACGAGGGAAACTACGTCAAATGTAAGATGAGCTGTGAGTAATTTCATAAATTTTTCCCTCCAATGAGAATCTTTGCCATCTTTACCCATGCTTACATGCATTCTTGGGGGACATTTCCTGCTTTATATGTAGGTCTGCACAGAATTCAGCATTCATTGATCCATCTTTCTGGAATTTTATTCTGAGCAATCACCTAAAATTTGGGCTCTGTTGTTCAGCTTTTAGACATCTCATTATGTATCATTGCCTGTGTTTGTAGTAAGCTTCAGAGTATACTATGTAGCAGTGGAGATTGTGTGGAGTATGAAATGCTGGTAATAGAAATTCTTGATTGAATATCGTGTTGATAAATGAATGTCAGGAGACATAAAGAAAAAGAACATAGCAGACCAACGCCATGTGATAATGTTATATTAATAGGTAGGCGTCTAGTGCAGATTTGAATAAGATTTTTACATGGCATGCACCAAATGGACACAAAATGGCAAAGTGACATAGCATCAGACACTCAATAACATAATTATAACCCTGACTGACTTGTTTCCTCATGAATAGGAAGATGAGCAGGCAGCCTTGAGCCGGACAGAAGACTTGGGTCAGAAAAGTGAGGAAACCACCGATATCAAGCCCTCAGTGTCCTCGAGTACTGCCAGTAATGAATCAGCTGCAGAAATGGAAGGGGCATCGACGTCCCTAGAACTGCCTCCTCTAGAGTACATGTTGGGACTCGCAGACTTTACTGGGGAGCTGATGAGACTGTGCATCAACACCATTGGTGGTGGCGACCTGGAACGACCCTTCCACCTCGTCTCATTCACGAGGGCCATCAATGAGGGTTTCCAGCTCATCGGCAACCTTGCCGGGAGAGAGATGGTGCGCAAGTCCTCGGTCATGCGGCAGAGCCTGAAGAAGATGGAGGATGCGTGCTACGTCATCAGGGTCAGGGGGTCGGAGATTCCGCAGCACATGCTGAAGGATGCCCTCTTCTCGCCTCCGGAGTTTGCCAGCCATGACAGTGACTTCAAGCAGGAGGAGATGGTGAATTGATTTCGAGAATGCCGACTTGCAGGAAGGAAACACCGGGGACAAGGTGGAGTTAGCTCACTCATGTATGACTTGTCACCTTGTTGCCCTAAGTAATAAAGGTTGCAAACTCTAGACAGGGAAGACCTCCCTACTCTAAAGCCAACACACATGTCCGATTAAGTAATCTTGGTGAAAAAAAAGAGTGTTGAAAGTGAGGTTCATCTAAAATTTGTTGATAGCTATGTTTTGAATGATCCAATCATATTTGAATACCTTGTCTTCTGCATGCTTGACTCCATCTAAACTTCAAAGCCCACCATCTCCAAATTGTTTTTCCGCAACTTTTTATACCACTCTGTGACCATTTTGGAAACTAAAGCAGACCATATTCTACGTCAGCAGAAAGCTTAGATTCTGGAGATTTTAAACAATTCGAACTTTATCTGACTGTCATGATGACCAGCCACATTGTGATATAGAGAAATGGTAGACATCCATACTGATGTCATATGTACATCAGTGCCAGATACAAGGAACTGTTTAAAGCTAGCCATCCTGTCATATTTTAAACACCATGATGAAATGTATCTCACATTTGTCTCTCTTAAGTGGTAATGTGGATTTGCAGTGGGTAGAAATAAATGGGCAAACTACCAGTAAACAGATAAATTTGAAAGTCCTTGGCTGTATTCTCTGGAGCACAAATATCTCTTGGTTTCATGTGTATGGAATCATTGAGGCATATGTATTAACCATCTTAGTGATGCATTCACGAAAGATTCATGAAAGATACGAGGAAGCTGCAGTAGTTCCACAAACATTTAAGAAATGTCCCTCTGTCAGTGAAGAGCATTTTCTTTTAAAATAATTATTCAGATCATGAAAAATATGGAGGCCAATCTTGTTTGGGAGATACTGTACCGGCATGTTTTTCAAATTGTACAGACATACCTAAAAACGCTATACTGAAACAATATTCTTAGAAGTTTGCTTAATAGACTGGCATTATAAAACTGATGAACTTCCTGATAGCAGTGACTAATCATGATGAACAATGTGCCTGGTACTAAACTTGTACCAGAGACTGCTTTTACCTCCAGTAAGAATTGTCGAGTGTTTTCCCATTCTTGTTTGGTATTATATCATGTAAAACATTTCATCTGTGTATGAACTGGACAGCTTGCTAACTTGGGAAGATCTGAATAACATTTTGGCTCATCCTAGGATCATTTCAATGTAAAGCATAGAGGTAGTATTCCTCCCTGGGAATGAATTATAATGAGAATCCAGTATACTGTGAATCCATGGGGATATTTCTAAGACATCAGGGAGTCATCACAACCTTGCAAAATACAAAGAAAGTCAATATTGCGTCTGAAAGATTGTTTGTGGGTTGTGTGTTGTGACGGACAGGTAGACATCATTTATATTTTCCCAGTCTGGTCTAAACTCAGCAGTTGACCTTTGAGAAAGAGGGGGGCAAATGTGGCGTCTTTTTCAGGAGTGTGTCCATTAATGAATAGTAAGGTTTCTGATGGACATCACGCCATACCATGGGATTAATTAGGGGAATTTCAGGCATGAGCCAGTTCACTGTTACAATCTGAATATGCTCAGATGAAAGTCCTTGCAGACTTCTCTCGAAATTGGCTTGTAACTAAGGTACAGGGGAAACTCGGTATAACGAACACTGCTATAACGAGATTTTTCCTTCCACACAAGTCTACGTAAAATGCTACTCTTATAGCGAGATCGGCTATAACGAAATAACTGCTATAACGAGATAAATTTTGTGACTTCCAAACAAAGAAAAACATAGCCAATCAAACCTGCTATAGCGAGGTAAAGCAAAATGCCTTCGGTAAAGCTTTACTTCGCCTGTGCTATAATCTTCCGAGATTGTAAAGCTTGATGCGCCAAAAATTGTCTTGTACATACATAATCATTTTCTTCAGTGCACTCCAGCTAGCACTGCATGTTGTACGTGTAAGTGTGTGTGTGTGCGCACACTGATACATGCAGAAAATGTGGTGGGACGGCCATATGTATACATGACATCATCATGACGTTTAGCAGGAATGAGTCAATCTGATGCTGTGATTGGCTTTCTACGTAGGGAATTCCCCATCTTCACACACACGCAGTCATAATGGACATAAAGTGTGTCACATACACACACAGCATTGTGCCGACCATATTCAAGCTTTCCATACAACACACACCCATACGATAACCACATACCAATCCACATATGATCTTGATACAATCGCAAGCTATATAGATTTACAAATTGAAACATCTACAATTAATAAGAAACACATTCTTGATATTGGATTTCCTTGGCGAAAAACATCTTCTTACCCATAAAGGTGAGTAATTCCCTCACACACAATATCAAGTTATCAGTATTGATTGAAATATGATGGGTAGTCCCACATGTGCACATTAATGTCTTTATGTTATGCCTTCTTTTATGCCTACTGATATAACGAGATATCGGCTATAACGAGGAAAATGACTCGGTCCCAACCATCTCGTTATATCGAGTTTCCACTGTATTTCAAAATCTGGATAGGCTTTCATGAAAACTATTTCACTGGTATTCATGCATGACCTAGTATAGGATGCATGTATCGGACTGTACAGGTGAATGTGTGATCTTTCAACCAAACTAAGAAAAGTTATTCATGCAGCACTTTCGTGTAAATTACAGCTCTCTGCTTGGCTGCTTTCAACTGCTCTTTTATTGAAAAAGATCGATCCATGTTTTGAAGTCTGTGGTTCAGAGGCTGTTGCAAATCATTGCTAACTGTGGTCATTGATACTGCTGTGCATTCTACAGTGTCCAACATATTTTGTTAAATTTCATTAAAAACTTTATTCCTCGTGTGTAACATGTCCTTGAATTTTTTATTTGCTTTTTTAATCTGCTGCTCCCAGTTTAGTATACATGTACAATCACCACAATCTGTTTTGAGTATTCTCCCATCCACTTCATTATCTCAAGAATGTATTCTGGATAGATTTATGTGTGCATGTACAATGCAGTCTCATGCAATCTGACTTCAGGAAGCCTTTGAGCTAGCATATGACCTTAGGAAGGAAAAGAAGAAAAGATAATCCTGTGAGATTTATGAAAGCTGCAAGAATTGTTTTGCAGGAAGAAACACTATCACTGGTATCAAATACTTAATAAAACTACCATGAAGATAATGGTGAAAGGACTCTGGAGGTAAAGATCGTATTTTTGTGTTCCTGATGCAGCTTTTGAGATCAGTTGATTTTCAAGTTTATAATCCTTAAAAAGCCTTTCTTGCAAGTACATACATCAAGAAAACTTCTGTCTCGTTTCCAGTATTTTCAGGAACACTGATTACTGACACATCCATGTCCATTTGAGCATTGAATACATTAAATATTTCGTGTACTAAGGACGCACGTTTTCATCTGTCGCATAAAAGTTTTGAAATGAGAAAGAGAGATGAAGAGGGAGGGAGGAAGAGGCTGAGAGAAGATATGCACAGGTTTTGCTGGTCGATTCTGAGAAGATAGCATTTTGTGTACCTTTTTTTACTTTACTCGTTTTGTTAACTTGTTGCGCTTCAATTTCGACCAGGGAGCTTTTGCATGCACACAAACGCACGCACTCACGCACGCACGCACACACACACACACACACACACACACACGTACAGGAGCAATCTCGACAGAATAACAGAAGAATCGGTCATCCACAGTAAGTTAGTCACGGGAAACCGCCGATATATCTTTATTTCACAAATATCCAATGTACACAGGGCAAACGCAAGGACGTGGAATAAAAGTTTAACTTTGATAAATAGTTCTCTGTAGGGTTTGTGAAGTCTATACACTTTGTGCATCTCCTTGATGGCATTGCCGCACACCCACTTGGTGTGGCTCTGGCAAATGTATGCGCTCATTCGCATGGGAGGATTTTCCATAATTATCCTACTTCACCTGTGATTTCCATACGACATGATCTGAAGTAGATAGTCTTTCTTTGGGAATAAATGTCACAAAGTAAGTATACTAACAGAAAGCACTATTAAAAAGAAAAGAGGTGAAAGCTACACTCTACATGAAATTAAACTGCAAGCACTCATGTCCAAATAATTAGCTTCAAACGAAATCATAAGAACCCTGCTACACGGAACAAAACAATTGACTGCTTGTGTTCGTTCATCGTTTGCGATGGAAACAAGACTAGTGATGGGATCAAATTCACCATTGTCAAAGGCATTGTAAAAATACTGTTTTGTGGTAGTGATGGTACCACGTTAATTCTTTGGAAAGCCACTATGCTGGCCTATTCGAGCTTCTGCACATTTCGTTTAGATTCCCCCATGCTGGAGAAATCTCCACTGTCTTTGGAAATACCTATTTTGGTTACATATCGCAATTTGAACTCATCTGACACAGCTAAAAGACGAACGAGACAATACTACAAACGATCGTAATTGCTTCAAGCAGATTTACACAACAAATTAGTGATGCGTGAAAGGGTGTTGTGCAATTCGAGTTTGGTTTCACTTCCTTTATTTTGTTTGTTTCAACAAAGAGAAAACGGGACAAATAGAACTATTCCATGGTGCGGCGTAAGTACACACAATGTGTGTTTTCTAGTGTTCTCTTTTAGGAGATTTTTTTTTCCATGTGCAGTGGCTGCCATGTTAGCCGCAAAGGGAAATACACAGTATCTATCTGGATGTAACAAGTGTGGGCTTAACACTCTTTATGGTAATTATGCTTTTTAGCGGTTGATGTATTAGAGACGATGCGTTTATTTTGGAATGAGATCATCGATTGACTCGCCCTTCTCGAGTCGCTTCTCCATTTCGATAATGAGCTTGACGCCGTCGATGACGCAGTTGACCTGCTCGACCTCGGACGTGCCCAGACGGTCCAGGTTGGAGACGTCGTAGACACCGCCCACGGCTTCGGTCAGCTCTCCGGCTGGGAGACGAAGTGAAAAGACGTGAGATTAGAGTTACAATGAATGAGGAGAAGTAGCGATTCATATTCAACTCGTTGACAACCTAGGGACATACTGTCGAGTAAAAAAGGCACTGCAAACAAGTCATGGATTCAGGCTAAAGTGGGAACATGTGAATAATTTGCTGTTACATTTATTCAGGAAATCTATTATGTAATCACTAATCATAGTTTACTTCGTCTTCCTCTTTTGACACAAAAATATGTCCTTAATCTATACATTTTATACAGGCTTTATTTTGCCATGAATTATGACTGATTTACAGATAGCGGATGAAAATTACAATGAAATTAAATATTTCTCCATGAAGAAAAAAGAAACCAAAGCAAGGAATTAAGATTCTTTGGTTACAAAGTAATGAGTCTGGATTGTAGCGAGATTAACTGAAGGTTCTGAGATGATTAATAAATCTGTCTTTCTACCCTGTATACCCCATACTGGACTGCTATTAACCCGATTATTTCCACCAGCATCCACACTTAAAAGGATAGTGATAAGGAGGAAGTTTGGAGATGGTTAACTCCATAGCAGCATCGAGAGACTTACAGGTGCCACGCTCCTGGAGTCGGAGCTTCTTGCAGATCGCCTTCAGCTTGGCCTCCTTATCGATGGCGGCCAGTTTGGGGATCCTGACGTGGACACTGCAACGCACCCCGGTGCCGAGGTTGCTAGGGCAGGTCAGGATGTAGCCGAGATGCTGGCTCCACATGAACTCCGATCCGTTCTTCTTGATGTGCTCCTCCACCTGCACACATCCCATAAAGCAATGAAATGACTGGTTTGTTGATCCCTTTCATTTCTATTTCACTTTAGTTTTCACTCCACAAAGAAAGAGAAGATTTCAAATGCGGTTTGGACATGAATATCCACTTTGGCACATAGTACCTCTGCCGTTCAAACCAGTGATAACAAAAAAAAAAAGGAATAATATTTCAAGAACTTTCTAAGAGTAAAGACAGAAAATGGACGCTCAATATAGATTATGGAAAAGCAGTAGTAGAGCTGAAGGTGAAATGACAGTCAATTCAAAAAGCGGTCCATACCTTTCAGTGACTTCATGGATTTAGCGAAGATTTCCCGTTTGATTAGCACTTAAAGCGATATGGATTTTACAGCTTATTATCAGTTACTCGGGAATAGATCCATTGGAAATCTCAGTTTGACACAGAGAAGGCTGGCTTTCCCCAATTCATTCGAATTTTCATTTCATCATACTCATCATCAGTCCAATATTTTGCGAGATTCCGAAAATTCTTTCTCTGTACTATATCACCGATGGGATCAATTATAGGGGTCACCCTCACCTGGTTGAGGCCAGAAGCCCAGCGCTTGAAGACATTCTTCATGTTGCCGCCCATCTCCATGGAGATGATGCGAGTGTGGTCCTCCTCGTTAACCCACACCAAGAAGTTCTTCTTGTCGTTGTGCCTGCACGAGAGCGAAGAAACAGAATACATCAAGATCGTTCATCGTTCTTGCGACAAAGAGTTCTAGTATGATTTTACTGTGTGAAAATGAGAACTGCCAAAGAATTGAGCTTGGTGCACTATGATCAATGATCAAGTAATCATTTCCTATACAGAGTGATGATTTGGGATCTGCTTGGTGGGTGTTTGATAAGAGATATAAAGATGTATTTTACAAGGAGAAATTGATTGTAGCAGACACCTTGTAGACGGGGCACAAACATAAGTTATATAATCTGAAAGTGGAAATTGTGGACTGAGAAACATGTTGTCTTCTGCTTGGTCCCCGCTTCCTCTGAGCTTCAGAGCTTAAAGGAAACCCAAACCCGAAGAGAAATGTGGATTGAGTGAAAGCAGCAGCATTAGTAGAACACACCAGTGAAAGTTTGAGGAAAATCGGACAATCGATGTAAAAGTTATGAATTTTTAAAGTTTTGGTGTTGGAACCGCTGGAGGAGGAGACTACTAGAGGTTATGACGTATGTGTGGACAACAATATAAAGAAAATATAAAGAGAATTCAACAAAAATCCCCCTTTCATGAAACTTAAACATTCCATCAACTTGATACTGACATATGTAATATTCCCCCTGCCTTCTCAAAGCGGTTAGTCAAGTGCTCTTTCATTATGCTAAAAAAGTGAATTTTTGTAAATAATTGAGTACATCATCCCATCTATACACGCACCAGATTCCACGGCCGTCGGGGAAGTCACGTGCCATACCACCTGACGTGAAATGGCGGGAGATTGGCTTCTCGAACAGGAAGTGATCCTCGATCAGCTGCCTCTGGTCGGCCTCGGACAGCGTGGGCAGAGCGTAGTACTTGCCCTTCAGTTCACCGCCTAGCGAGTCAAGAGCTGTACCAAGAGAAAAAAAAAATAAGTCAAACGTTTCTATAGCGACCACGTAATTAAGAACCTTCCTAAATCTCCATCTCTGACCACGAGACATTGATTTTGCGCGTATTATCAGGAATATGACATTGTATTTCCTCTTCTCATTTCCAACATGCACTTCGATAGTGGGGTCTTAAAATAGCCATGCGGTAAAAATCTTGTCTTTTAGCCCTCTACGAAGCCCATTTTATTCATTGTCATTTGACAAATTAAGTTATCAAGAAATAGTTCTGACGATTTCCTTACGAAGGACCATTGCGAGGTTCAAAATCTGTAAGCAAAATACATGTATATTTAGATATTAATTATGACATTCGCACAGAATGATAACGAAAAATAGATTTGAGATTTGTCGACTATAATATGCTGGCAAGAATCTCGCTTGGCGTAGTTCTAACCCTGAAATATCATCCTCAATGGAGAATTTTTCCAGTTGAGGTCTTTCATACAACATTTACGAGTGTCATGATGGTCTGGTCGTATGATGAAAAAAACCTCCTTATTGATATGCATTTGTCATAAAATTATTACATGATTTACAATTTACAAGTCACAACCGCGTACTTGCAGAGCAATCAAGTCACTTTGGTAGTTATGATCAATGTCTAGAATATTATAACAAAACTATAGTACAGCGTGACTTGATTAGGTGGCAGTGCTTTCCAGCGTGTCAATCTACATTGTACTTTCAGTAAAGAAACAAACAAAACAGTCACTTTCACGCCGCACGTAGGCGCAGCTCTTGCGTCAAATTAGTCTCCAGGGGAGGGGGAGGGGAGGAGTAACCATGGCAACGCCAGCACAGATTTGTGAGACTCACCGCTAGAGACGAGCTTCTCAATCTTCCTCCTTTCAGCACGGCAAACGAACGGGCTGAGGCAGAAGCCGCGGAGGTTGCGTCCAGTACGAATACGGGAACTGATGACGTACTTCTCGTCCAGGACATCGTCTTTAATCTTGTTCACGTCCAGGTCGGTCACGTGGTTCTCTACAAGATGGGATAGAAAAAAAAAAAACAGTTAAAGTAATTGCATGGTGTTAGCATACTCGCATCAGAAATATGATTAAAACAACACACCTATAGACACATGACTGTCCCCATTAATGCAATCTAGAGTTAACGATACGCTACACATTTCAACAACACAAGAGATTAATTACGTGTCATTCAGAGAGACAAATGACAATTTATACAGTAGCTGATTTTACGTATGAGAGAAAAACACCTGACTATAGTGATTTTCTCCATTTTTGTTTGTTGTTTCAGTTCGTGGTAAAAAAAAGTCCAAATCACGAAATGATAAGTTCTTTTATCCCCAAGGTTTTGAGCAGAGTGACGTTTCCATGGTTACTTACGGTCCTTGCTGAAGCCATTGTGGTAATCCTGGATGCAGGGGTCCATGAGCTCAGCGAACTTGGTGTAGGTCTCTTCGTCTCCAGCGAGGATTCCCAAGGTGAAGTCTGCAAACGAGGAAAATGAATCGATGAGATACTCCTATCACGGCCATGAATTATAAATCATTGACTGGTTAAGAACTGATTTCTTTTTCTGGCCACACACAGTTTTCTTGACGGCAGGTATATATACGTGCTAATTTTCCAATGTAGTTTGCTTCACTGACAATAGGCCTGCATCATAATTGGTGCAAAACGGGTTTTGTTTCATTTACTCACATAGTTTTAAGATCACCCATGGACAAAGGTTTTTTTTTTTTTTTTTTGTATCTGTGGTTCAGCAAACTCTGATGAAATTATTCTACACATGTGAATGCTGGAAGGATTGATGGTAATACTATAATGCTTTTTCAAGAAGCAGTTCTATTCAAGGTTACGATGACTTTTTGTGATTTACCGACGCGTAAAGAGAACAATCCCACCAAAACAGTGTTCGGTAGCACTTGTCTACTTTTGAATGAAATATACGTGGTTAAACATTTGGCTTCCATGGCTCAAGATGAAAAGGGAAAATGCTATTAGGGAATTTTCTATCAAATCTCGCTTCTTCAGCAAGGTCAGTACTCTTACCTGGGTTGTCCACGCCATTCTGAATGCACTGGTCGATGGTGAAGCCACTGGCTGTAGGGTCATCCCTCAACTTCTTGTAGAGCGCCTTGCTGAGGTTCTTAGCCATGAAGGTCCTGTTGCCTTCCATGATCGGGTAGTCTTCGTCAGTGTCATACTTCTTCTTGTTCAGGTTGGCCATGCTGCGATGAACTGGTGTTTGGATGCTTCTGTGAAAGGGAACAAAACGATCCATTTATCCAGTTATTTTTTTTTGTCGCTCATTGTTTCATCCATTCACTCATCAATATATTATTGGGTCATATATCTATCCATCCTATAAGTAGTCCATTCATTCATTCATTCATTCATTCATTCATTCATTCATTCGTTTATTCATTCCTTGTTGTTTATCGACAAATTCGAGAGCATGATTGGCCCGTTCAAATCAAGAGTGATTCGCGCCTTCAGAAGAGCCCCCTGCACTCATCATGGACGACGAAGATCAAAAACGAATGTGACGTGACGTTATCATCAGTCACTTAGGAAGCGAGGAGAAAACTGACGCAAGCAAGACGACGACGAAACAAATTTTTCCAGCGTTACTTCAGACTGGGGGCATTTCATGAAGCATTTTGGTCGAATATTTTTCAGACAAACTGTTACAAGCTACTGAAATCTTTGCATCTGATTGGCTGAGAGCAAGTTTGTCCGACAACTTTGTCGGACGAATGCTTCATGAAATGCCCCCAGGTGATGCCTTGTCATAATATAACTCACTGATGTTCGCTCTCGTAACCTTCCAAGTGAACTGCTGGTCGAAATTTCTGATGAGGGCTAGGTTCGTCAATTTGTTGCTCTGCTTTCACAACATTTATTCAAACAATTCCCTTTATGAAGTGAATTCTCCTATTAGTGTCACAAAAAGACAATTCTACCGGTACAGGGAACATAGGGGAACTCGAAGCTCACACACAATCACGTAGACACATATTCTGCCAACAGGTTTTCCTTTAAACTGTCTAAGACTCGCGCAATTCAATGAGGTTTTATAATTTTTTTTTCTGCAGTTTTACGCGTATTCGCAAATCGGACCAGAGAGAAGGTGTGTCCTGAATATATTCCTGGTCCTCGTCACATTTCTTGTCACTGACAGAGGAAAAGAAGCAACCTATACACACATCGCATTAAATCACTGGATCAGGGGCTGTCGATAGGTATCGGATGTCCTGTATGATTATAGGAAAGGCCATGATGAACTTCGCGCTACGTAAATAGATTATTCTACATTCACAAATGCAATGTGTTTCATTGGTCGAATCAAATCCGCTTTTCATTGGTTGTGTCCATTTTCGCGTCATGAATGATGTTTGAGAATATCCACGCCTTACTGTTAGATCTACTGGGGAAACTACTTGGTGATATGATAATTATGTTCAGGTTTCACACGAATCCTGTGAGTTATTCATCCTTGAAGATACTGGGATGTGAGCAATAACACAAGAAGGCCTATACATCACCGTAAGTCGGCTGTTAGGCCTACGTGCAGAGTAGAACATTTACTTCATCGCAATATTTACCTCCATTGTTGAATGCGATACTTGAAAGAAAGAAAGAAAGAAAGAAGATAAACGAAAAGAAAAGAAAAATGAAAACATTAGGAAAGGAAGGTAACATTTGGATAGCTGCGTGGGTCAATTATAGTTCAAGGTGTCTTCCGATGAGAAGAGCTTTGAAGCCTGTTTCCCAATGTACAGGACATTTTCTCTCCCACTTTTTCTTTAGTTATTTATTATTTACTTATGTATCGTTTACTTTGCCTGCAATTTAGGCAAAATATAGGACAAAAGTCAAAGGACCCTCAACAGTCTTAATAGTTCACCATCATTGCCATATAGCCACATAGCTGACACATGTGTTTATTTTTCTTTCCTCTGATCCCCCCCCCCAGCACAAATTTTGCCTGAAAAATATTGGTTATTCCGTCATCCTAATACCCATACACAGTGGTGACCACTTATATGATAGGAATAAGTCTATGTTGACTTTTTTGAAGAAGAGTCTATGTTGTAATCTCACGATGTGCCGATATTGAAAGATACATCGACAACTTTTAGTATCAACTTCGAACCTTTGCTGCAAGGCTTGAACTTAACATACACCCCAAAGATAACCATAGCCCGTTCTCTTGTTTTTCGAATCGCACACTGTATGTCCTAATCCCCGGACGCTGTGTCATTGCTCAACGTGTCATCGCCACATCCGAGTCTTCATATCCCGGTCTTCATGCCAGATAAGCAACACCAAGCACAACGCTTTCTGAGAAAAAAAAAATGTATGTAACAAGCTAAAAAAATTTTGCTTCTCATCCAAATCGCACGTACATCCCCGGAAATCCCCACGGACGAAAACAAGCAAGACTCATTGTCATATTTTTCGAAGCAGCTTTAACTACAAGGTGCCATAATTTGTCGCGCTGTCCCGTCCCCCACCCCATCATGAAGACTACTACGGACCGCCTCCAAGTTTTGTTATATACAGCATATTACGTGCAGTCACGCTTTGCTGTGGTCACCCCGTTTTAATACGGCCTACAAGGTTTCTCATTAGCACCGGGGCTGCCTTGGCATTTTTTTATTTTTTGACAGTTTAAAGATCTGGCACGGTATCCACGGCAATCACGTCCTGTCACGTTAGCCCATCCCTTCCCACTGCGTTGTCTCACGTCCATTCCGTTTTACCCACGTCGCCTTAACTTGAGACTAAATGTAACCAAACTGTTTCTATTGGAGAATTTTTGTTACAAGAGTATCTCACTGTCACGTATTCAAAGTTCTGGACGAGTACAATCACTTCTCCTTTCCAAGTAATACGACTCGAGGGTGGAACTTCCTTATTCATTCCTGGGTATCACTATCGAAAACCGTGGATTTCTGACCCTTATAGTCAGAATAGTTATCGATGTACATAGTCTCGCTGTTAATGTAAATCTTGCTCTCCTGTTACATGAAAGTGTACATTCTTGAGCGCTTTCTTCGCTCGCTCACCGGTTTCAGCCAAGTATTTCTCCTTTCAGGAGTAAGTGAATAGAAAGTAGATAACATGAAGCGTCGAATGCACTCCGCCTTAACTTCAGGCTTTGAAGTCAGATTGTATAGGTCTTCGGCAACTTTACAATAAAAATTAATGTTCGCTGTCACGTGTATGCAAAGTTCTAGAAGCGTATGTACACTCACGTCTTGGTTCCGAGTGATAAGGCTTGAGGGTAAAACTTCCTTCTTGGATATCACTATAGGCCTATTATGAAAAACCATGGATTTCTATAGTATGTATGGTTAGTCAGTATAGTCGTCAATGTAATCAATCCATGGATTGTTATCTTAATGTGTGTCAAGTTAGTCTTGATGTGAATGTATCTCGCTTTCCGGTTAATTAATGTGAAAATAACGAGCGCTCGCTCGCTCATTTTCAGCTATACTTGAGTAAGTGAACAGAAAGTGGATATGAAAACAGAAAACGTTAAAGGCGGGTGTAAACATGATATACCGTATTCTCGAGAATAGCCCAAAGTTAAAGACCCTTCTCCGAGGAGGTCTTCTCTCATCCTTCACGTGATATCATGCGTAATGATTTTGTCGACACCAGGCGGTCAGCCGGTTGAGAGCTTATACACTGGGACTAAGCAGCTATCGCCCGTTGAATTGATAAACCTTCGTCATTGTTTTCGTCTTTCTTTAGTCGGAATTCAGTCTCCTCGGCGACTGTATTTCAGAGCAATAAGGCTTCCCTTGATAAACGGCGTGATGTCTTATACTGTAATAATATTAGTAAAACTTCACTTGAGTGCGTTTCCATGGTAACAGTCCTCTTGCTGCCTTGCATTACGTGCCGTTTTCACTGTTGTCGTTCTTGGATACATCAATCGCGCTTGTGAAATTTATTAAATAGAAAGTGACGCACGTCAACATTATAGACCTGGCGAGTATAACTAACATACAATCACACACCTCTATACACACGTCACACATACACTCTATAGAATATTACAGAATATTTTTGTTCAGCCTATACAAGGAAGTTGTCTGCTTTGAAATTCCAACGTTTCCCCAGTCTTGTGCTCTCAGCTATATACTTTGTATCATTAGAGTGTGTTATTCGTACATCAAACGACGTTCATTTCCCGAAAAGAGACCCTAAAGGATTCGTCCTCTCAAGCATGTATCTACATGTAAGTCCTCCAATAGTATAGAGAATGCACCATAATTATCACACATTTCTTTATCTTTGTCCCCCTCCGAAGGGCGTCAGTAATCTCAAAAATCAGACGGCTCGAGAAAAAACATATCGAACATTATGACATGAAGTTCAAGTCCCAGATGGGTAATAATTATATTTGATGACATTATATCGATATGAGGGTTGCTCTTAAAACTGACACTGGTGAACCATTTGCAAACAAAGAAAATATTTGTATATAGGGTACGAAGGCTAGACAATTAACATCGCTGTTCATGTCATTTCATGACGTTTATCACAGTATACACTGGTATATACTCACAGAAAGTTCAAGACAAGATCGGTCATGATTTGATAACATGATAACAATTTAAGGTTTGCTCTTAAAACTGTGACACTAGTGACCCATCTGCAATGATATAAAATGTCTGTATTGGGTACGACAGCTAAACAATATTAACATCGCATGTTCGTGGCATTTAAAAGCGTCTATCACAGAGCACTGCTCATGAGTACGATTTACAATATATTTACGAAGATACACATACACATACACATACACATACACATACACAAAAAGCGTATTATTATTGAGTCTTGTCTTGAGAAATGTCTTGCTCGTATAAGTGCCTATCAAAGTCCACAATCTTCTTCGCGACTTTAGCCAACTTTCGGGACACGGGGGATGAGCTCGATCCAAAGACTGTCAATTTCCGCCTGGTAGCAAGGCTATGGTTTCTTCAAATACACCATTATCGTTATCCCTATATGTTTGCCCAGCGATGACAATAATTGTTATGTATGCTCGTGTCGGCAATTTGCGTTTATCAGATAACCGGTTATTCCTCTTCCCTTTCACCTTCAAACGAACTTCACACCTTTGCACTGAAGTCGTTTAGCTCACGTCTGTGCATACTACTCGAGGCACGATTGCTCATGCATTTCTTACACGCCAGAATACATCCGTTGTCATGGCAATGCCTTCGCATTATATTTCATGCAGTTGAACGTTTGTCGTTTTAAGCCCCGTTATGGAAGGAAATTTATTGTCTTGATGGTTGTCAAAACTGTGCTTTTGAGTTATGAATGCTGCTAAAGTAATAATGTGGGGTTTTTTTTTAATCTCCTTGTATTGAGGAAGGTGTGGGTCTGCCATGATATACATCATGAACATGGTCTTCCGAAACTTGCAATGACCAAGCACCCGGTATGCTGTGTGCTATGAATGGTTATGAATGGTATCTTTTTGTTGTAGGTTTAAATTTCTAAATACTTTTGTCGTCATTATCACCACCACCACCATCACCACCACCACCACCATCATCATCATCATCATCATCATCTCCTTCGTCTTTTCAGTTGACGTGCAGTTTCTATTTCTCCACCTCCATTTCGGAATCACAGTTTAGAGGATTTGTAACAAATCAGACGCTGACGTTTTATTTGAAGGGTGATCTGAATATCCGATTATAAATCTTCAGCGCTCTCCCGTAATGAAGATACTGAAATATAAAGTGATACAGGGTATATCTTATTTGAAAAAAAAAATCCATATCCACTGGCCTTGTCTATGTAATTTGATTGGTATTCTTTTCCATTGAATGTTTGAGTCGAGTCGAACCGACGTGCGACACAAAGTACTGGTTTCCTGCATCAAACGAGAAAACATTGTTATTGCTGGAAAATCCGGTAGGTGTGGACATCATACCCATGTCACATCCCTTAGGACACGTTCGTAAAAAGGTTTCACCTAACAATCTTTCAGATTTAAAGTGGGAGCCAAAAAAAAAAGAAGACACGTTTGTTGGATGGATTGTGAATGAAATGCTTTAAGTGAATGAATGCACCATGTTACCAAGAAAAAAACAACTTCGTATTATGCAGTAAATTTATACGCTATATTATCACTTATCAATATAACATATTATTGCATTACTGCACTGCAGGGAACCTTTAAGGAGAGTCTATAAATAACAAGCTCTCGCTGCAAAGTGAAAGCCCAACAAAATCCAATGGCAGAGTCGCACCGCTGAGCCATCAAACGGCTGCATTCGATATAAGAGGTAAGGCTGACGCAGTGGGAATAATGATATACAGAGCAGTGCTTGAATACATTGCGGCGCACGACACCACCACTCCGTACGCAATGTGTGGAGAATACTCGCCGGCATCTCATTATACCTGAGAGAGCTGTACGGTTTTCTCTATGCCTGTCTTGGCAACGGTTACACCCCGATAGAAAACTGACGATGAAATGTTTTCGGGACTATTGGTAAAATGCAAACACATAAACTGCGAATAGGATGAAACAGATTTGATAAATCCAACGAAAGCAAGAGATGCTGTGCAATACATGCGAAAAGTGAAGAGAAAAAATAGATAATGCATTTATGTGTGTTAATTATTATGGTTATGTCTACATCGTAAGTATTCATACGACAGGATATCATCACCGTCACTGTTTACATGAGATTTCCTTTCTTTCCCTCATAACCATAGCCTTTCATCATGAATAGTATAAATCTTTTCAAGTTTAAAGCGCTGCTTTTTCTTCCATTCATTTTCAGTCACGTATATATACATGTATGTGAGAGAGGAATAAAGAGATATTGTATATTCCATGAATGTCGCATATGCCTGTGCGTCGGCTGGATCTGTAGTAGACTATATAGTTGCAATATAAAATTCCATGGAGCAATGAAAGCTCAAATATTTGTGATTTTGATCAAAGCATGCTCATGCATTTTCTCTCGTTGCAAAAGCTTACATGCTACGTGCGTTCATTATGCACATCTAGTTGTGTAAAAGGTCAGGATATCGACATGTGTAGAAAGCAGTTCCCAATCTACGCAAGACAGGTGGCACTGTACCCTAGCAGCCCCCATCGCCCTAGAGGCATTGTCCATCGAGTGTGATTGTTTTGTTTTTCTTTTGGTTTTTGTTTTTTTATTTCTTGTGTGTGTGACCCGGTATATTTCCGCGCTGGTGTCATCAAGCCCAAGCATAAAGAAAATCGTTTAATCACTATCGTTTGTGAGGTTATATTGTATTCTTGTAAGTGAAGTGTTTTTCATATTAAAGAAAAACAAAAACAACTTCTCAACCACTGTAGTCAGTTTCTGTATTATGCAATAATTCAAGCCATCTCGAGGTTACACAAAAAGCACCGAATTTCTTCTCGGAATATATTTGTTCACGTTCATATTTGCGTTTCGTGTACGGCAATACATGATTGTTATGATCGTTAATGTTGAACAATAATTCGACAAACTTGGCAGCATATCTTTATGCACTAAATACGAGAGAGTCACTTTTTTTCCAAGATGTTTATTTCGTTGCTGTTATAGAGAATATCGTCAAATATTTCGTGCCTAAATGCATTGCCTAACTTTTGGTGTATTGAGATGATAATAGACAAACTCATGGACTTTGAAAAAAAATAAAATGTATGCTGTTACTCCAATCCAAAGTCCATTAAAAACAGGAAAAGAGGAGAGATAAAGACACTTGATATAATATTTGATATGATTATAGTTGTCCCTATTTTTACTCACGAAATATATTCTCTTTCTTCAGGGTTACCGGGTGAATGCTTTGTTAGAAATGTGTGCGTCTTCAACTGCTACCCTCATAGGACAAGGTTCAGCCCCTTAGCTCTCCTTTGTAGCTAGTACCTTGATACTAGTAACCTGTACTCGACACTCCTGAATTTAATCGCGGCTCGAGAAGCAAGTTTTCCCAAACGTCATTATAATCTCGGAGTCTCGCAGTTCCGTCAAGAGCGGTTTCAAGGGAGGTTTCCCTAAGTATGAATGTGGATTGAATGAATGCAGCTTTGTAATTAGGATACACGAATAAAGTTTGAGGATAATCCGTTTGAAAAATGTATGAATTGCAGAAGTTTTTGTGTCGTCATCTCTGGACCAGAAGACTACAACAATCCATAACTTCACTGTAGAAAAACGAAAAAAAAATATAAAGAAAATATATAGACAATTCCTCATTATTTTCAAATGAAAGAACACATTCCTTTGACTTGTTACTGACGTAATTGTATTAGGGGTAGAAATAACCCCCTGCTCTCTGGAAAGGTTAGCATTTGCTCTTCCATTATGCTAGAAAATGAAAGTTTATTTTCTTTACATATTTTTTTTTTCTGTCGTGACGTCATGAACGGTTGTAGTCTTCTCATCCAGCGATGGCGGCACCGAAACTTTACAAATTCATAACTACTGAACGAAGTGTTCGATTTTCCTCGAACTTCGCTGATGCGTTCTCCTTATATTACTGCATTCACTAAATCCACACAATAATATGTGAAGAAAACTTCCCTATCAATTTATAATGTCTTCCAACTGGTGTACAGACACTGTGGGAGGATGACTAACAGTGCAGTAAATTTTCGATCACTACGCACGGCAGCCATTTCCTTGACGGCAAACAGTAGCAAGAAACCAAAATCGTGATCATTCGACATTGTTTTATTCCCTTTCACGGTATTAATGCAGCATTTTTTTTTTTACATAGACATAACAGCACTAAAATATATATATGATACACTTTAGATTTTGCATGGACGTCTTACATTACAAAATGATGTATAACCTTCGGTTTCGTGCTCGTCATTTCTTTGATAGGAAGCAAAACCACTAGAGTTCATAACCGCTTACTGAGTAGAAAATTCAAGTTTGTGACTTTGCGTTGGTGATATGGGATTGACAATTCATATAAGCATGATAAGTGGACCTATAAAATCAGCATTCAGTCACTCGGATTCCTCGGTATTTAGGTCAAGCCCCCTCGATGCACACCATCTCATGTGAGCATGTTATGTCAACATGGCCCTTTAACAATGTAAGGGAATACATCCGTCACGGATCACTTTCCTTAACGGCTTTATATCGCTTCAGCCTCAGAGTTGCTTGAGTCTATTTTGATAACGTTTAAAGCTCAGTATAGGGTTCGGACGCCTTTATCATGGACACATGTTAAAAAAATGCACACTACAACACGATTCTACACAATTGCTTTCTTTAATAAAACCGAACAAATACTATAATCACTAAAAACCACATGTCACCATGTTTGGCTAAAGAGACTAAAACTATTATGTATCATATTACGACCCAAACGAAAACAATTTATCAGCTTGATATCATTCGTCTCACTTCCTTCGACACTATCTTAACCCTTCCTTCGTGGACATCGCTCTCGGTAGCCCGATTAACAGCGATGTCTTAATTTCCATTCTCCATTCGACTTTGATCAATTAGACTTTTAAACCTCTGTGCCCAGCTGAGCTAGACTGGGGGTGTGCATGTATCCTGACTATGTTCAGACAACTCCAAGAAGGATATTAATATCACGAGTACTCTAACCGCCCCTTATCCAAAACGTGCCAAAGGTTACACACGATATCAATTCTGCACGTAGACCGAATGAAACGCAGCTTCTTTCACTAACCCCACCCCATCCCCGGCATAGATCAATGAATTATTGGGGGGGGGGGGTGGGATCTTACAGCAATTTCGCTTTGCCACATGTGCACACCTTTATCACTTCAAAATCTGGCATCAGTCTTAAAGCACTTGTCTGCTTGTGGCGTAATTAAATTGAAAACTGCAAAACCCCAATTAGCTGCCTAATCATCAGATGATTTCTTAGGAAAAGTTTTATGAAAAGCACCCCTTCTCCAGATTCTGATTTCACCTTGTTTGAAACACCATGAAATGAATTGACCTGTTAGTAAACATACCGGTAAATGGTTTCAGCCTGTCATACACAAATTCAATTACACTTTTGAACTGTTGAGAGAAAATGTTTAAAGTTCTTTGAAGAACCCCAAGGACCAACGACAAATCAACCCCCCCCCCCAAAAAAAAAAAAAAAATGAAATGAAATGATATGCGTGAAAATGAAATATGGAGTTAAAGTTTATCGGGCATTTAATAATCTCGTCTGACATTACAACAAACAACTTCTTGATGCACCTGTGCTGGGAGCGGTTAGATTGCATAAAGCGCGCTTACAGCGCACACGTGTAAGTGGGTCGCCATCAAAGAGCAGAACCTTTTTGGTCGCCATATACGGTTTCACCTGCCCCGGACTTTGTCCGGACTACGTGCAACTCCGAGCGTATTTCGATGTGACCATACGAACGGAAAATACGGCTGTCCGATATCGCTTTCGGTACTGCGTATTTTAGCAAATATTAATATGATATCGCCGCAAGTCGAGATAAACCACGATACGGTGTATTTGAGGAAGTACTGGGACAACAGTAGGAGTAGAGAGGGAAAGGGGTCGTGGTGTTGATTCAAGCTCGATTGAAATAAATTACAAGAACAACGATTACACTCGAGTTTCTTTATGATTTTACCCCCTTGCTCCAGGTTATCATGGCACAGTGTCCTCTTTGTATAGTCACAATCGTGTCATGGCGTCAATAATTAGTCTAGACACGTGGGTCAATACAGACGAAGTATTTGAGCAATGAGTCATAAATCACATTTTTACAAGAATGTTGACACGAAAAATGTTCGTGCCAGCTGTACACGAAGGCTGCGTGATGTGGCAGATGTGAAACATATACTTGAAGCAGGTGTTCAGATGAAAAAAAAAACAATAAAAATAAATCCTTAATCGCACTGAAAATACTGATAAGACATATTGCAGTTATCAATAATTTTAGGTGCAAGGGACGGAAAAAAGTGGACAACGAAAACCTCTTTTTTATCGGTTGTTGTTTAATGTACTGAATTCTTTACTAAAATACGGCAGTCTCTCCGTACTTTCATCTTCAGTTCAAAGTCAAAACGACATCTGCTCTTAGAAAGTCAGAAGTACATAGATTCGAGGTCTGTTTGTTTTCCAAACAGCAGAATAAACGCATCACAAAGTATGAATGACTAACATTCTTTAGATTCAACAGTCATGGTGACTGCAAACAATGAATGCAGGCACTTGAGATTTCTTCAAACATTCTTGAGTCTTCAAACATTTCAAATATACGTGCACTTTGTTCCCGGAGCAGTCGCTCTAAGCGGAACCAATAATGTCTGCCTGATGCATGCAAGTCGTAAAAAACAACAACCCATACAAATAGAAACCAATCAATAAAATCTCAATGAAATGTGTTAAATACCAGGAAGAATAGTCCTCAATTTGGTGTTGGGTATAAAGTATCAGCCATGACTAGTCGTATGTTACATAACGGATTACAATTGCAATATACAACTGCTATATGAGGAAAGATTTTACAAAACATTTCTGAGTTGATGTAAGTCACAACAGAAAGTTTGTATTCGCTTCTGTCATTCATACATCACGCAGACAGCCTTAACACCCATTCAACAAAGTCTATCATTGCCTGCTATGTTTGGCATTGTAACAGACTATAAACGTTTATACGTGAAGTATAATTTGGAAAATCATCCACCCTATATGATTTCTTCTATTTTTCTCCAGGTGCCTTCACGTTAAAGACTAAAAATATATTCTACTCAGATGTTTTACCTATTAAAAAGGATTTGCAAATTTAGGGTTTGATGATATATATATATATTTTTTTTTTTTTGAGAGAGAGAGAGAGAGAAAGAGAGATGACAGCATGTCACCACATAATAAAGAATTCTTTGTATGGTGTGGTAAGGAATTATTAAAGGAAATCTTTCAAAACTGAAAGGTTGGCACGATTAGTCAGTTGATCACTCATAAAATGTGTCACGTTCGTGAGTATGTCATTTCGGAGAAAATGTACACTATTTTATGTCTGACTATATAAAATGCCATTAGCATAGGAGGAAACCAAGATGCTATCCGTTTCTGTTCCAGGAAATTGTGAAGATTCCCCTTTCACATCGTACTCTCGAACATGCTGAGAGCAGGGTTAGGCGGAAATATATGTACAACAAGAGCTGAAGAGTCGGATACTACTAACACACTAATGAGCGACGTATTATGATACTATGTGTCAGCGACCCACAGCTCCTGTTTACCATATTTTGCCCACGCCATTAACACAAAAACCACTAAAAGCCTCTAAAATTCCTGCCTGTAGGACAATATACTCCGTGGGCCATTCACGTAATTCAAGCAAATCTTGTTCCATGGCAGAGCAAAACATATCGTTCTCCGTTCATTTCTACAATAGTACCGTCATAGATCTTGCTTAGTGTAGCTTGACGTCTCACAACACATTTCCTTCCGCGTTTGAATTTGACCCGAAACTTTGACCCCGAGTTCCGATGTCAATTGCGATCCGGTGGTCTGTTGGCATAGTAACGTATATAAACAGCTTTCGGGTTTCGTAGCAACGTGCTTGAGCCTGTAGCGAAGACGACTGTCTGCACTGGAACTCGTATGGTTGCACTGTGAAGTGTAGTCAAGAGTGAGCCCAGACGCATGGAGAACAGCTTGAATGGTTGATATGCACGCTGTTATCCATATATTTACAATTTTTCATCTCTCTCTCTAGTTCCATGATTATTCTAATGAAGAACGTTCGAACCATACTTGATAGGTCAATCTGTTACTTTCTATTCTCCTTAAGATGGTAAAGAGAAACATAAATCTGAATTAGAAAAAGTAAGATCCGGAGGGGGGAACGTTTGTGTGTGTGTGTCTTTTTTTTTTTTTTTTGGCAACATCAATATCTTAAACCTTTGAAAGCAAATGACATGTAGCAACTCTTTTGTTTTTGTTTTGATGTCTGTAGAATAAAAAGTGATTGTCAAGGCTAATGAAACTAAGGTACATCATCTAATTGCAATGTTTTTAGTTGAGTCGCACAATAATAATATGACGTATATTAAAGTGAGACAAGAAAGATAACTCCACAAGTTTATTCACCAATAACCCAAAACATTATTGGGTCACTTTGCTCGATGGTGTTAAATGCAGTTTACATAATTATGTATAATTAAGATGTGTTAATGAGCTGTGAGAAAGAAGTCAGCGTGGGGTTGGACTTTGGGCAACCGTGTCGCTGATTTATCTCTCTTCAAGGATGATGAATTATATTATTTTACTCGAGTTCTACTTGTCAGTCTGAAAGTTCTCATTAACTATTAGTCTAATATGCAGGGCAAAGTCCACATCGAGAAAGTTGGATCAACGTTTGCTAATTGATTCTGTGTGGAACTTGCGCATCAAGCAGCGTAATAATCCCATGCAATCATATATCTCGGGGGTAAGTAATAGAGTGCCGCAGGTGAAGTGAAGCAAAAAGATCAGTAAAGTGTTTGCTTCAAATGATTACACCCGCGAGATCCCTACCACGTGATGTGATCACATGATTTTTAAGGTTCACATCCGATGAAAGCTTTCCAGAATAATTCGAAAAATGAATATATCACGCGTATCGTATAAGGTACTTGACATCCAGACTGAGAACATTAATGTGGCTGCCATCACCTTTCGATTGACTGGTTTACTAATGTGTTTAAATTCATGGACAGAACTTCCAAACAGCTGCGTAGGGCTGGATATTCGTCGTATTTGTTTATTTCAGCGCCATTTTGTCCTTTCGTGTTATATGTACTTGAACGATCTGGTTGTTCCTTGGACGGGGGAGAGTTTGAAATCATGCAATCACTACTGACATTTTAAGAGATGACAGTCCCCATTGTGTGCAAAACCTTTCATGGGGGATAAAAGTCACTCAGCAAAGAAACATCTGAGCTCAGTACAATACATTATAAAAAGTTAGCTTATATTGGCATTAGGTCGGGCAATTTGTAGTCAGACCTTGGTAAAAAGTACTATAGTCTAGTTTTTGTGCATTAAGCTACATATATTTAACTTCCTCGCATTTCGAGACGATTAAGAAAACTACGAAAAATTGTTATTCGTCGGATACAGGTAGCATTGTCATCTTCGCGGCTTTGTGTAAATGGAAGTACAATGCGTGAAAACGCAATGCCATGCACGTTTTGTCACATGTGAAACACACTCATCTCTCGTGTCTGGACCGCTACATCGTACTGGAGACGGGGACCATAAGGGGTGCAGCGGAGGAGTGCGTTGCTACAACGAATTGAACAATAAGCTCTTGTGGGGGTTGCAACGCTATCACCTAGAGACGGGCTATTGACCAAGCTGGCAATCAATAGATCTCAGGTGATTTAAAAGGACCGTACGGGTCGGTGTGCCAAACCAAATGTCTTTAGTGTTCTCAATAGAAAAGATTCACAACTGCTACGTTTCCTTGTATTTGACGCTCAGTGTGCAAATAATCACAATGAAGGAGCGAGCAGGTATCAATAAATACGATCAGCCAGCTTAAAGACAAAACGGAAATGAAGTCTTGGAAAGCCTATTCTAATGACTTTTGACGCTCTAGATGAAATATTTCAGCGTTTTTGCAAGCTGGTAAAAGGAAATGCATAGAAAAACCCCGCCCTGAAATGATGACTACTTCATGCATATCTATCATAATAATATTTCGGTAGACCATGATGTTATTTCTTGTTGGAAAATCTCATCAAATGCAGGAATTGTTCTACAACGCACAATCAGGATACTGAAAAATAGAAGCAGCTGCTGCGTGGAAGAATCTATATAAATCTACACCTATGTTAAATTAAGCCTCACTACGGAAGTCGCTAAGTAGGCCTATATACCTAATGTAACCTATGGTTATAGGAACCACGTCTTGAACAGGGAAGATGATTAATCAATAAATCAATCCATCAGGGGAAAAAAACTGAAAACGAATGAAGTATCTATAAAGTTTTACTGTAAATTGTAAACAGTCATCATGATTTGATTTAAAGAGTTCGAAGTGAGGACAGGAAGAGCGAGAGTAATATCTGGGAAGAACCAAAGGACAACTGAAGACAAGAGCAAAGTAAAAAAAGGGGGGATTAGCGAAAATTTGTGTTAAAGAATGTGGTGTCTTCTTCTGTTGCTTCTTCATCATCTGAACAGGTTGAATATCATCCGAGGTCTCATTCTCATCTCCGGGCATAGAAACAAAATCTTGCTTGGCACTGTTTATCATGAAGGTGTCGGAACAGCCAATCAGTGTCGAGCCAGAGACCCGGCCCCCTGAATACAATTATGTTAATTAGTATTCTGCATTCCATCTCACGACTGTAGTCTTCAAGCAGCCATGTTTGTGAGATGGCGATATGGAGAAACCGTTTTCAACACGGTTTCGCTTGACGTAATACAGCGTATTACAGCGATGCGATGGCTACAGAACATTTTTAAACATATAACGGTATCAAATCTCCGCCCAAGACCGAACACTCTCTTCCTATATAAATGCTCTAATTCCTTTTCAGACATCTTGGTGTCACCAGGTCAACTACAATAGGGGCAAAGATATTCGTTCTCCCGTTAGCTTCCCCATCTCTTGATTTTGGAGGGGCATTTAAATCTTTTATATGCTAGAGCTCGTTTTATTAACAGAGCATTCAGTAAACAAAATGTAGCTGAAATACAAACCACCTAATATTCCTTTCTTGCTTTCGCTCGTCACGGCAAAGTTGTAGACATGATTTGCAAATCTCCATTTGATTTTTAATGAGAAAAAATAAATGCCCTCAATTTCACAGAACGCAACGAAAGAAGCACGCTACTCAGCACTGCCAGCAAACGAAACCAAAGAGGATAATAAATTATGCTAGTCTCTTCCTTATATTATTTTTTCTACTCACCGGCGAAGTAGAGAAGGTGCGACACACAGAAGGCGGTACGTCCTACGAGCTGGATCAGACGAGGAGTGACGCTATACGCTTCCGTGCGATTCGGCTTCGCAGCATAGCAAACCGAGCAAGCGAGCGAGAGGAATAAGAAACACGCCAGGGTCTGGTCACGTGACGTGTGCCTCCTCTGACGTAACGGCTGCGGCGTTCCGCCACATTGATTAAAGGCTTTCTGGGTGGACATTGAAGTCAAGGAATGGATTTGTATGGCCGCCCATTCGTGTCAATCACACACGTTAACTACTGTCATGTGATGTTCACTTGCGGACAATCATATTCCTACATAATTCTATAGTCATATTCGGTCCTACTTGCATCAAGGTAATAAAACAAATTGTATTTAGAGTTGCTATCTAATATAAATCCGAGTAGGGGAGTTTAGCAAATACATCAAGGGGAGGGGGAGAGAACGGGGAAAGGAAAAGAAAAGAATGAAAAGAAGAAGAAAACTGAGACGACAAGGAGAAGAAGGACAGAGAAGAGGACAGGAAGAATTATGTAAGATTGAGAGATAGGAGAAACGGAATCAAGATTAAGGAGAAAATAAACGCGGAAGAAGAAAAAAAAAACCAACAACAGCCGAAGAGGAGAGGAGGATAGATGAGAAGGGGGAGATGAAACGTGGAGGAATGAGAGGTAGGAGGATGATGGGTGGAGGAGGAGGAGAAGGGTGATGATGATGAGGAGGAGGAGGAGGAGGGAAGGGGAGGAGAAGAAGAAAGGAAGTGGAGGAGAAGGGAAAGCATACAGCGGTGTTGGTTTGAAAAGACTCCCTTCTTATAATATCACTCATTAGTTGATCAACATTCGAGTGAGAACGTCGTAAACGAGGTGAAAACATTATTATTCCATTCAAAAAATGGGGTCTGAAAAACGTGCATAACGCACACATTGTACACACACACACATACACACACTCTCTCTGAGCATGCTGTAATCCATGCTAAATTTCTTGCTTGACAGTTTTCAGAGGCTATACTAAAATGTTGATGACACCATATTTTGCAAGCTAATGAAATCTAGGCCAGATTGCTCAACGATGCTGATTGAAAGTAAAGGTGTATATAATCCTCCCTCGTGGATGCTCTCAGGTCAGTTACAAACTCTAGGATCATATTCCGAAGATGACAAAAGCCATGAGATTTACACCTGCACAAACACTTGAAACTGCACACCTTTTACTCAACACTTTCTTTTACAGGGAATGAAAACATCAGTAGCTGTTAGATCTATACCGTCAGTCTGCAGGGAAGCGAGTACAACCAGACAATGAATAAAATAAAGGGACACTTTTGCCAGATGATGTCTGTCACCGAGCGATGTCGTGAGAACAGACGTCTGTGGATACATTTGAAATATTCTGCAATTCTTTTTTGAAGGGAACAGGCTGGTACGCTTACATACAAGTATTCGAATCTATATTTGGACATTTTTCCATCCCGAGGATCTAGTAGCAAGCTATTCTATTCACCTGTCCTCATCATGCATTTCGATTACTGGAATCCAATTTGCACATTATTACACTCGTTGCTATACCACACATGCCTCCAGCAAGAATTTCTGGTTGTAGAGAACACCCTTTCTCATGGAGGTATGGATAGAATTTGTACTGGTCTATTCAATATCAGACACGCCCTCAAATAGATTCCTTGTTAATGTCCCTAGCAGAATGTACCAAAACAACCAAACAAAATTGTTATCTGATGTCCTCAAACCTTATAGAAGTTCATGTTTGTTAGGCTGCGTTCACATAGAAGTATACTATTCGGGTATTCGGGCTCGTTTTTCGAGGGCACGCGAATAGCTTGAATCGAACGATAGGATTGCCTCACACCGGTTCACATAGGAGGGCACTATTCGAAAGTACGAATAGCTTCGAAAAGTATAGCAAAGTGGGAATTGAGCTTGTTCAATTTTCTTGCAGCGTATACCGTCTCTCGTTTATGAAATAATGACACTTTTGGTCTGGATTTGCCCTTGAGTAAAAATAAGCATGTAAACTGACATTTTGATGCAGTTTAGAAATTGTTAATAAGATTTGCTGGGATGTAGGAGGAAGAAATCCTCACTGCATGGGATGGTGAGTTGACGGTGAGGGTGATGGTGTATTCGGTGCCCGAATACCGAATAGCGAATAGCGAATAGCGAATAGCGAATAGCGAATAGCGAATACTTCTATGTGAACGCAGCCTAACTCTTCCGTTGTATCTTGCGATGTCGTAATCATATTTCATTATGCTGTTTATAATGTATTCAGGAATGTGCTTAACAACACCTTGGCTGAAACATGCTGCTACTAAATTAGTTATGAAAAAGCTTATATGCTTTAGAGTGCTTTCAAGTATACATGTACTATCAATCACACACACCCACAAAATCGTATTTTGTTAAGATTCTTTTTCCTATTGGTATACAGTGGAAATCTAACTAAACGACCTTGTAAACGCAAGTAAACAATCATTGGACCTGACGACGGATATTAGTACTAAACGATGTGTAAAAATAAAGGAAAAGAAAATATTAACACAAAACAAAGAAACAATTTGATGATCAAGACATGGAAACCACGGCTGTTTCTAATAGTTCCAATGCCAGAGGAATGATTTGAAAGCGGTTCCCCAAAGATGAGAATGAAGTCGAAGTAAAGGATGATGTGGACTGAGAGAGATAGAAGAGTTAAAAAGAGAGCCTTGACTTGACGAAATGACGAAGTATACGAAACTATAATTGCTCTGACATCATTAAACACAGGGCCGGCGCACTGTTTTCAAAAGTGTGGGGGCCCACTTCCGGGTTTCATGAGCTAACAAGCAAAAAAAAAAAAGGTCCTCAGCTCATCTCTCCCCATCCACTTCCGGGTTTCTTCAGCTAACAAGCAAAAAAAAAAAAAGGTCCTCAGCTCATTCTCTCCCCTCCCATTGTAACGGCCCCACGGCTGCGCCGCCCCTGAAACAATTATTAAAAACAGATATTAGACTCCGATTCTGTAAAGTAATACGTCACTCCTTGGAGGTTCTCTGTCTTTATACAGTATAGGCCCTATATATACACATATTATGTGCATTCATAGCATATACATATACATGCATGTCTACATACATGCATACGCACAACATACATACTTTTACAAACATACACATATTAACACAGTGATACGTTCATGTAACCTTCATAACTACTTATCATATAAACATTTTACTTCGGTCAGCAGGCTCTGGTTTAATGTTCCCTGCAATGTACAGTGAATCTTGGGGGTATCGAGGCTCGGCATGTGCTGGGCCATCACTGTATGGAATTTATCGCCACCTTATAGGAAATGCGAGTATGTTATCGACAGAGTCATTTAAGAATTAATTAAAAACTTACTTGTTTCATGATATTTGAAATTTTTCAGTTTCTCTTTTGTATCTTTATCATTTTGTCTTTAAGTGCACCTTCAGTATTCTTATTGAATTTGGCGCAATATGAATTGCAACTACATAGATGATAATAGCAACAATCATACACACGTAAAGATATTATGTAAGTGTGTTGATAGAGAAAGAGATTGAGAAATGAGATAATTGAAGATTGTATCCACGAGTTGGCAGTGTTGTTTGATACTTTTTTATGTGTTTTGCTCTTCTTTTTACAAATCCAGTTTACCTTTTACCAGTGTTTTACAGACATGGAGAGATCAGATTCATTACTCTCTCTCTCTCTCTCTCTCTCTGCCCCCCCCCCCCCCCCCCCCCTCTTGCCCACTTCGGGACTTACTACCTTCCTCACTATATCTCTATCCTCTCATCTATCTTTCCTTACAAGAGAGCCGCCTTGTGTCTGTCAATGTGCATTGGTATGTGTGCATGTATGTGTGTATTTGTCTGTCTTTTTTTTCTTTTTTCCGCTTAGGGAAATTGTTGTTTTGTTGTTTTTGTTACTATGTGTGTGTGTGTGTGTTCTTTTTTTTTATACGAGGGGACTGCACTCTACAAGCTCTGCTTTTTAGCAGTCCCCTCCATTTCCAGCAATATTGTGTATGCATTTACCACAGCGACACGAGTTATTTTTTGTATCTATGTTGGAAAGTTACCTGTATCTGTGTTACAATGTTATTTCTGTTGATCGCATTGTGGTACTGATTTTCTGACATCTGTTTATACGAATGTTTCATTGTACTTCCAATTATTTTGTTTGTTGGAAATGAAAATAAATGAACTTGAACTTACTACCTATCAGAAATTGAGCGTAATTGCATACATGCACAATGACCGACTTAATAAACTGATGGCTGTGCAGTCAATGTTTGACACAGATGCTGAAACAGGGGAATAGCGTGATTTAGACGTCCATGGAATGACCCCCCCCCCAAAAAAAAAAAAAAAAAAAGAGAGGAAAAAACGACTGATGATGAAGTGGGACGGTTGACAGGGAAATTAGCTCGTCGGAGAAGCAAAGCTCTGCGACAGTTATCATTACATGAAAGCCATATTTCACATGAGATTTTCGGTAATTTATAGCAACATCGTAAACGTAGAACTGGATGCTACCGGAAAAAGGAAGATGTGTGTGTGTGTGTGTGTGTGTGTGTGTGTGTGTGTGTGTGTGTGTGTGTGTGTGTGTGTGTGTTTGTGTGTGCGTTTGTGTATCTATCTCTTTCCCTCTCTCTCTCTCTCTCTCTCTCTCGATATATATATATATAGATATATATTTATGTGTGAGTGTGTGTGTTTGTATGTGTGTTTGTGTGTATCTATCTCTTTCCCTCTCTCTCTCTCTCTCGATATATATATATATATATATATATATATATATATATATATATATATAGGCGTTGGCGTTCCATGCCAAAGACCCGGGTTCGATTCCCGGCGGAGACCAATTTTTCAACTCTTGCGCTTTTCCGAAAAGGAGGAACAGTAAGAGGAATGATGTCAAAGCTACGCACCGATTTCTCCTTCCTTTCTCATATCTCATATATATATATATATATATATGTGTGTGTGTGTGTGTGTGTGTGTGTGTGTGTGTGTGTGTGTGTGTGTGTGTGTAGGTGTGTTTACCTGGTGAGAGCATGTGATAGAGATGTATTAACAGTGGTATCTTCTCACGCTTTGAGCCACAAAAAGAAAGAGAAGGAAGAAAAACTCTCAGACCGTTATTGACCTGTGATTTTTTGACCCTTTACCAGATTCAGCAACAACCACATTTTACAAAATGACTCTTTTCACCTTCACTATACCCCAACGAGCAGGTAACCCAAGCATGGTATACCAGTGCAATAAAATGTGGACATTATCCCCTGTGTTTCATGATACATTGCATACTGATATTACACGACAATAGCAATTTCTGCAGACATGATTCACAAAACGATATCCATTATTCTTTTCCTTTTAAGATCGAGAAAGATAGAGGGATAAATGACTAATCTGGTGAATTTATAAACAGATTTATAAGATTGTCAAATAGGCAAGCCTAGGTAAGTAGTTTGGACAATGGTGAGGCTGGATGAATTAATGAAGAAGGCGAGGGTATATCAAATTGATTGTACTGCACTATAGTGTAAAACATCTTATGTAAGAGTTGTGGAGATGAAATTTAACATAATCGTTATCATTGTGGCGGACAACACTGATTTGTAACTGATTCTACTTCAAATGAAACTGACGAGAAGACTACCTCATCACAAGCAATATAAAATGAACATTCAAAATTGATATGCTTTCCCCATCGACTATCATTCAAGTACTTCAGACTGTAAATAAAATATATTTGTCACGCATGTAAGTTTATTTGTCAATTCGGCAACTTCCCCTTCGGCATGTTGGGCGTATTTCACCGTATGGTTTCGTTTTATTATTACTTATTTTCTATATAATTCTGCGTATTGACCTCCTCCAACGTTATCCTTCGTTGTTATGATGAGGATGTTTAGGCACACTGTATGGCTTCATGACTGTCCTTGCAACCATGCTTTCTATCTTTCGAGAAAATGTGTTTTATTTTGGTCCCCCCCCCTCCCCACACACACGCTGGGTCAACTGGAGTATAATAGAGCTTCAAATTACCACTGTGCAGATTTGGAAATTGCATCTCTACAATTTTTTTATAAATCATACAACAGTGCATGCAGCATTGGCGCATGATGGGCATGATGGGAGAGCATTGTGCCAAAATAAAAATAGGTATACCAAAAGGGAACGGAAATCATATACTCTTTATGACAGAAATAGAGTCATGATGATAATGATACCAGAGATGGGTCGACTAAAAGACATAAGTGGTCAGCAAATAAGTGGTCAGTGGTCACAGTAAGCAGGCAGCCCCAATGTAGATGTGTATTACACCATTCACAGACCTATAATGATGTTTGCAGAAGTATAACAGAAAAGAAAAAAAAGCACATCAAAATATAATCATTATCTATCTATCATGCGTGCCCAAATGAACACTATCATAATTTGTATTATTTGCCTGAGCAGGGGACATCTCCAAGCTTGTGACATGTAGGTAGGATTCTTTATAATAACTTATGATCATAAAAGTAGATTTGTCATTTTCTTCCACAAGCGGAGGCTCATTTCTCGAATTTTTATACCAATATAAACCAGATCATAGCGTACAACATAAACAGACATAATTTAACGTTAATGCCACGTACCAGATTTAGGAAGGTGCTGTTTTTTTTTTCAAGTGTAATTTTCAAATATGTTTTTGCGTGTGTGTGTGTGTGTGTGTGTGTGTGTGTGTGTGTGTGTGTGTGTGTGTATGTATGTGTGTGTGAGTGTGTGTGCGTGCGAGTGTGTGTGTGTTAGTTTTTGTGCAAAATCGATAATTGAAATTGAGTGTGAGGGACATTGATGTTCTTTAGAGGCTCTACTATCATTATCATTATTAACAAGTTTGAGCAATGAATGGTGATTTAGACTGCCTCTTAATCGTTTACCAGCGTCATGACAGAGGAATGAATGAACATTCAACAAACTTTTACCGTTTCGCCAAATCAAAGATGGGGGGGGGGGGGAGGGGAATCAAAATTTGCGCTTCTAGCCTCTGACAATAAGGCGATAGATCCGATGTTTCAGATAAAGATTTACACGTCGATACGGTCCAGAATTATTCAAGGAGAAGATGCAAATTGAAGATCATCTCTCTTTCAAGTTATGTGTTGCCCCACTACTCTGGGCCCTACCCTCTAAAAAAACCCCAAAACTTTCAAAAGTAAAAAAAGGGGCAGATCCATCTGACTAAAGATGTTGTGGTTATGCGTTAGTTGTTTCTATTGCTATTTAGTTGATAGGAGCGGGTAGCCGTGATGATGATAATCACTTCAAAGCTTTTAATGGACTCCAACTGCATATGAGATATGATCAAATAATGGTGGGGGGACTGAAACTCCTATGAAATCAACATTTTTTTTTTTATGTACACAATGTTGGATTGCTTAACCTTGGGTTAAGCTTCCAGTTTCAAGAATGATTAAGCCAATAAGCAAATTCTCCTTGGCATCTTTTTTTAAACTGCTCTTTTTTTTCAGCCACAGGAAGTGCATTAATGATAATGTGAAATGTAAGTAGACATCATGAGAAATTCTTTGCAGTAGTTACTCTCATAAGCACTTCAAGGTATAGGTTGCTCTGTTTCATCAGGTGAATGTTTATTAAGATCTAACTTTTCTTTCCTCTGTCTTTGATCTTCATCAATTTCAGTGAAGAAATATGTGGGCAAGAACGAATCGGATAATAAAGGCACAAGAAGCTGCCTATCAAAATACCATTGCAGCAGTAGATAATGATCCTGCCTATGACTTATCGTGATGGATCTACAAGATCTCGAAGCCATTTTTCATGTGCGTTATATAGGAATAATTTTCCCATGTCTGCGTGCATATTCCATGTGTCAGTGCTTGATGAGGCAAAACATGGTGCAGCTGCTCAGCTGCTGATATCTTCGAGACGAAGCTGATGAGAAACGTGTCCATCTCGACAAACACGTCCATATGCATGCACGTTTGTCTAATTGTTTATCGGAATGTGTCCACCAAGAGATGCTCTTTACTGTTCGACAAAGCTGATATACACAAATGACGAGGGATCTGGGATGGATCCCACATCAGTGCAGTCAATTAGAAAACATTTGAAATCCTAAATCGTACAGCCACAGGAGGTAGCAGCAACCTTCCAAAGGGTCACTATTTTAATTTTTAACCCTTTCTGTTTTTTGAGTATCGCTCGGCACGGAAAATCAAAGCGTTGTACACATTGTCCAAAGAACCTGGCACAGAAAGGGTTTAATCTATAAAGTCTGCAGGAACCTGGGAGGTCTTTAACAGGAGTTAATGAGAACGTTTAGAATCTCGCAGGGAGCTGGTTTAGATCTTATTGACATCAATTTTGGTAAAGTTTCCAGGAGTATATTGATGATGTAAATTCTCTAGATTTAAACAGTTTTTTTTCTTCCTGGCAGCTCTAATGAGCTTTTCACCGTTCCAAGACGCATCAGGGAGGTGGCGGAGAGAGGTTCCCGCCTCCTCGGCACACTAAACAGTTTGATGCAACCGACCTAGGATTTGCAGTATACTCAAGAGATTGTGAATGTATATTATGAGTATGCTAACTGGATACAATACAGAGTTGTAGAATCCTCTGAGTTGAACTTCATTACTCGGGTCTGAGAAAAACACTGAATGTGTCAAAATTAAGCCTTTCTTATTCCTAGTGTCGGACTCGTGGGTTGTATGACTCGTGGGTTGTATGACTCGTGGGTTGAATGACTCGTGGGTTGTATGACTCGTGGGTGTCGGACTCGTGACGTGCACTCGAATCTAAGTTCTTATTTGTTTTCAGTGGTGAACTTGACACCTAGTTTCCTACCAGCACCAATACTGATCATTACTGATACTCTAACGTGGAAAAAGTGTTTTCCTCCCTTTGACTATGGGATGACTGCCATACGTCATGGAGTAGAACAAACAAACTACCGGTACTTCATTTTATATAAATCTACAGTTTTCAAAGGATTCCACTGTTTCAGTCGGTGCATTACCTGTTGTCTTTTAAGTTCATTTCGTAAACAGGAGCAGAATTAGTCCCCCAAAAGATAGGAATTCGAGCCTGAACTAAGTCGAGCCCTCGTTCGAAATTGCCATCCTCCTGAGTTGATGTGTTCATCATCACGCGACATTTAAAGGCATCAGTCTCGATGACAAAAGAGCGATTTCGACCTGTGACGGCTGCCTTCCTTTGTTCGCAACTTGAACTTTGTCTCTCGTCGCCTTAGAGGAAGCAGCCTTCGTGCTGGGCTGAATGGGTTGTCTGGCTCCACCGAATCTCAGTGGGGGAGAAGGAGGCTAGCAACCTATGCTATCTCCAGACTGCCGAACAATTTCAGTTCTATGTTACAGTGACGGTAATGCATAAAAGAACAAATCAACTACTGTAAAACGAGGAATGTTCGCGTGCATTTTAATTTCGCGAATTTCGTGAGAGCCGAGCTTCACGAAATTAAAATGCACGCTAAAGATCTTGTCTATACTATATGCATTGAATGTTAGAGGCAACTCGCGAAGATTTCATGCTGCGAATAAGGCCGTCAGCTCCCATTCGCGAAAATTTCATGCCGCGAAAACAGTACCAAGACAACATCACAGCCGATAATGATTCCAACCACAAACTAACGTTTTCATGACAAACTCAACCAAGACACAACGTCGCATATTTCATGCACTCGGTTCGGACATTTTGCTGTCAGTGCTGGTAGTTGAACTTTATCCTATCGACGCTGGACCTGTATAGTAGAGAGCAAGAGGACAAACGCTGTCCATTTTCACATTGGTAACGAGGTAGCTGTGTTTACACTTGTTGACATTTTGTTTTCATAGCTACACGACCAAAAGTAGACAATAGAAAATTCGAACAAGTATTTTCTTTCAAATACACTTATCATTCAATGAAAAACAGTGCTTGTAGATTTTTAGTTCCCCCCCCCCCTGCAAATGAGACGAAATTACGCGACATATAGTAAACTTATAAGACAACAAAATGTAGTATAAAACTTAGAGAGAGAAAAGCACAAAGGCATGCATGACAATTTATAACAAAGAGAGGAGACAAAACGAGTGGTAGTCGAATATCAATTTTGGTTTCTTTCCTTCGATTTCTGTTAAGGTCTTGGGTCAGTCACTGCATCGTACAAGTCCATTTCATCCAGAGTCTTCAAACTGTGGTCCCCAGTAAAAAAAAAAAAGAAAAAAAATCCTATATTCCACCTGCTAAATTTCCACACGCATGTTATCGTCATGGTATAGGCCGTACTGAGGAGCCATTTTCTTGACTTTTACAAAGTAAAATTGTGAGAGAGAGGGAATGCATCGAGTGAGGGAATGCATTCTAGCAGTAATACATGTATATCAGAACGTTGAAAAGAGCCTCAGGCGACATTGCTCAGGACGTCCACTCCGATGATAGTGGGCCAAGTCAAGCTCTGAAAGAGGCAAGAATACTACTATAAAATCAGCTGCTATGTGATGCAGAAGTGTCCATATGACATTGCGAGAAATTCGATGGAATTCCGCAGAAAACAGTGTTTCTTTCTTCTTTCATTTGATGACGCCAAAAACAGAAAGCTCGAAAGGATGGAAGCAGCAATCATGCGACATGTGATTCCGCGAAAACTGTGTGGACTCCGCTCTGACTCTCAGTACTGTTGTCCCATCATCCAGTAATAACAGGGGTAAATCTACCATAAAATCAAGTGGCTCGACGAGGAATAAGATATCTAAAAGAGGGCGCATGTCATGGGTTCGACACCACGAATCATATAGCCCATGAGTCAAACGGCTCAAGAGTTAACAGCCCATGAGTCACACAGACCACGAGTTCGACACTAAGGCAAACAATAGGGCCCACGAGACCATCACATTAAAATCCATATTGTAATGTCGAACTCGTGGGTTGTTTTTACCTAATGTCGAACTCATGCATGGGCTGTTTTTACCTATAGTGTCAAACTCATGGGCTTTATGACTCATGGGCCTTTTTTTGATATCGAACTCGTGGGCCTGTGACTCGTGGGTGTCGGTATCGTGGGTTGACCCCCCCCCCCCCTAAACGATACCTGGCAAGGAACATCATGGAAGAGGAGACTTTCGTCCTTTGTGCGCATGATCAGACTGACGACTAGAGGCAACCAAAAACAGACAAGATGATGTGGTCAATGGGCACCTCAAACTGACCAAGGAGGTGTCCGGTAACTCCTTGAGCTGACCAACGATGGAAAAATCACGGCTCCAAGTCGTGGTAAAAAGTCCTTCATCTGAATCCTCTACCGCTAACAACTGATGAGAGATGGACCAGGGTCGAAAAGCGTCAGTCTTGCCACCTGTACATATCACATCAACTACGACGTTATATTTGAATGTTCTGTTTAAATATGATTTGTATGACATGGCCGCTAGGCATCCACGGAACCACCTGAAGTATAGGCAATAATGATAGAGTGCCTTGCATTGGAGCACAACCACTGCTGCCACAAGACTGAAGTCAAGGATCTAAAAATTGAGAATTCGTTGTCTCATACACTGAGTCCCTGCAGCTCCTATATACCAATTGTTGCCTCAATAAATTTTGTACGAATTTTGTTTCTTTTTTGAAACGTAATTGACTCAAGAATGCAAAATGACTATCTGTAAGAAAATCTTACGTCTAAAATAGAAAATTGTCTCAATGGCACCTACGTCTAAAAGTTATGGAAAATAACACCTTCGCTCGATTATATCTATTCATTTATCTTTCAAAGTGAGCTATAACGTCATAAAGATCATATTCATAAATACAATACTTCAATAGGTCGTCATTTAAGACCATAAGAGTATTTGGGAAAAATAAGCAATAGACAGTGATTAAGTTAACACAATCCTTGCGCGATCGTAGTGACGAAAGTGTAGTTTGACGTGTCAGCGTGAAGTCTTAACCCGTTGAGGACGGTTTGATTTTGCTACAACACGCATTTTCCATAGACGCTTGCCCGAGTAAACTCGGGACTCGTCCTCAACGGGGAGACAACCAGCACTGTCCATCGTTCTCTTTTTTTTTTCGTATTTTATCTCCGAGGGACAAGGAGCTAACATGCCATAATTCAAATAGCTACAACACTGTTAGGATTCAACAAACTGTAGTGAATGGCGAGGTATATCAACTACGGAGCAGGGATCAAAGGAGGTACAGAAATTCCACTGGGGATCAGTGATTTTTTTTCCAATGATTTCTCCCTCATCTCGAAAGACAATTCAATCTCCTGCTTGATGCGACAGACAAACGAGCAGTGATTTTATACGACACTCCGGAAATAAGATTAGAACAGCGAACATAGAGAAAACATATTTGCATTGATGGCAAGAAATGCAAAATTTTACTTGTACTTTCCAAAACGGCGTAAGAGCCTAAGAAGAGTACTCGGCAAAACATACTAAGTGCTAAATCTCAACTGTTTCACAGAGGTGCTCTCATTATTTGGTTTTCATTTACAGCTGCGATACGTCATTATTTTCTTAACATTAATCTGGCTTGGAGATTGAAGCTTGTGCTCAGAACAGACTTCAGGGGGCATTTCATGAAAAGTTTTGCCCGACAAATTTGTCGGACAAATTTACTCTCAGCCAATCAGATGCAAGGATTTCAGTAGCTTGTAATAGTTTGTCAGACAAATTATCCGACAAAAAGCTTCATGAAACGCCCGTCAGAAGGCTGAAGGGGGAAAATGTATCTTTGGAGTAACTTCGCTTTTACTTTAACAGGGAATCCTATAGGGCAGTGACTTCAAGCAAGACATTTCCCAATCTTGAAAGCTTATATCATGCCGTCTAGATATCGCACGACATTGTCAAAGGGCTGACATCCCATGTTGTTCAAACGTGACTTACAATCAAGTAACTGTCAAGTTATAAGCTTGCTGCGATAGCAAAGAACGAAACAGCTTGCTAGCTGTCATCTTGTCGTGGAAGCTGCTACCACGTACGTTTTGATTCTCTACCAGTTTCTGTTAAAGCGGATCCTGGTGCTTGATACTTGTGGTTTTGGTTTCCCGGCATTTCCCGGTAATTTTGACGAAACCAACTATACAGGAAGAAAAAACAACGGTTACACCAAGTCGCCATCTCTGTATTGAACATTATCTGCTCGATGTATTGCTTGGTATCAAGAGCAATGATTGTTGACGATAATTTGGACACCATCTTTTATCCTTCTAAAGAGTCCTTATTAGTGTATGACAGTTGCACTCTGCACGCAGTGGAATATATTTACACCATCGCCTGGTCGTTACCAGTCATCATCATGACCGTTCATGCCGGCTCTATGCATTGTGTCTTGAAATACAACTTATTCTTTACTTCCCAGCCTTTTCGTAAATGAGACTTTTACATTTTCGTTACCACGCATTCATTCTGGACATGCAGTAAGTCAGCATTAGTTGGTTATTTTGAGATCAGCAATGAAAGAAGAAAAGTTAAGTGTCTAGTTCCGAGCAATTTTTCGGCAGCGAATTATGCGCCTCGTTTCACGCTCACAAAAATACTTTTCTTTGCGTGTTGATATCTTTGTGCACTCATCGATGATGTGTTGATCCCGTTGCTCACTGAGTGATTATTTTCCCCCGAAGATAGATGATACGGTCGTTTAGTGTATGCAATCATACTTTGCTGATGCAGCTGAGTCTACGAAAATAGACCGCGGAGATTTCCCGCGTTGCCTAGAGAGCTAATCATGTCTATCGGCTGTCTCGTATACCATGATGCCCTTTGGTGCCATGTTGCTGAGACTCCTATGTGCGTATAGAGGGTAGTAGCATCTTTTCCTCGATGATAGACCTTGAGGAAGGTTTGCAAGTTCGGCATTTCGTCGCCTTCTGTCCATCCTCAACGCAACTAGTATGTGGGGATATTAATTGCTTTATACAGGACATTTTCTGCACATCAAAGTATTGTTATTCCTAATTTATGGGGAAGGGTAGAGGTTAATCAAGAAGTTAAGAAGCTGACGGGAAGGAATATTCTTGTGAACTGGATGACATATGGATCACAATGACTCACGCTGCATATTATGAAATTGGCAAACCTCGAGCAAATGCAGACATGATGGTTATGTGTTAAACTGAGTTGAGTGTATTTAATTTACACACGGGCTAGTAAGCGTGCTTTCAGCTGAACAACTGTTTTTAAGCGAGGTGGAGAATAGATGTCCTGATGAACGTTATGAGATGATAAGCAAGCAATATGAAAGTAAAAGGTGGCATTGCATTAATACAAAAACTACGCAAACTTCAGATCTCAAATAGTCCCGTTGGCTCTCAAACGACAAAAATAGATTGAGCATGAGCAAAACCAGGTTAGGGTCTTCATGGTATAGCAGGGTTACTATATTATAATCAGGCAAAAATAGAAAATTAGACAGCAGTCATGTTATCCTTCACCAGACAAAATGGCGCACAAATGAGCAGAGCGTAGCATGAGACGATAGAATCCATCTTTCAGCCTTGCCAGCTCGTGTAGCAACCACGCAGTATGTTTTGTCGGCACAAGATTCCTAACATCAGAACATAGGGAATGCGAGGGCGTTTAAAGGATCCAATTAATGCAGGATGCGGAAATGTCTCAACCCTCACGAGAGAGTCGATCTAAGACACCATAGACATCATCGTGTCCCAACAGGTTGGCAGTGACAGACTTAATTTGATTCACCTTAACTCGTCAAGTTCCAGAAATCACTTTTCTGTGATGGTGTGCTGTTTCTTTTTGTCACAACTTTTATTATCTATTATTAGTGTTTCGTAAGGTATGATAAAGATACAATTTTTTTTAAACATTTGGGCCCTCCATTGGTTATACTTAATTGTTACGACTGCAGAATTTTCAAACTCCTCTTAATCAATTAATTGATTAATCTATAACTGATTCCTTAATCGGCATTATATTTTAGAGGATTGAAATTCCCGTTTCTCCCTAAATTTGACAAATCTTTGTGTCTATTTAGTATTTTGTGAAGATTTAAAGAATCTAAAATTTTCCATCCAATTTTTCTGCAATATAAGACATACAAAAAATCCAGCGGTGCCAATCTGATCATGCTGATGACGAAATGATAAAATCAGGGTGCAAATTTCCCCCAGATTTTGATTGGTTTTGGTTTGGCTTCTTGAAGGAGAGTGTCACACATTTCATAGTTAGTTCATTGGTTGTCTTCAGAAGAGAGAGCTTTATATGACAATTACTGGATCTGAAGCAGTGATTAAAAGGATCGAAATTTAGGGTGGATGGTGTTTGTAAGGCGCTCGTTGAATGGGGGAAAGCCACAGTGTTGTGTCGGCCATTGCATCTCGGAATGTTAATGACATTCTGCGACTTGAAGGAAATCTGTGGTTCAAATTCAAAACAACGTAAAGTTAAATGTCTGGTAACGTTTAATGAACACAGCCATCAGTTGGTGATCTATCGTTGAACCGGTTCAAAACGAAGCATATGCACTCTTATCTTACTCATAATTTGATTTAGATCTGGCCTGACCAATATTTCATTGCATTAATTTTGTTTCCATAGAAAATGAAACAGGAATTTCATATGAATATGCACGATGCGTTCAGTATGGTTCGCGACTCAATCAGTGTTTCATTTTGCATGTTTTTCTTTCGTGCCTTTTAAACTCACTCTTCTTGTGATTTATTGGCTGCTTCTCTAATTGTTCCTCATTTTCGCAAATCCTCATTTGCTATAATAGATCGTTTATCACATCATAATTTTCCACGTGTAAAGGACAATACCGCTTTAAGAGAGAGAGAGAGAGGGGAAAAAATGGAAGGGCATAGATGTATAGAGGGAGAGAGGGAGAGAGACGTCACTTTCAATGCATAATCAATATATTCCACTGTTGGTTACTGGATGCACAATGGAATTGCTCCCATGAATATTAAATCAGAGGGGAATGCTGAATGGGATGAAAATGGAATCAGATTGGATATAAATGTGTATCGAAATGATTGAAATTCAAATGCATTTATTTGGAATTTCGACTGATAAAATGAAATTGAGTCAATTAATGAAGAACAACGGAGCAACTGAATGAATGATGAAGGTTTTATAACGTATGGCGATTTTACGGGGATAGATTTGATGCGAATTGCATCGTGAAACAATCATTGATCCCTTTGTCTGTATTGGACAACAATGGTTGGATATGTGTGACTGATAAGGAGACATGCTCACGTTTGTACTTGAGACGAGAGAGAGGACTATGTGGCACAAAGTTCAAGGTACAGATAATGACTAGACGTTTCACGAAGGTAGAAGCTGCATCAGCCGTCTGTAACAGGACACGGTGTGGTGTGAGACTACAGAACAGAGACAGACTATGACAATCTATGGCTTGTTGAAGTAAAGTATACCACTTATGTGTTTAGCTTTCATGAATTTAGTCATGACGACCAACCAAACAGGAAGGTAGCAGTTTCGTTCAATATCGAGCAGAGAATAATGAAGTTTTGGCATGTTGACATTTTGCACGTTTTCTTGAAATACAGTGACATTGGTTGAAGCCACATAAGCAAAACTGTATGAGGCAATAATACCATCGCCTCACAGCTCTCCCATTAGTTGCACATAGGATGATATCAAAATCATATTTCAGTCTTTCAGTATTACAATATGTATTTAAAGCTTCAATTAGGACTTCCCCATGTATTTCATCGTTACTGGGTTCTAAGAGCTCTAAAATCATTTTAGGAAAATTACATAAAAAGCTCTCTAATGCATTATTGCAAAACACAAAATTTAGTGAAGATTATTATGCAGGATAAAGTGAGACGGTTAAGGAGTTGCCATCCTCACCTCACCCTATTGACAAATATAAATGTGACCAAAATAAGAGTTTTTGTGACCACCTAAAACACGTGATATTCAATGATATCTTATTTTGTACCTATAAATGGAAATGAAATCCCATAATACTTTATTTTGTACCTAATGGAATTGAAATCATTTCCGTTCTCTTTGATTGATTGTATAATATACTCTATCAGCTGAATTTAATTTAAACATAAAATGGCGTGTCACTCCTATGAAAATGTACGTGGTGATTCTAACTGCCACACCGCTGGACACTGAAAACACCAGACGTGAGTAAAGAAGTGTATATTACGAAGATGGACATTCATCGTCATTCACATATAATAAGCAGACTCTTCATAGATACACGGGGGCTTTATTTTGACGATACCACTCCCAAAGCTACAGACAAAGGGCACAATAATATTATTGCTGTTCTGATGGCAAATACAAAACTATCTATATAAAACTGCTCTTCTTTACACTCATATTGGCCTCACGAAAAGAAAACGCAGTGTCCCCCTCCCCCATGCCCTAATTTTTGTCACATCCCACGTAACTAATGATCAAATTGTGGGAAAACATATACGAGCAACCATCATAATTTTACATGTTCAATTTGTTTGTTTGCTTGTTTGTTTCTGTTTTGTTCTGGTATTGTTGTTGTTACTTGTTAATGGCTGACAATCTATTACTTGTACAACAAATATCAGCGCCGGTCGTGAAGCATAAAATATTTTTGCCAGTTACTGCAATTCAAAGAAAATACATTTTTGTTAGAGATGTATCTTTTGTTGCCCATTTCTACTAAGAAAGAAAAGTTATTAAGATGATAGCTGAAAATCTGTATTTAAGTAAATCATAGTATGTTATAACAATCAAGAACCTTATATTGCGCATTGTTAAAAAAATTAACATACGTTCGTCTGTATGTGTATCCGCATTATGAAATAATGTCTTGTATAATCGTACACAATGAGGCAAATTTGTTACACATTTTGTTATAACGACAGAACCCCACCTCAGTATATCACTTAGGCGTATAAGATCCCAGTTGAATCTTACATACACTGTATTATAGCAAAATATCTACGACGCATATCCATGATTACTATAAGAGAGGGACCATTTAAGATAATATTTCTGACATTGATGGGATTACACAGTATACCAATGATAGAAAGCATGATGGTGAGTTTAGAAAACGAGGTCTTTGCGAGGCACGGAGTAATCAGAAGCACCCCGGTATAATTTGAATGTAAAGAATGTCAAGAAAGTTCATGATAGATTTTATTACATAACTATATCAATGAGAGCTTGTTTGTAGTTGACATCTGTGAGAGCTTCAAACCACATTATAAATACGTGTTCATAGATTCATAGAGAGAGAGAGAGAGAGATGAATAAGCTGCTGTCTTCAAAAAGTAGTTTTGTACATGCAAACGTTCAAACTCTTGATGCATGCTTTCTGCGAAAAGCACATAGCAAACATGACAAAGAAAGCATTAACTTTAGTTTGCTTTTGTTTTTTTCTTTACGACTGTGATCACACCCCAGGACAACAGTTACCATAATTGATAACATCGTTTAATGTACTATACAGATAACAAAACCTGATTAATGAAGTGTACATCGGTGACGATGAAAGGTATTGTAATTGGGCCTCAGCTCTATATTCCTATAGACAGCTTAATGTCACATGCTCTCTCACTAGCGAGGTGGGATGTTGGCGCCTCACGTATTACGGCGCCGCCATTTTGATGGTTATAGCTAATTAGTGATGGACGAGATTTATATACTGGGGATTTACCCAATTATGGAATGAAGAGATGTGTTACCGGCTGTTTGGATTCAAATGTAATTTTGCAATTTTTATCATCGTCGCAATTTCTGTTCATAATAATATTATAGTTCAGTTGAGACTGTGTTCGCGACGAATCAAAATGATGATACAGGATGCAAAGCACATAATTTTGCGATAGCATTCCCGTCTTCTCACCAAAACAAAAAAGAAGAAAAAATGAATATCGAAAACACCGGCGCGCGAATGAGTTCATCTTACATACTTTTTAATTGAGTGTTTAAGTAAAGGAACAGATGTTTTGATTCACCCCTTAAATCCGACAACAAGCCATATCGCCGCATCGTTCGCCTGCCGCCGACTGAGAAATTACAGCGGACAGCTCGCGGCCCTCAATAGGGCGGCTCGGCATGTTAATGGCGGCACAGCTCACCTTTAAAGGACCACATGACCCGACAAAGTAATAAAAAAGACTGACTTATCGCTCTAGCCCATATCTACTTACCCTTTTTGAGCGCCTCGTGATCCCGAATTTAAAAGCATGAGCAGTTGCATTGCGGACAACATTTTGTCGTGTTTCTTTGGACTCTGCGTGAGTCGGCTGCAGTAAGAGCTCCACGTATAAGTAATGCGAACCACTTGAGCACGACTGTGTGATCGCGCAAAGGTAACATAGTATGCGCGAAAACTATACCCGGAGGTGACATGGCCTATTTGAAGTATGGTTGATCACTGCTTCATTTCATCCCAAAGATTAAAGTCATTTTTGTCTCATGAATGCTTTGAAATTGAATGATAGAACCATAATAATTGGTCCCATTTATAACATTTCGATGCAGTCCTCTCGCTATACATTTGGAGCAATATTAATGTTTTCAAATGGCCGGGTCGCACCTTTTTCATTAGAAACTTCATCGAAAATGAATGTCTAACTATTCGGGATGACATTGAGCATCTCTGGATTATTAATTAACAACAAAATAATAAAGAGCTGATTGACATCATTTTGTTTAGACAGTGTCAGATATGACGATGATTGAGCAAGATATTATGACAAAAAAAGATTGTCAAGAATGGGGGAGCACGCGAGTCAACTGTTACAGTAAAGCGTGCTACGGAGATAACGTTGCATATTTTGTGTGTCAGTATGTGTACGGAGGGACTATTGTTACAGCTTGTCTCTCTTTTCTTTATTAGATAAAAGATGATCGATTTGCCGAAAGCGTACCCACTACCCTATTGATTTGGCGTTATCCCCCCTCCGGACCTACCTCCCCCTCCCCTTCCTCAATAATGAGCGAACCGGGTCGGTGAAGTTTATTGTGCCAATATCATGATGCTGCATTGAACACATTATTAAACTGTAGGAAAGTTTGTAATCAAGGAAGTGACATAATCGCCCACTGGCTTATTCATGTTCATTGCCAACCATCGTAAAAAAAGGTCCCCTAATGGACGTTCGCAAAGAATTGAGTTTTGCTTCCGTTGAAAACAAAAGCAAGCAATATAACAATGTCATTATTATGAATGATAGATGGAACAGGGAGGGTTTGGATAATGGAAATAATATCCACTCCGTAATTAATATCATGAAATCCTTATCAATGATGCTCCTAGGTAGCACATTGTAAATCATAATTTAAGATTTACTTTTAATGTGTATTATGTGTAACGGTGTTTCTTCGTTCGTTTGTTTGTTTGTTTGTTTGTTTGTGTATGTGTGTGTGTTCGTCTGTGTCAGGGCTGACTGAGAAACGATTTTTCCCCCCATGGTAAAAATTAACACAATTTCTCACTGATGACATTATCTGCACCCCAAAGAAGACAGTCATGTCACTTGCGAATTAGAGAAAGCGATTGTCCTGATGATCGCGTACGTCAATTAGACACGCACGAAAGAAACTGAAGGGTCAGTATTTACAGGTGAGTACCTGGGTAAAGCATTCATGGGGCTTCGTCATGCAAAAGTGGGATCTCCTCTGGTTTGATGGATCACACGTACACCACAATGCGTGTGTGCTGTTCAGTACTATGGGAATGCGCTCACCCTGACAACTTCAAGATATATTTTACGACCTGAGCGCCTTCGAGAAGGAATGAGGCATTTATCTTGACATCGAGTGCAGCAGCTATCATCTGTAGCTGGCGTAATGGAAGCTCGAGATAGCACATGACCTTTTGATTGGAGTTGAAGCGCATGTCGATTCGTGTCTTCAACCTATTTCATTGTAGAACGAATGAGCGAATGAATTCATGCAGTCATGTGGACAATTCGTATGGAGAGAGCTCAGCCTGACGGATTTAAATTGCAATACAGCGGTTTTACTTTGAAGGGTATCCGTAAATTAATGTTTACACATAGTCACCATAGCTGTAGTGACCACTGCATAATTATATATATATATATATATATATATATATATATATATATATATATATGGCCTATACACACATAATACTACGGAGAAAATGAAGACAGTAGATGTCACACGAATACTGATGCCGTTCGGTAAAAATATTAGCATTATCCCATGCACTATTCATGTATATACATATGTATATGCATTATACACTCACGCACACACCATATATGTCATTGTTATATATATCTTTTCATTTATGAAGCGCCATGACCACTGAAAAGTGGACCTGTTCGCCAAACAAGTAGCCACTATATGTATATATATATATATATATATATATATATATATATATGTATATATATACATTATATACTTGCATATAATTCCACTTCCGCCATGCGATGGGTGCTCCTATGCTGTAAAAGTTGTTGATTATATTCGACAGCTCCCTCTCGTTTCCAGTTTTGAACGTATAATGGAATATACTTATAGTCGATGTAATTACAGAAGCGTAGATACACTTGTCAGTGTTCGAGAAACTGAAGGTTTAAAAAAAATGTAAAAGGGAACGTTATAGTTACTAATGATCGTTGTTTGTCTGTATGTTCTATAGTAGTGTTGTGCTATCATGTATGTAGTAAATAATGTATTCATATACAGATTTGTGATTGGTCACATTGGTACGTGATATTCATTAATTTCGTTGTAATTAGTTCACAGTCATGAATTAATACCTTTTTATTCTTGTACGTGGAATTTAAATCTACATGATATGTTACAAATACATTTTATCAAATCTAACTTAGCCACGTGCTCCTTTATGCACTATTCTATCCAATATCCACTATAAATGCATATTTAGCCCTCGTGCAATAGGGTTAGTTATGCTTTTATCGTGCAAAAATGTCTAGTATATTGCATTGAAGTTCATCTGATATAATATGTATATAATTATATATACATATATATATATATATATATATATATATATATATATATATATATACATATACAATATTATACGATATATGTAATCGTCTATGCCTGTGTGAAAAAAATTATAGCAATTGATATCTTCTTTTTTTTTTCTTTTAACTATTATTATCAATTTCCAACAAAAATGCAATTACTGTAAAACACTTATATCAAATCAATACAACAACGGAAATACAGGAAGTATATTGTGAATGGATGTATATAAACTGTCAATTTTAATATTGGTCAAATACCGAAATGATTTTTCTTGGGGGGGGGCGGAGGGGACTGCTGAAAAAAAGGGCTTATAATGTGCACTCTCCTGATTTTAAGCTATACTCTTCACCCTCTTTTCTGTTTAAAAATTGAAGGGGTCGATGCAATACAGTGCTAACCCACACTTTTGTCAAAATTGAGTTACATGGATTTTCATAATCCTTAGCCTTCACTCTAACCTCCGTGAAAATATTTGAGTTCAACCTATAAGATCTTAAAAAATGCATGCATTCTTGTTTTATTAATGTACAATGTATGTACTTTCCAAACATTCAACAGCGATTATCTCAAAATGATTATTGTGTGGGTTAGCACTATATTGCGCCGACCCCTTCACCTGAATATAAGAACGGCAGTCCAAATTATTTGTCATCACTTTTCGAAGCCCCTTGCAAAGTAATACTAGTCATTTCAGTGACTGTTTTACAGTCAATTTGTATGGTATTCTCATAACTGAAAATAAAAAATACATAAGGATGTTATTTGTTGTTGTTATTTTTTTCTCAAAACTCTTTCTAATGGACTTGGGCGTTTCATGTTTTCAGGTAAGCATTTGAATGATTGGATGTGATATTGATAAAAATCAATTTAAAGATGATTCTTTCACTTTACAATAATACTCAACTCAGTTGCCCTTTTGGGATTACGGTCATTAAACTGGCCGTGACTGCGGTAGTTCAACATCTGAAGCAGATAAAGTTTTTAGAAACCAAGGCGTCCAGAGTTCATCTTCATCTCCTTTTTGGCGTTCTCCACCTTCTTCCTATCTTCTTCGCTCTTCATCTCACCCCCTCCCTCTCCCGCACTGTCTCACCTTCTCTCTCTATTTGCTGTTCTCTCTCCTTCTCTTCCCTTTTTATCTCTCCTTTTCCTGGGCTGAGTCTTGCCATGTTTGGGCACGAGGACCCAGTCGATCTATCTGATGGTATGCTGGGAATGCCACGGGGCCGTAGTGGGCTTCTCTGCTCTCTGGTTGTGGGTAACCCGGGAGTAGCCACCGAGGCCAGGGTTATACGTCATCATCGCGGCTGTCGAGATTGTACCGATGAACAGACATACAATGCGCCCTCCATGTCACCCTGTGAAGATTATAATTGTCAGTCGTCCATGCACTACGTTTCATATACATTGCATTATAATCTTCATTCTGCACACAGCAGCACGTCTGCCTACCGATACAAGGAACACACAAACACACACACACACACACACACCTCCACATACCCACACCTACTATCACTCAACTCAGGATGATCTTTCTCTACAATCGGATCGGCCCTTTTCAATCATTGCTATGAACATAATTTACAAGAGTTGAATGATCAAACTTATGGTAAATTTTAAAGTCCTCTTCATAGTCACATCATCTTTTTGATTACTGTCATAAAGCTACATTATCTGTGATGTGTATGTGTGTGTGGAGAGGGGCGCCCCCTGTACGAGTCTCCTCATAGGTCCCCACAACATCTCCTGGAGATTGACCAAGTCTCCGGAGAGTCGCAGGAAATTCAATATTATATTCGACCGTTTTTCCAAGACTTCTTCCGGTCTCCATCATGCAGCAGGTATCGGAGACGCCTCCGTGTAGCTGCGGATGCGTCCGGGGGCTAGCATTCTGTCCGCGACTCGGGAGACATAATAATTATCCAGAAGTCTCCAAGAGGTGCTGGAGACCAAGGAGACTGCGGGCGACGTCTCCTTGATACTCTTTAAAGACCACGTGACTGAGCACCTGTTAGCACCATCGAGTCGCCTTTACTCTTGTGGTCCAAGTCAGGTACACCCATCAAAGATCGTCCTTCGCAATCAGGGTCATTCATGCGCTGTTAAGCCCAAGTTTGTAGAGTTAGATCAACTAGAATGTTCGGCTATGTTCTTTTGAAATCACACTTACGCCCTCTAAGCACTGTTGCTTTTCATGTTCTTAACTCTCTATCTAAGTCCCCTTTGTTGCATTCACCTCCTCTATTTTCCTATTTTTCTCCTATAGCGGTGTCATTGTATAAAAAATGCTTTTGTCTGTGCGTACCTATATCTAACATAAATGAAACCATATCTGGGTCCATTTGTTGTATTTTATTATGATGTACCATGTGTGTTATTTGTAGTTTGTCTGATATGGGGTCTTCTTAAAAGCACAATTTCCCATCAAGACTAAAAGAACTCGTTATGCATATCGTGTATAATGTATTTGCATGTCTATAAACTGTGAATCTGGAATACCTTTTTTTTTCCCCTGTAATCGTCATAAAATGCTGGAATGATTTATCATGGGACAAAGGTAGCTGGATAGTGACAGAACGTTTCAAGTAATTTTTGCAATCTCTTAGTACCTCCCCTAAGGCACTTAAACTGTTTAAAAAAACAAAACTTTAACTGTTAAAATGATATAGCCATTCATCTGATGTATGCCAAATAATGTGGTGGGATATTTACTTTTCCTGCCAAGAAGATGGCGACTTTGCCGCCAGGAGTGGTAATAAACATTCAAAGGCATCAAAGTTCAATTTAGAAATTCAAAAGGTAGTAAAAGAGAATATGAGTTCGCTAAAAGAATATAAACCGTTTTCAAATGAAGATGTTTTCGGAATGATTATTCAGCGCAAAGTTTCGTCACCGAAAGCATATTTATAATAAACCCAGGCCTGGCTTAATTTTCATGATCTAAGTATATGTCCTATCGAGAGACAAAGACATTCCAAGAAAACATCGGAAAATTACTGAAGATGCCAAATAATAAATACATTTTCTGCCTGCCTTCTTCAGCCTCGTTCAATTTGTAGTCATACGTCTTGGTGCAATAGTAATGATGTGATATAAAATGATAACTACTGCAACAAACAATGATTATAAACGTAATAGTGATAATTTGTATAGTAAAATCATTGACGATTATGATAATCGTATCATTTCTTTTTCAGTCATGACTTATCTTACATTGTTCAGTGACATTGCGGTAAAACCTAAACATGAATTGGTTATTTGTAAAGCAGCAAATGTAGGAGAGAGTTTCGTCGAACGTTTGGGATCCCTTTTGCGTAATGGCCCAGCCTCCACTTTATGTGGTGCGAAATTGTTTAGAGGTGTTTGTATTTTAATTTGACCATAAGCTTATTGTAATCCGACCTATATGTCATTCTTGAATCTATAGGCTCCTTAGCATATGGAGTTATTTTTTCCCGACAAACTGTTATAAGCTACTGAAATCCTTGCATCTGATGGGCTGTGAGCGAATTTGTCAGAAATTATCAGACAAACTCTTCATAAAATCCCCTCCCCTTTCTCTATGGAAATATTTCCATATATAGAGAGAGATCAGTGATGTAAGCTTGCAGCAGTGCTTGGCCCTACATGTCAATGAGCGTTGATGGCAGCAAACACTAATTGCGGTGATGCCACAATACAGTTTTGATGTACATTGTACCAGTACTTGAAGTCAATATAAACACATTTACTGGATAACCATAAATTTCGTTTGACTTTTTTATTTCATAATGTTCTCTTTCTGGCAAATTGATAGTGTGAAGCGGGAAAGGTAGATAGTCTGTAATATGGAGAATAATTGGACTGGCATACACTGTACATTATCACATGATTCTTTAGAGATATATTTAGAGTTAGTATACCATCGATTACTACCGTTAATATAATCATCATCATCATCATCATCGTCGTCGTCATTATTATTATCATCATCATCACCATCATCATCATTTCAGTTTCAGTTTATTGATCATGTACGTGTAGGAACATTTTTTACAATATCGGTTTACAAAATTGCAAGACTTTTAGGCCTACTCTCTTTAAAAAGATCGAGTGAAAATATTCACTCTTAAAGGAGTGAGTTCAAAAAAGAGTGAATTTAGAGTGAAATTGGAGTGAATTTTGAGTGAAAGTGTTCATTTTCACTCGTTTTAGAGTGACGTCAGGGATCCTCCAAAATCTTCGAGTGATCCTTGAGGTCACTCCAAAATGAGTGAAAATGAACATTTTCACTCGAAATTCACCCCAATTTCACTCTAAATTCATTCTTTTTTTAATTCACTCCTTTAAGAGTGAATATTTTCACTCGATTTTTTTTAGAGAGTATGCATTCTTTGCTGTGAGGGACCTAACTAAAACACAACTTGTTGAACAAGATCCCAAAGTATACAATACATCATGTAGATAAGTGAAAGTAATGTAGATTATCATTACTTTTTTTAAGGTAAAGCTGGGATGAGAAAGAAAGTGGGAGTAGAGGGAGGGGGAGAGGGAAAAAAAACCAAAGTGAAGGAGATGACAGAGAGTAGTAAGTTGGCACAGTGCAGCAATGTGTTAACCCTCTATGTGCTACGTTTATTTCCTGTCCATAGGTATATTTCTTTTGTCCACATTAGACGCATTAGCACGGAAAGGGTTAATCATGGCTGCAATATGTGATTGATGATGGCATAAACATTGAGAATGACCTGGGAATTATGTTTTAGAAGGAATGCACAAGTTAGGTAACATTTTCATTAGTAGTCAATCATGTCAGGAATTGCAAAAGTGACTTCTTAGTTTCCACTGAACGTGGAGTTGTATAGAAGATGAATAATTTTATTCAAAAATACAGAGCAAGTCTGGCATTATTGAATAAATTGCATATCAATTGACTGCACAGAATTAGTAACGACAATTGTGAGTACAGAATACTACTATGAGTAAATTAAGATGTGCATTGGCAATTAATGAGTCAAAATATGATTTCATTAACCAACACGTAAGAAACAAGGAAGAGTTTTTCTTTTCTTTTTTACTTTCTGCTTAAATGCAAATGAAGAGATAGATTGTTAAACGAGTTATTTCCATTCTTGTCAATTTGGTATAATTATATCAAATAACAAAGGAAATGATACCAAATCATGGAGTATTTCAATCATAACTTCTAGAATATTTTTTGTTATGCAAGAAGTGAAGTGTCATCGGAAAAGTTTTATTTTGCTCCATCTGATGATGGGCATTCTCTAAAATGCTAAAAAGAAAAGAAGAAAAAATGGGGCTTAGCCTATTTTGCGCAAAAAACGAAACAAAACTGGGGCATATTTGACATCGAGTGGTGCTTATACCATCTTAGAGTTTAGGACCAGAAACCCCCACAAATACAACGTATTATATTATGCGTATACGAAGCATGTGGAGTATTGCTGATGAATAGAATGAATTGATGAATTAGCGATTACCCCACTCCCCACCCCCCCCCCCCCCCACCCCATCAGTCCATCGCTAGCTGGCAATGTAGGGATCATCTTCAGCAAGCAAGCTCATTCTTGTACTAGTATTATCTGCGTCGTGATTTATTAGTTTGATGCCGGTAATTGATTCTCTAATAGAATGGTTTTCGATAACCTGGGGTTTCTTAGCCAGAAAGACCAAAGTTGTGTTAATTGACTATACACAAATTTGAGAAATCCCTGTGTATAGGTCACCTGACACATCGAGGGTGTGAGGGGAGGAGCAATAGCCACAGAACACAGAACTATTCTGTGGCATATCAGTAACTCATTTCACGTTTTACGTACAAAAAAAACTAGCGCAAAGATGGCAGAGGACGAGAAAACAATCTCAAAGGTGTCCAGTTTGTTGAATGGTATTGCTAAACGAGATTATCTCGGAGTTGAAGGAATCACCGATGAGCTGATGAAGGAAGAATTATTTTCGGATCTCTCTGAGGATGAGTTTGCGAATTTATTGACGAAATGCAAGAGCCTGTTGAAGGTGGGTCTCTTTTACGAGGTGTTTAGTCCCATACATTTAACTTGGTGTAAAGCGCAGTTTTCTTCGATGACGATGGTTGCATGGTTTGTTTGTCCACGTCCTTTCACTTCTGAAGATTATCGCGGTTATTCACCAAGAAACAACATGTATGTCGTGATCGTATGCAGGTCAAATGAGTCAGTGCAGTAATAAAGATTATTTGCAATCAATATCATGATGGGGCCTAACTCACTGCGATCAGCCCCAACGTGCAGCGTTGGGGCTGGGCAGAGCGGCGGGTCTCCGGGGCTAGATGGGGCCAACACCTTCTTCCTGTACCAGATGATGATGATGATGATGATGATGGGGGTCCGGTCCGGTCCACCTAAATTTTGAGCATGGCTTTCCCTAACCGCAGCCATCAGCAGCGACCCCAATCAATACTACTATTAGTATTACTATGTTACAGCGCCCCGTGCCGGGGTTCGGCTTTCCCTTATACCGATGGCGATGCTGTCAACCAAATATTGGCGGAAGAAGACTTCTCAAATTTATCTAATTTTATTTACCTACATGGTAGGTAGGTACGTAAGTCGTAGGTAGCTGTAAATACCTTACCATTATAATGATGTGATGATGAAACACTGCAGCATGCAGGCACAGCAATTGCAGTATGGTTGGGGGCTTTCAGCTTAATTACATTGCATGCCTGTTTAGTTTATTTCATGCCCTTATGATAAAAATTTCCCTGTGAAATTCCCATCTGAGTATTTAATACTCAGTTGGGAATTTCACAGGGAAGGAAGTTAAGCTGTTCTAACTGCTTGAAGATGGGAGTGACAGGGATTCTTGAGTGACAGCAGTATGTAGCCATGCTATTAAGAATATCTATAAATTTTATATGTTTTCAGGAATATTTTTCTGTTTTCATGAGGTGGTGTAGAAAGCTGCTCCTAACTAGAGAAGAGGTCTATACACAGCCCTGTCGCCGTACACAAATGTCGCAATGTCTAGTTGGGCTCAGCTGCTCCCTGCCTAATGAAGGACATTATGAGATAAACAGATTCTTTAATGGAAAACTGAAGATTACATCCATATTTTGTCATATTTCTATCTTTTCAGAATGTTGCATCAATTGACATGGATTTCAATCAACTTGAGGCTTTTCTGACATCACAAATGAAGAAGAAAGAAGGCGGAATATCCCAAGCTCAAGCCACAGCTTTCACCAAATTTTGGAAGAGTAATCGCTCAAAGATTCATGACAAGGTGGTTTATCAGGTAATTGAATAGCTTCATTTCTTGGACATACATCTACATGTATGTGCTTCACTTCCTCACAAAGAAAAGGATTCAGACTTGGTGTGGTAGTCCATGCTTCACACACACTGAAAAAAAATGGACAAATGATACAGACTCCTTGTGATTTGCCTTAGGTGACTAGCAATACATATGTAGTCAGCAAATACGGCATCGGCCTGGCATATTGTGCCATATAAATGAAGCGCTCAATGAATTACGGAGAGGGGCAAAATGCTTCAGATTTTTTCTGGATTTCCTTTCTTTTGCTTGATACGAGGTGAAGGTAAAGTATTGATTAAATCACAATGCCATAGCTAGTCTTTCTTGTTTTTCTTTTTATGGCAATTTGATTCTCCCTCAGTGAGTATTACCCTTAGTCACCCTCATGATCACTGAAGGTAACAACAAAGAAAAATAATTAAATCTTCATTGTAGATGTATTTAAAGAGAGTGAAACTGGCAAGTATGCCATAAACAAATTGAAGATTATTAAGTTTGTAGGTTGAGAAATTCAGCTCTGGGCTGAATGATCCTAATTAAAGGACAAGTTCACCTTCATATACAGTGTGCTTGAGAACTGAAAGGATGCAACAATGTTAATAGAACACATCAGTGAACGTTTGAGGTAAATCAGACAATCTGTTCAAAAGTTATTAATTTTTGAAGTTTCAGTGCTGTCATCGCTGGATGAGAAGAGTACATGTGTACTACAGCTTGTGGTGTATGTCACATTTGTAGAACTATGTAAAGAAAGTATACATGTACGAAGAAAATTCAACATATTTTCACTTTTCTTGCAAAAGGAAGGAGCACTTGACATGCTCTTTCAGAAGGCAGGGGGAATAATATTACCCTGGACATACGTAGGTGACAAGTTCAGGGAATACAAATGTATGTACTTAAAAAGAATATACATGTATATATATTTTGTGAAATTTTATTTATTTTTTCCTTATATTGTTCTACACATATGACATTATAAACTGTAGTAGTCTTTTCATCCAGCAGTGACCGCACAGAAACTTAAAAAATTTATAACTTTTGAACAGATTGTCCAAATTTCCACAAACTTTCAGTGATATGTTCCACTGATATTGCCGGATTCACTCAATCCATGTACAATACTGTATATGAAGGTGAACTTGCCTCTAAATGTGACATTAATCAACAATGCTTTTCCCTGACTCTTTAATTCCAGTCAGTTTTTGGGAACAGCTTGAAAGATGTGAGCTGGAGAATCGACATCAAAAGTCAGGCTAAGCACATCGACCAAATAAACACACCGACTGCAATTGTTGAGCTACAGCTAAACAACAGGAGTCATCCAGATCAGGTACTGTAAATATCTAACATGTTTTAGAATCATTACTGTAATTTTAAAAATTGTGTGTTTCACGATGCTGTGGTAAATATGAAGACTTTCCTGGTAGTGTATATAATTCAAATGTATTATTTTGATACCATTTCCTCTTTTACTGTGGTTTGCTTTGATGTGGAAAAGCTGAAAGGAAAACTTAAGTACATTGCTCATCTGATAATGTCTAGAAATTATTTGGTAAATCCATAGAAACAATCTCTGGGGTTTCATTTCCTTATCAGAAGAGTTATTTTCGAAGCAATCCCAGATTAATGCTGCCCATAACACAGTCTAAACATTTGCCGTTGGGCAGAAGGACATGTCCTGAGTCCATTTATATTGCTGTTTTGTTTAGAACTGCTTGTTGTTGCATATGTTTTCACGTTGCTTTGTATATCATCAGTGGGTTTGCTTACTGTACTTTATTTAGTATAATGTCCACGTACTGGAATTTATGTTGGGTAATTTGCACAGGCCAATACTAGCTGCCCTTTTCAACAGGGGAAAATCTTGTCTCCTAACTTCTCCCAACTAAGTGGATACCACTTTAGTGTTTAAATCCATGTTACATACGTAAACAATCAGTCTTCTTCCTTATTACATTATGATCATCTTTAGATTTTTTTTTTCCACTGCACACATTTCTTCAGAGAAAAGAGCACACTTCATCCACTCAAGATTCAAATACGTACATGTTGTGGATGAGCATAGTGTCTTCATATTCTGCCCTGTTTCAATCGTTTGCATGTGTTGTAATGATATTCAAAATGTTTTCTTTTTTTATGTTTGCTGCAGGATGTGGAACACCTGCGATTTGAGATGGATGAAACACAACTCACTCAAGTCATAGGCAATTTAGAAGAAATTGAAAAACAGATTGTGGCCCATTGCCAGTGACAGCAGAATCTATTTTTGACTGCAAAGACAATTTGTAAAATGAAAGTGCATCATAGCCTGATTCATTTGCCTGTACTTGTCAAAAGTGGGAAACGATTCGGACGTCCGTGGAGCATCATGACATCTTCTTCAGAGCATCTTTCTTCATCTTATCGGAAATTGGAGTTCATAATCTTATGGCATAGAGGTACATGCAGAGTTGCATAATCCACACATGCAATATGTTATGAATACATGCAGAGATTTCAGCTACCATAACCTGGTATTGGCTGGTACCACTTGTAAGTGTAATGGTGAGCCCCATTATGATTAGCACCCATCTACTGAGTGTGGATATTTGAAATGTGAAGGTCTATGGTACAACTAACTCCATATAGCGAGCCAATCTGGAAACACACATGCAGTAATGAGATTTTGTTGGTACATAAGGGTTTTACTGAAAAAAATACAACTGTTTTTATTTTCTCTTATTTGCTTTGTCTTTTACAATATTGAGATTTAAAATGCTGGGGGGGGGGGGAAGGCTCAACTTCCTTGAGCTTGTTTAGAGCCGAGTAGAGGATTCACAAGAAGGCACACTTCTTGCACACATGGCATGGGCACAAATGTGTGGTACACATTGTACATCATGAAATGTTGAGAAATTCATTTTCAGCTAGAGGTCTGTGTTAGCCTTGAGCTATTAACCTCATGCACTTCTTTTTTTTTTGGGGGGGGGTTGGGTGGGAGGGGAGGGGTAGTTTGGGGATAGGTTACTTAAATCAGTGTGAATCACATACTGTCAACATATGTCAATTTAAGTCTGAATGAAAGTGATGAATATACACATCAGGGACTGATCCAGGAATTCCGTAAAGGGAAGGCGTCTTTACAAAATTGAAGTGGGGGGGGGGGGGTGCATACGTCCCCTTTTTTTCTTTTTATTTCTATTGTTTTAACAAAAATCAAGAGAGGGATGCATCCGGTGCGCCCCCTCTGGATCTGCCACTGCGTATGCACAGAGTGTCGAATGATCATTCCATTGAGATTGTAGCATAGTCATAGTCATGTATGTATTTGTGTCTGTGTGCATATATCTAAGTTGTAGTAACTCATCTCCATTTTGGGTAACCTCCCTTTGAGAACTGGTGACAGTCTTGTTTTCAAGCAAACCTGTGTTGTTGATACAGTGCACTCCCGTTACAACGAACACTGTTATAACGAAATCTCGTTATAACGAAATAAAACTTCTGGTCCCAAAATTAACGTCATTAAAGTCTATGGTACAAAATTTGCTTATAACGAACACGGTTATAGTGAAATTTTCGTTATAACAAAGTATTTTCCGAGCACCACTGACAAAGAAAAACAAAAGAAATGTGCTCCGTTATAACGAAATGCGGATCGCTTTCGAAAATACGTAGCGGAACAAGGCATTTACAGCGTCTGCATGGGCAAACGCGTCACATCAATTTGTGTTCGCCTGGTGTGTCACGCACAGTTTCCGAGGGGAACTTGCGTTATTGTAATACAATAATCTGAAATTGATTAACTATTTGTTTTATTGTTCACATAGCTTTGCAGTGTATGACGAGTATTCAACAAACAGAATATCATATATGCGTGGCTTCCTTGTTTTCGTCATATATTGTATTTGTTCGGTTTCATCAAAATTTCGTTATAAACGAAAGAAAACTGCCGGTCCCGAGCATTTTGTTACAACGGGAGTGCACTGTATACAGTATTTTCAAGATTGTAGCTTGATCATGCCATACTTATTACTGATGAAGAATCTTACTTGACTCATATACATTTGTATGTTTACTTTTCTATTGAATACATGAACGAGAAAAGACAAAGCTAGTATTATGTCTGAATATGAATGTATGAATATGTGTATTTTTTTGTGTTTGTGTGTGAATGTGTGTGTAGTGTATATGTGTGTGTTTGTCTTTGTGTTTGTGTGTGTGTGTGTGTGTGTGTGTGTTTGTGTTGGCGTATGTATGTATATGACAGTATCAGAAAATGACATACAATCTGTTGCTTCCAATTAGGATAAGTCTCCAATATTTGTAACCACTTGTCAAAGGGAAATGGAAAGATATATCGAGGGAAGTTAATTTGCTGATTGTACGATAACCAAGACTAGACCACCTTTTGTTGTCTCTGTTATATGCTAAACATGTAAGACCATCGTAATTATGCAAATCAAGACACACCAAATACAGATATATACAGTGCACTCCTGTTATAACGAACACCGTTAAGAGGAACTTCTGGTTACATCAAAATAAAAACTCGGGTCCCAACATTATCCTCTTTTTTTATAGTTTATTTGTTTGGTTATAACAAAATTCAGATACACTGAAAGAAAGCTGCTGGTCCTGGTGATTTCATTATAACGGAGTCAGCTGTGCTTTTGCAGACAGTACAAAATTCTGTAAAAATCACCAAGCTTTATTGAACTGACCGTCATCCATCCAAGTCAACGCAGCTTTTTACTGATACAGGTACAACGTAGTCACTATAAAAATCTCTTTGACAAAGTAATTTAGAATGATCGATAAGATTGAATGATGGCAATACATGACCACCATGTGAAATACAGAATGAAAATACAATTTTAGACATATATACAATATAGAATAAGTACATGTATTTATGAAATTCAGAAGTTTCAAATGTGTTCATGAAACAAATGCAAAATAGAGGAAGTAATGATGCCATTATGCTCATTCTGACTTACGAGTTCTTTTTGGTCTGTTTGATTTTGTGTTGTGTTTTTTTCTGGGGGGGGGGGGCAAAATGAAATTAAAAAAATAATCCCATCCATTGCATTAAATTATAATTACTGCTGTCAAAACTTGACTGTGATATATACAGGTATATATATATATATTTTTTTTTTCTTTTTGAGGGAGGTGTAATTCCTAAGTAAGAGTTGTTTGTTGTTTTTTTTTAAGAAAAAGATGTGAACTGCACAGGATATGACTAATATTCTATTACTGCTTTCAATGAGCTTCTGCTATTCTACATATTTTGTTTGATTTACACTATGTAATGAAGTCTATTTCAATAAGAAGTGCATTGCACTCCAAATGATATTTGATAGCCTCAGCGTGCAGTCGAATGATATTGATATACATGTACTTAAAGGACAAGTCCACCTTCATATACATAAGGATTGAGAGAATGCAGCAATATTAGTAGAACACATCAGTGAAAGTTTGAGGAAAATTGGACAATCCGTTCAAAAGTTACGAATATTTTAAGTACCTGCGCAGTCACTGCTGGAAGAGAAGACTACTACATGTACAGTGCATGATGTCATATGCGTACAACTATATAAGGAAAATAAAAAGAGAATTTCACAAAACTTTACTTTTTGAATAAAGTGCATATTTCTTCGACTTGCTACTGATGTATGTTAACCCTATAAAGCCCAAGGGGGGGCACATTGTGCCCCCCCTACCAGATTTTCGTTTGCCACTCCTTCGCCCTTTATCCGATTTCAACCAAATTTGGTGACTTTTCCTAAAATCTTATTGCAAACATTTTGATATATAATTTAGCTATGTTTGATGTTGTTGGTTGCCATGGCAACCATAAACTGACAACCATGTCAGTCATATTTTGCATCTTTTTTCTGTTCCCATTTCATTTAACAGCATTACAGTGTATGAAATTGGTGTTTCTTGGCTGAAATTTGTTGAAGGAGCAAAATTCGAAGTAATTATGGTCCTGGAAAGTTTTTCTTATTATTTCCTTTGTTTTTATGTGACAAAGGCATAAAACAATAGATATAATAGAGATAATTGAAAACAATAATATTTTCTAAAGATTGCCCCTATATTTTGAGTTATTTTGATTCCTTCACCCAAGTTATGCCTCTAATATCATTAGTTTATCGTATTATCAATTTGCGATCTCAAAATTCCAGGATTATGCAAATATGAAATGTCATAACTATACATGTACCCATCCCAAACATTTCATCTCAGGTCTCATAATGTATCACTATGTTGATATGAATAGCGCCTCCATGTGGTGACCTTGAGAAATTTCAACCATAACAAATAATAAAATTCCACTTACTTATCATTTGTAGCAAATATGAAAATGATTGGTCTATAATAAGACATATATAATGGAGATGAAGAAATTATACAGAAAAATCATGTTTTTAGCATATTTCCTATGTATTTCTTTATATTTTGGTAAATAGCGCCCTCCATGGGTGACCTTGTGAAAATTCAAATGTACGATCATGTAGAGTATGAGTTATTCTACCCACATGCCAAATATGACGATGATACATCAAATAATAAAAAAGTTATATAGGGGGGGCACAATGTGCCCCCCCTTGGGCCTGCGAGGGGTCAAAATAGCTTGGGCTTAATAGGGTTAAGGGTAATATTATTTCCCCTGCCTTCTGAAAGAGAGAAGTCGAGTGTTCTTTTGTTATGCAAGAAAAATGGAAATATGTATTATGTTGAATTTTCTTTATTCTTTCTTTATATCGTTGTACTCATATGACATCACAAGCTATAGTAGTCTTTTCATCCAGCCGTGACTGAGCAGAAACTTCAAAAATTCATAACTTTTTAACGGATTGTCCAATTTTGCTCAAACTCTCACTGATGCGTTCTACTAATATTGCTGCATTCACTCAACCCACATGGCTATAAAGGTGAACTTTATGTTTGCCATAAAATCTAACATTTTATTGAATCTACATTGTTTTTAAACATTTAATGAAACATATTTATCACAGTAGGAAATCTAAAATGCCAGCATCCATTATAAAATAACATCTCAAGAATAAAGTCTGCTAAGCATCTTTACAATAACTGCAACAGCAGATCGTACATTACGATCTTTGATGCAAATAGCGGTAAATAAATACATATATACATATGTACTTAGTGCAAGTTTGGTACCTGTAACGGTATTCATGACGGATTGCAGACACGGTTGGACGGTGTGTGGGTGGGGGAGGGGGGGGGGGGTCATAAAACGCGCCTGTTAAACAGCCAATCAGTACGATCAGTGGAAGACTATTGACCAATCAGAATTGTTTACAATGAGAAACGTTCTCGTTTGAAAACAACGAGTTACGAGCAGCGATCCAACGCAGCGTGTTTACGTTCCTGCGAATTACAAATTTACTCCCCTCGTTTCGCGAAAAAAATATACATTGCGGTGCTTCAGCTGCATATTCAATCATGGCAAGTTTATACGAAGAAGCAACTTTAGCTGGTATGAAGCGATGTGATCTCCAAAAACTTGCAAAAAAGCATGGAATCAAAGCCAACATGAAGGTGAGCGCACCCGAGTGTGCAGTACTATTATGATCAACAGTCCCATATACTAGATATTTTGTTAGCGTGGGCTCAGCACTGGCACCCTTCCAGCATAGCAAACGGCGCGGCGCTTGCCAGCTGGCTTGCGTTCGAGCTGGTCGCTGCGCAGTTAGGTAGCATTGTCATGTAATTATGTAGGCCTATATGCAATATGCCAATGATCCTAAATCAATTTCACCAGAAAGGGTCTGTAATTTATGATATGACATTTCTACCGTTTGTAATCACACATCCGCTCACCGCTGGCTGTAGAATCTAGCCAGTTGAGCCGAGTTTTGAGTTATCAAATCACTATTGACTCTAACAGTTAATAGTAATATATGCTATTTTGTTAGTATTATGAGTATGACGTAATGTAACTTAAAGCGTTATTTATTAACCGTTAGTTAGACTGAACTTCTGTAGGTCTCTAAGCAGTTCCAAGTCCAACTTCAAGCAAAAAAAAAAAAGTTTAGGTTTTACAGTTGGACCTAAAACAAGTAAACCCTATACTATGACCATACGTGGTCAGATCGGACAAGTTGTGGGACTGGACTAAAAATTTACTTCCACAAACACAATAAAATCCCATGAAATAAGCATAAAATACGATGGCATTTGAATGAATGTTTTATACCAATTTTTTAGGTAACTTCTCTAAAGCAGAATTCGGTGATTTGTTTCATGATTTGTCAACCAGAAGAAGCGCGTAATATGCTATCACACGCGCGATGTGAAACTTGTGCGCATGTTTGAGTCGGAAGCAACAAACTTCAGTGTTAATCCATTCCCATGGACAATACATGCAGGCTGGCTACAACGTTCAAAATATATTATATTTGCAAATGCCAAAGGTTTCAGTTAAGTTCTCTAATTACGACAGAAATTGATTTTGTTTGCCTCGCTTTGGAAGAACTGTTAAGTATAATTTTCAGAACCTCATCATTGTGTATTGGAATATTTTTATTGAGAATGGCAATGTGAAAAAATCATCTAAATGTCAACTTCTTAAGTGTCCGGGTACACAACACCCCATCATACTATCGATCGATGCATGATTAAATTGATCTAGGCCCTCCAGTACCTTTATTTTAGATATTCTTGACCTTGAGTTGTTGATGATGTATCATATGAATATTTATCCCATCAGTTTCACCTTCATTTCATTTTACTCAACAAGGTAGTTAAATGCAGAAAGAACAACAACCTCAGATTCATATCCCGGGCTCAGATTGCTGACTCCGATTGTATCATAGTCTGTAGGTGTCCTAGGCATGGAATTCATAGCGACATGTACACTCAAAGTGACATTTTTTTACTGTGCTCTGGTGCAAGCTCACCATCCTCCATTTTAATTGACCGCCCATTCTCCCATTGTGATACTGAAAGCATGTAAATCTAGTGAATGGCAAAGACATGTTAACAATAATTTAATAGAAATAGTACTTCAAGAATCTAGATTACATGTATTTTTATACTTATTTAAATGAGGATTTTGCCGATTCTTTTTCCTCTTGTTTCCTCAGGTTATTCATCTAAACACGTACAGGTATCCCCCTAAATTTCTCTTGATTTGTATTCATGTAGATCTACGAATGTTTGAGCATATGTGACCTGCTAGCCGCTACAACAAAAGGATCCTAAAGTCGCTGACTGCTGAGCCGAGAAAATCGAGTTTGAAGTCACATCATCAAAATTACCTGTAGTCAAAACAATCAAATTTCTGTTTTTAGCATAATTTTGTAGTCTAATGTTTTGTCTATCATCTGCTGAAATTACGAAGCTAAATGATCAAAGAAAGGCAAGAAATCAGCGTTTTTCTGGGCCATGATTTTCCAACTTTCAACGTAACAGAAACGTGTCCGAAGATTTGGATTTAGTGCCGCAGCTTGACTCTGCCCCTAGCAACGAGGGAGTGATCTTATTGGTCAGTCCGTGGCATCTTGATTACTGATTGGTCGTGCGTAGACCCTGGCGATAAGCTGGAATGAACATCGCGGAGGTTGCTAGGAGCAAGCCTTCTATTGTCAAGCGGTGAAAACTGTCTCCCCTCCCGTTGATCATGATAGCGTCGGAAGGAAAACTTTGAAGGCGTTTTTCTCGAAACTCTGATTTCCTTAACTACCATGCGCTAATAAAATCATCGATGTCTCCGCAACAGGGTACTTTTATGAGTTGTGCTATATGAAATTAAAGTAGAAGAGTAAGGGAATAATGTCATGCCATTTTCAGAAAATTGTCCTTCCCCGACTTTCGGATCCTTTTGTTGTAGCGGGTCACATATTATTGCGCCAAGTCCCACATGTACTTTTGATTTTATACGTGAGAAAGCCATTGTGGTGGGCGATGGGCGATATAAAATTAGGTGGTCGATAACTATATGAGTAGTAGACTTTATTACACACTTTTATCATGTTGGCTTGCAGACGGATGGTTTGATAAAGGCACTTGCAGCAGTGATCGAGTCAAGTGAAGCTGAACACCAGCCTGAAAAGCTTTCTTCAACCCAGTCCCCAAAAGAGGAATCGGTTACTACGTCTACAACTTCATCAACAGAAGATCAGGTAAGAATAAGAATGTTATTATTGTAAAGCCCTTGTTTTAAAGAAAATAAAATAAAGAGGTAGACATTGATCCTTGATTATCCCTATCACAAGCTCTGCAGACCCCACCCCAATGTAACCATGCACGTTACACCAAATCACAAGAAGTAGACATCATTTTCCAATCATGAAAATATTCATCAAATTAGTTTTTGGGATGAAAATCATCGATACCGACATTGTCGTTGACTTTCAAATTCAAGTTTTAATTTCATATTACCCCAGACCTCACTCAAAACAGCTCACTCTGATCTAAACAGCTCACTCTGATCTTAATGACCATAATTCTGCCTGCCTCTGTTAGTCACACTTTATCATTTATTGTTTGTTTGCTTCCCCCCCCCCCCCCCCCCCAGTCTGAATCTGATGTGCCAGAGAAAAAGCCCAGAGTGCGCCGTGGGAGAGGCCGCAAGCAGAAACCTGCCAAGGAGAAGATTGCTGAGGAAACTTCCGAGACTGAGACTAAAGCTGAAGTGAACAACAAAGAAATTTCTGTGGAACCAGAGGCAGAAACCATTGTCCAGGTACAGCACAGTGTGCATCAGTAATGTCTTGTAGTTGTATTGCCTTGGGCTTGAAGGATTACCCATTCATGGTGATCTCATTTGTTTTTACATGTTGCTAAACGTTGATCGTGGTGATTTCTGATTCAGTTCACTTCCAGTATGTGTCCACTGACTCAACAGTGAGATTCAAATGGGTTACTATTACTGAGCTGAGGTATGTGTTGAAGTTTAGCTGCCAGTCTTTTTTTCCTCTTTTTTTTTTTTTTTTTTTTTAAGGGAGGGGTTGGGGGGGTTGGGGGGGAACATTTCTACAGTACTAGAATTTTTACTCCACAGTGTTCAAGTTACAGTAAATTAGGTCTAGATCGTTTCCAGAGATTGGTGAGAAGTTGCAGGAGATAGGAATGATAACAAGTTTCAGTTACATTCATTATCGATTGAAGACATACTATGAGATTGAACATTAATTGTCATGGAACTTAGATGTTCCTTTGCTTGGTATTTCTTAGGGAGTATGTGGTACACTATACATTCAAATATGCTTTTCTTTGACAATATAACTAAGTAAACTTATAGATTACAGGATATAATGTACAGTGTAATCTAGAGCAGAATAATTAAATTCAAGGGGAAAACGTTTGTTTATCCTCTGAAGATATCGTGTAGGTGTCTCGTAACATAATTCAGTTATGTATACCCCCATTGTGTTCAACCCAATTTTGCAAGTTCATCTAGATTCTATACTTGTATTGAATGTGGCAACAATGACAGTTGAGTCAAGAGATATGATAAGAATGTATTGTAACTAAACTTTCCAAACCTGATGTTGTAACCTGCAGACACTTAGCACCACAGAGGATGAGAGAGTGTCTCCTGCTCCAAAGGCAAGCAAGGCAAAGGCCAAAGGTCGTGGAAGAGGGAGAGGTAGGAAGGGCAAGAAGACCAAAGACATCCCTGCAGAAGAGCCGGAGGATACCCAGGCTGCTGGCGATGCACAGAAGGTGTGTTTCCCACATTTTCTTGTTTCAGTGATATCAGTACATGTATACTAATACAGTGTAGTGAATGGTCATGAGTGTGATGGTACAAGGTTTTGCATTTTCATGAGGTGAAAGATAGCACTAGGCGCTCTATTCAATGAGGCAAAGCTGAGTTGATTAGTATGCCTCATCTTTGAGTCAGTGCTAAGTCTTGTTTCATTGCGCAAGTAAGGACCGTACACTATTTGTTGTGTACAATAACTTGTGTACTTCAACAGACATTGTCAACACAGATTCTTGAATGTAGCCTAGAAATGACAACCATTTTTTGTGAACCTTAGGCAAATGAGTGGCACAGTCACACTCATACAGTGATTTATGTCAAACCTTCCATCAAGTTCTTGTGTCCAGTCAATTTCTTCTTTATTTTAAAAGTGAAGTTAGCGAATCTGTTTACTGAACATAATTGTTTGGCTGTATTTGCAGTTTCTTCTGTTACATGAAAGTGAACCCTGACCTAGGGTACTTTGTACAGAATTCTTTACATTCATTACAGGGAGGGGCCAAATATGCATCTTAACAAGTTTGTGTCAACATATAAACTGCAAGCAACATGGATGACATCAAAGAAGTTAGCAGTGTATTGTTCAGTAGCCCTAGCAAAGTATTTAGATGTGTTTATTAAAGAAAAAAAAACCTAGCATTAAAAAAATACATATATTTTTGTTTATTCAGAGTGAAGCAGCTGCAGAGACGGTTTGCTCACCTGCTGCTACACGTAGGTCTCACAGCAAGCCACCCACACCCGTCCAGCCAGTGTCTGTAGCACCAGCCCTTACATTTCCTACACCACCAAACTCTGGCTCAAGGTATGTCAGCATGGAGCTGTACAGGTGCTGCTTCTCTTTATTCCTCGGCAAATTCAGGACAGATATAATGGAAATCATAATAGACTGATAACTCACTGAAAGAGAAACCAATTTGAATTTGAATTACATGTACAGTCTGGACTGATTCATCTTTCAACTTACCATAGCTACAGCAAAAATTTGAAAGACTAGGGTTGAAGATGTTGTACAGTACAGTGTTATAACGAAGTCCTTGGGACCGGCAGTTTTCTTTCGCTATATTGAAATTTTGTTATAACTAAACAATAAAACACATAGAGTGGATAATGTTAGGGTGTGAATTTTTGCTTAGTTGTAATCGAAATTTCATTATAACCGTGTTCATTATAACAGGAGTGCACACCTCTTCCTTTCCATCTCAGTTGTAAAATTACTACTAATTGATGTAATGGGATTCAGCTGTGCCAAACAGTCCATGTTACTCCACTGCTATGCTTGATCTGCAGGCGTACAAGGAAGGCAACAAGATCTGCCAGTAACACCCCTACGCCCCTTGCCCAGCCCAGCCCAGCGGCAGCCACCAAAACGCCGGAAACCCAGGCCACCACAGTTCAGTCATGCGAGAAGAGGGCATCCCGCAGTTCCAGCAAGAAGGGTACAGCAGCAGCCAAGACGCCAGAGAATGCAGCTCCAACTTCCGGAAGTGGATCGTCCCGTAAGAGGTCAGCCACAGGATCTGCCGGCAGGAAAACGAAGAAGGTGCGGCGAGGGACATTCGACAAGTCCCCTGCCAAGGAGACTCAACCGACGGCAGAAGAGAACAAGAGCAGTGGCACATCCCTGAAAGATCAGATTATGGCTGAAATTGACATGAGGGTCCAACAAGCAAGTGAGTAAAGAAGGCAGAAAGAGCTTTTACTGTTGGGTGATTACAGTGAAAAATTGTGTTGTAGACTTTTTAGTTACTTCCCAGTGAAAGCATTTTATTGATGCAGAGTACAGTGAAGTGAACTTACTCTGAACTTTCTGATGTGATAAAATATGTATATTGATATGCTTTCTCTTTTTCTCTCTCTCAGCTGAGAGGCCTATTCAGCTTTGAGGAAAGACAAAGAAATCAAAACCTTTGTTTCCTCATGTTACATCATGATATTCTTTTTCACGAGTTGAAGTGATTTCCTACCAGTTGTATGCTAAACAAATTGCTTTGCGAACATTTTAATATTACTTCTGTTGTAGCTGACTGGATTGAATGCAGGGAGTGCTTGGCACAGATAGATAATAACAACAATTCAAGCAAGACTTGGCAAGCCAATGTTAAAAATGGAGTAGGTGATTCAAATTAGAGAAAAGCAATGTTTCTAATGTGTTACTTCTCCTCCAACACATTAGGAGCAAAGAGTGGCATCCCTACCCTTGCCAAACCAGCGAAGAAAGCAGTCGTCAAGAACTGGAGCAAGACACACCATGGAGCTTTCAACAAGATGGAGTCCATTGATGACTACTTGGACCGCAAGAGGAAGAGGACTGAAGCTCTGTCAGCCTCCAAGAAACCCAGGGTGAGAGCAAGCAAATGCCTAGGAGAGTGAAATGTGATTGTCCCATTTGCTTTTTCAGTGATTACTAATGATTTTGCTTCCCTAAGTCATCTCGCACAACAGGACTGGTATTCCACTTTGCTTGCTTCTCAACAGGTCCCCGGCAGCACCAAACCCGTCAGCAAACCGCCTCCCCTTAGCTTCACTTCCCCCGCGCCAAGCCGCAAGCCAGCCATCGCGAATGCCAAGTCAGCCAAGTCTGTCTCCTTCAAGGTGTCGAAGCTGAAGACCCCATCCAAGGCCAACATCCCAGGCTTCCTTGCCACCACCGCCGCCAGCGGGGGCAGAAGCAGCCTCAGCAAACGGCAGGCCACACCAGGAGCCAGGAAGTCGGTGTCCGTTCTCACCCCAGGATCGGTGTCCCGCAAATCGATTGCAGGGGTGACTCCTGCCAGGGATAGAAAATCCTTTGGTACGGTGCAGGGCACCTCCAGGAAATCAGTTGGAGGTAAGGATCGATGTCACTTCAGTTTTGATGGAACTTGTTTTCTACTCTTCCTATTCCCCATGGAATATTTTTCTGAAGATGCCAGTACAGTTTCACTGTAGTGAGTTCATGATTATGAATTTCCAGTACCTCCTCATAAAGTTCTTTGAAAGGTATAATGCTGTCCAGATATTTCATTAGGTTCTTAGATAAACATCTTGCTGACTCAAATAGTGATAACATGATGAATAATCTATTTAACCCTTATTAGGTCAGTGGGGACAGGAGGGGGGAGGCCCCCCTTGAAATTCCGTGCCATATGTCGCCATCGCAAAAAGCTATTGCCGGGATGTTTCACAACTTTTTTTGAGTCTCCCGCATCTTTTGACACAAAATCTGGGATGCCCTGGTGTGCAGCCTAGTAAGGGTCTGAATGTCATTCTTGATCGGGTCAGAAGTTTTTGAATGTATCTTCACTGAATAAATGATTTTGTCAGATGTTGAGTAATATGACCTAGTGTTGTAAAATGTAGATAATGAGAGTTTTTCTGTAATATGAGGCTCACATGATAGCATGAAAGCAACTTTATTTCATTCCATTGACATTCAATTTTCAGTGTCTCTTTTTTGTCCCCGCCGAATGAGTTCGAGCAGGGGACTATGAAACGGGCTCCGTACGTGTGTGTGTCCGTGTGTCCGTCCGTGTGTCCGTCCGTCCGTCCGTCCGTCCGTCCGTGTGTCCGTGTGTGCGTCCGTGTGTGATCAAAATCTTCAATTTGCTACTTCTCTGTCATTTATGAGCCAATTTTGATTCTGTTTGCTTTATATGATAGCACTACATGGGAGCTTTGAAACTTCTACACAGAATTTCAGTCGTGACCTTTGACCTTGACCTTTGACCTATATTGTACATTTTGCTACAAAATGCTACTCCTTCGCCATTTCTAACCCGATTTCGATTCCGTTTGCTTTATGTGATGGCACTAGGTGAGGGCTTCAAAACTTCTACACAGAATTTTGACCTTTGACTTCTTTGACCTTTGACCTTGATTTTTGACCTGTATTGTACATTTTGCTACAAAATGCTACTCCTTCGCCATTTCTAACCCGATTTCGATTCCGTTTGCTTTATGTGATGGCACTAGGTGAGGGCTTCAAAACTTCTACACAGAATTTTGACCTTTGACTTCTTTGACCTTTGACCTTGATTTTTTGACCTATATTGTACATTTTGCTACAAAATGCTACTCCTTCGCCATTTCTAACCCGATTTCGATTCCGTTTGCTTTATGTGATGGCACTAGGTGAGGGCTTCAAAACTTCTACACAGAATTTTGACCTTTGACTTCTTTGACCTTTGACCTTGATTTTTGACCTATATTGTACATTTTGCTACGAAATGCTACTCCTTCGCCATTTTTAACCCGATTTCGATTCCGTTTGCTTTATATGATGGCACTAGTTGAGGGCTTCAAAACTTCTACACAGAATTTTGACCTTTGACTTCTTTGACCTTTGACCTTGATTTTTGACCTATATTGTGCATTTTGCTACAGAATGCTACTCCTTCGCCATTTCTAACCTGATTTCGATTCCGTTTGCTTTATGTGATAGCACTAGGTGAGGGCTTCAAAACTTCAACACAGAATTTTGACCTTTGTCTTCTTTGACCTTTGACCTTGATTTTTGACCTATATTGTACATTGGCTACAAAATGCTACTCCTTCGCCATTTCTAACCCAATTTCGATTCCATTTGCTTTATGTGATGGCACTAGGTGAGGGCTTCAAAACTTCTACACAGAATTTTGACCTTTGACTTCTTTGACCTTTGACCTTGATTTTTTACCTATATTGCACATTTTGTTACAAAATGCTACTTCCGGCGGGGACATATGTTACGCACCGTGTAATTTCTACTTTTCCTTGTTTTTCCTCCAGGCATTTCACAGCCGTTTCAACTTGACAAAACATCAAACACTCCCTCTGCCAAGAAGGCATTCAATCTGACTGCATCTCTGTGCAAACCTCTCACATACAAACCACATACAGGTAGGTGCAGTTCTCCTCAGGTGGAGATAAAGGAACGTTTTTAATTTATTAAATCCAGAAATAGAACTATTTCGGATAATTCCTACTAGATTCCACTGTTTGATTTCGTCTCATGAAATGTGTGATAATGCAGCCCTGCTGGGGAAATATATCACTTGGTGTGTAATGTTCTGCCATATCTGATTGAAGAGAAGTGAAGAAAAGAAGAAGAGAAGTAACAAATGTCATGTAGTTGGATTGTTAGATGTACAACTTTTTGAAAAATGTTTATTATGCACTGTATAGAGCGTTTCTTGAGATCATTTGACTGTCAGATATTTTATGGTTATTTACAGAAATTTGTATACGTATATCACATTTTGATAGTGTCCGGTAGTAATCTTTTTCTGTTGTTTAGCTCTGGTAATTCATGCAAATGATATTCCAAGGGAGTGAAGGGAGACAGAACATGCAGAACTAGACAAAGTGATAGGCCCTAAACACATAATACTGTATATTCCATCCATTATGTGAATTGTTATCAATACAGCAATTTTGTGATTTGCAAACAAGAACCACATTGATGGATCGAGAAAGAACTGATATCAATCTTCAAGAGAAATTTTAGCTATTTTCCATCTTAGATATGATATGCAAGGCATGTGTGATACGGAAATGGGGGTGATTTGTGTGATATTTGAAAATGAAAACATTGCAAAAGGTACTGCATACATGTTTATACATTTATGCTGAAGGTGGTTTGTCATATGTTTTAGCTTGAGAAAGATGTTTCTTTTTGCTGTGTCTGTAGGTAAGCTGAAGCCTTTCGGTGAGTCCCAATACAGCAAGGCCAATGTCAAACCGGCGTCAAACATTGTCTACGCCAAGACCCTCATGAAGAAGCCACACCTGAAGGGGCAGGAGGAGAGGCGAAAGGTCAATGTCAAGCATCGCGCCCAGCGACGAAACGAGAGTTTCATGGCGAGGCGAGGCATTCCCGGTTGCTAATCTGTGCAGCGTTCGCTGTAAAAATTCACAGACAAGGACTGTATGATTTGTAAATTATGTATATAATAATACATAGTTTGACATTGAGACCACAGGTTTAAGACTTGTGAAGAAACATTTACTTTTAAGAATGAACAAAGACATCCTCTCCACTGTTCATGTACATTTTAATTTTTCAAACTGTGTTGTTTTAAAAAGTCTTGGTTGAGATGTATCAGAGAGGAGGTCGTTATTTCTTCACAATGCTAGGTAGTTTCTTTAAAATTTCAAGTGTTTGCCGTCACAAAGTTATAGACCTGTTATTTTAGTTGCTTCTTTTAACACTCTCAGTCTAAATGAAGAAATGTAATGTCTATGTGGTGCAGTCCTGGATTTTTTTTTTCCCTTTTAATTGAGAGTTGCCTGTCTGAATTCGAATAACCTTTTTAAAAGTGAAAATTAAAGAAGGACAACTAGCAGATTTAGCTGAAAAACATCCTTCAAACCTTAATAGACTAGAAAGAAAATTGCAAGTACATGTATGTGAAATTACTGCATACATGCTTGTGGCAAGACACTGGAATCTATTCAATACTCATTATAGAGGAAATTGTGGTACAGGTCTTGCATTTAAAGTCATGGTTGAATTTTGAAATTTCACTGTGTAGGGTAATCAAAGAATAATTTCATGGATACAGAAAAAAAAAATCAAATTTAGTCATTTTTTAATTATTTTTTTTTATTCAGAAGCAAAATGTATTTGAATTCAGAGATGAATGATTGTAGGAAAGTTTATCAAGATTTTTCCAAACTTTCAGAGTGAGGATGATTGTGTGACAGTGTAATACATGTACTGGTCTTTATGTTGTGACACATGGTAGATCAGATGTTGTCACTGTTGAGAGGGAGAAAAAAAATGGCTGTCAGTTTTCTAAGAATGCAGTTTTAGTATGCAATGTACTTGAAAAGGAGTTTGCCAATACAGTATTGTCACATGGAAGCAAACCAGTCAACTTTTTAATGCCAAATTTTACTTTGTCTGTTTTGTCTTTTCCATATACATGTACAGTGTATTTTTTAAAGACTGGATTTTGGTACGTAAATCTCAGTACAGTTTTACACTTTGTCCCCCACCAGCTGTGGTCACTTTGTAAGATGATACTGTAGCATAGCTAAGCTTAAAAATGTGTCAAGACTACGAAAAACAGATTAGAAAAAAAAATCTGTTAAAATGATTGATCATCCTAAAAATAGCTCACATCATGGTTAAAGGGATGGTACAGTATTGGTGGAGATGAAAATTGGGCTCTGACTTTTTTGCGAGATACCAAGAAAACACTTATGAAATAGTACAGAGCATACCATTTTAAGAGGAATTCAAAGTTTATTTGGTAAAAATCGGGTTTGGAATAGCTGAAACATCCAAAAACAAAGTAAAACAAAACGATCATAATAAAGTGTGGGTCCCACACTTTATTAGGATCGCTGTATTTTGGATATATCGGCTATTTCAAAACCAATTTTCATCAAATAAACATTGAATCCCTCTTAGAATTACATGCTCTTTTATATTTCAAAAGAGTCTTCTCACTATCTCACCAAAAAAAATGATAAAAACCTGAAGTTAAGTCTCAACCAAAACTATACAATCCCTTTAATGTGTAAGATTTGTGAATATGCTAGTTGTTTTGTACATAACACACAAATAGTTATAAGTTTGTTGTTTTTATAAATCATCATTAGACTTTGTGCATCAAAGTGATCCACTTTTTGTGGAAGTTGTTGATGTCTATTCCATGGACTGATGACTCAGTAACATTGCTTCCAAGAGTCACATTTCATCAAAAGAATCCTCTCTCCTCCACAGAATAAATTGATGCCTTGCAGGGTAATGAATGCATTCAATCCAAGTGTTTAACCAGTTGAAGACTTCTGAATGTTATTGGCTGTCACAAGTTATATTTACTTTACTGCATTTAATAGTTACATGATTTGAACTCACTTTACCAGTTTTAGGGAATGCTTTGTTTAAAGTGTGATAATTTCATGTTTTATGAGTTATGTGTAAAACTATGTTTGTTTTTTTTTTCTTTTCAAGTAGATACTGTACAAGCATACATTAAGATCTCTAGTACCAGTACTGTATATTTTGTGTGAAATTTGGAGTGCTAAATTGTTGACAATGAAACCTATCTTGAGGTGTATACCTGTAAATATCTCTTGTAATCACTAATGCTTTTGACTGTGAGAACCTTTCTGTAGACTTCCCGTCTGAAAAAATCCTTGATTTCATTAGGTTTTGGGAAATACTGTATAAGCATTATAAGCAGCTAAGCTGCATACTTCTCCTAGTTAGATTGTGCCAAAGTTTCCCAAGCCAATGCTGATGTACAGCTGTATGTCTTGGTTTGAATGCGTACAGTATAATAGCATCATGAGAGCATTTGCTGGTCAGCTTTTGATGTGCAAAAATTCAAAGATACATTCAAGGCAAATTTTCCTCTGAGTACACTCGGAAAATTCTATACTAAATAGCAATGTGGTTCATTGTTGTAGGGAAAGGTTGCATGGCTGCTTCATTAACTACACCTACTCACCCGGCCTATGAATTATGATTTTGCTTAGTGCATAAATGGCTTTTAAGGATCAAGGATGGAGCATTGAGTTACTTGCTGTGTAAATAGTGAAATAATATTTGTTTCCTTTATTTTATATCCAATCTTTAATACAGTGCTAATCATATTATCTTTCTTCTGTAATTTGTTTCGAAATACTCTCACCTTTTTGCAGAAATGTCTTGTTACATTGTATTACATATAGACAAAACAATTACTGTAGCTGAGGATTTGCCTTTGTGCTGCAGGGATACTTGATCAAGCTGAATACACATAGTATATATTTTAACGTTTCATAAATGACGTAAATTATATAGATTCTTAAATGCATGTTTGCAGGTTTTATGGCAGCTAGGTCTTCTATACAAATGGAATGCCTATGCATTGTCTTTTCAAATTTTTTATCTAAACAGGAGAAACCTGTGTTTGTGACTTCAAGATGAGTCATTGAAAGGACAAATACAGATACACAAACAATTCACATCAAACACATATCTCACATAGTTTAGCATAAGTTCTAATAGTAAACATACAATTTTTTTTTTTTTTTTTTTTTTTTTTTTTTTTTTTTGGTGTGTTATGTTTAGGTGCAGGTTAAATATACACAGCCCTGTAGCTTCGCACTGCATCTAGTCAGGCTAGGTGCAGGAAGATGTGAGTGCATGAATAGGTAACTTGTACATACTAAAGGAATTCCATTGCCTCTGTGAGCACAAACTGATGTGTACATATTCTATTATTCTGTTAGTTCTGTCACATTTGAAATCATGCATTGACTATTGTATGCGAGGAGATTAACTTTTTTTTCTCTTCAGCTACCCTTACATTACACAAACCCAGGGAGTTTCTGTATCTGTAAATATGTAAAAAGAAAAAAGTGAAGTTTGCTATTTCTTGCGTGTACTGTACATACAAATAAACCAGAGGCCTTTATCACTTTCGGCCTCGATCAGAATTGTTGGGAGTTTCTTGCTTTTGAGTCATCTTCCTTTGTAGAGAAGTGGATGTGTATGAACTGTATTTTTCTACAATGAAATATGTGCCATTGTCTGTGCATGTATTTTGACCATCAATGGACAGCTTCAAGACCCAGTAGCATGCCATGTGGGATAATATGTAATGGGAAGGCTGATCCAACTGATGTACATGTATTAAAAAAATCTCCATAACAAATAATGTACAGCTTTATCACTGATCTCTATGAAAGTACACTGCATGATAAATGACATGCAACATTATATATGTACAGTGCACTCCCGTTATAACGAACACTGTTATAACGAAATTCTGGTTACAACGAAATAAAAATTCAGGCTGCATCGTTACCCACACTATGTATTTTTATTGTTTATTTGTTCGGTTATAACAAATTTCGATATAATGAAAGAAAACTGCCAGTGCCGGTCCCGAGGACTTCGTTATAACAGGAGTCCACTGTAATTGCATTCGATGACAAAAGAGACGCTGTATTCAACTCGGCTTTGTTGAATAAAGCGTCTCATCTTTTTACCTCGTGTGAAATCTTCAACCTCACACTCGTGATCATTCACTATTATTGTACATCAGTAAATTGCCCTACATGTGGGACTGGACATTTATGTGTGTTCTGATGGTTTATTCATGCATTTGAATACAGTACATACAATGTTCTATTGTATAAAAACACTTGCATTCACATTAAGAAAGGTGACAGGTTCCATGACATTTGCTCCTACGGAAATTGCTCCCACGAAATATGTGCGCGCTAAGCCAAACATAATTTCTACTCGTAAACATAACCCTAACCCTAATCCTACCCCTCACATCAAACTGAACCTAAAAACCTATCACAACCCTATCCTAACCTGTACCCCAAGTCCTTTGAGAAAATAAGACCCAGAGCAAATGTCGTGTCACCAGGTGATAACACTTTGTTTAATAGATGATTGATAAATTATGAAAGTAATCTCCAATATGAACACATCTGACCAAGTTCATTATAATCATGATATGTCACATATATACAACATATACATTAATGACTGATACATGTACCCCTGAATATCGCTACACTCAGATAGACATGTTACACCCAAAAATGGTACAAAATTATTAATCTATGAAACTTGGCAGCATAAAAAAAAGAAACTAACTTTGTCTTTAAGTGTGAGCTGCAATGGAGATTATCATACTGTATGAACATTCAGTGTCATTTCATATAGGCAATGTCTTTCAGGTATCTAACGTCATTGATTAATCACAAGCACATGTCTGTCACAAAAAAAAAATATATATATATAAGGATAATGAATCAATAACAAAACAAAACAAAAGAAACAAGCACACCTCATAGATTACTATTGGCAATCCATACTGTTTGCTGTGTCAAGCTGGCCAAGTGCAAACACACACACACATACACAAAGAGAGAGAGGGATTGAGACGAATGTGATACAAATGTATTTGCTTTTCATGCAACAACATCAAAAGACACGCAAACATCCGAAGGGTCTGGGAAGTAGACCAGGTGGGAGCATACACCACATGCTTACCACACAGATCGTAGGAAGGGCTTACCATATATGGATAATCACCTCCCACATGCACCTCTCTATTGATTAAAGGGCAACCGCAATGTAGTGGCCATGTAGCAATGTACCATACAGAGCTATACTAGTAGTCACCAGGTTGAGACTGCAGTGCAACAATTTGAGTTCAACTGCCCGGCTCAATTGTAAATGAATGGATGACTGAATGATTGAATGAATGACCAAAAAAATAAACATACACATAATCATATATGTTTATGATATATATATATATATATATATATATATATATATATATATATATATATATATATCATAATCGGACCACCAAAAGATAAATTGAATTTCAGATTTAACGATTTTAGTGGTCCAATAAAATGGGCACCCACACGAAAGCAGTTAGTGTCAAGCCCTTTATATACATACATATACATATATATACATATATATATATAAACATGTTGATATTTAATGTATTGGCTCCACAACAAAATTACACAACAAACTGGTGATGCATTTTTGACCAACAAAGAATGAGTTTATTTTGAGTTGAATGAACTCATTTTTTTTTTTGTCCAAAAATGCATTACCAGTGTGTTTCTTCATTCATATACCATATATATATATCTGTGGGGGCTCGACACTAGTGGTGTTGTCTGGCCACCAAATTTATCTTTTGGTGGTCCGATTGAACAACTAAGATTCACGATGAATTATTACTCTCAGAATATCAGATTTAACGATTTTAGTGGTCCAATAAAATGGGCACCCACACGAAAGCAGTTAGAGTCAAGCCCTTTATGTACAGATGAAGAGTTTGATGGTAAATAAAATGGGTCAAGTGCCACATTTACATATCTTAAGGTAAGTCCATCACTAGGTTAGAACAAAATGAAACTATTCCAATTATGATACCTCAACTCTTGCTTAACAAGGAATATTATTGAAGTTATGATAAGAAATATCCCATACATTTTTGTCATTTTCAACATTTTTTTAGCAAGGTTAACGCAAATTTCGCAACTTTACGAGAATATTTTTGTTTGGCGATATGTATAACTTTTGATATATACACTGTGTGTGTATTTGTGTGTGTGTGTGTCTATTATATATATAAAATCATATATAACATATCAATATACGTGTATTCATATCGGCATACCACTATATAATATTATTAAAAATTGCAGTGCCCATACAAACATGTATATGCAATGCATGTATTCCTTCACACATATATGCTTCTTCTTTTTTTGACCATCCAAAGATTATGGAGGGCTGCAGCTGCCCCACCCCCAAAATTTAAAGATTGTAGTGCCCCCTCCATTCCACAGCCCCTACATTTTATGTTAATTTGATTTTCTATTTCACTCTAATATTTACACATACCCAAATATGAGTTCAATTTGCAAAATTAAAGCCATAAACGTAAACGCTTGCCAAATTGAATTGCATAGTGTCTAACACAGGTTACATCTGTCAAACCAAAATGCACACTTGAACTTTCATGTAGTCTTTTATTTATTTTACATTACATGTACAAACACATGGATATGCAAACGAGTAATATTACACTCTCGTTAACTTAGCTACAAACTGCTACCTCTGTATTAGTGAGTCAAGGAAGATATCAGGCAGGCAAAACAAGGTCAACCTTATACATATACACAAGATGTAAACCGCATGAAAGCACAACATAATGTTCATGACACAAGTATGTATATTATTAATCTGGCAAGGACTTTCTTATTACTCACAATTTCTGAACTCCCATGAATTTTTACTTCTTTAGTTTGGAATGCACAAAAAAGCGCATTGAAACGCTGCACTCAGACTTGAAGTAACCCCTCGCTGCTCTTTTTTGACAACATGCAAAATTGAGTGATAGCTGTTCTACCTGACAGTAAGTGATTTGACCTTTCAGAAGAGTTAGACTATTCAGGAACCAGCAACCACATCATCACAGGAAATGACTGGTAGGCTCACATTTACCATCAATGTCTGTTTCTATGATGATTATAAAGGTGTCACACTGAGTTTTGCTTGCTTACAGTGACCCACCCAGAACAATATATCAGTAGCAGCGACAAAGATGTAACAAGGCATTATCTAATACTTTGCAAAGACAAAATGACGTGTTTTAATCCTATCACTTAAACAAGCAACTTTCCTTTTTTATCACCTGTATCTTTGGACCTCTGAAAAAAAAAAAACACACAAAAAAGTAGACTAGTAGATTAAGGTTTTTCTAGCAAAAAAAAAGTACACAAATATTTGCATCATAGCATCATCCTAGGATAGATAGAACTGAAGAAGATTGGTCACAACAACATTGAAAAAGCCTTTTGTTTAATTTATTAATATCCATGTTCATGAGGAGTTTCCAATATCATATCAAAACATTTGGAAATCCTTCTTAATATATGTGATTTAAATTCATATCTAGAAAAATGCACCTCTATATCCCCCCAAAAAGAGAAAAATAATAAAATACAATAAATGTGCCATAGCATTGAATAATCAAATGTCAATTTTTGTCTGCTACAACAAGAAAAAGAGGAAGAAACAATCATTTATGAGTAATATCCCTCAAAGCAACAGCAGAAATAAAAAACCTGTACAGAACAAAAAGACCTATGTGCATCATGTGTGTTGTGTGTTTATTTCTGATTTGTTTGAGAATAAGCAAATTTCACTGAAAGAACTGGTAGAAATAGAGTAAAATACAGGCACCAGAAAACAACCACATTTTACTGATTAAACATGTGTTGTTCCAATTGGAAGATTGTATAATTTAGATTTTCTACAGAGAAAAAGATACATAAAATATATCCATAAATTTTAATCTAAATCTCACTCTGTGTTGATTCTTTTCCCCCAACCTATACCTCACTATGCTCATTCTCAATATAATTGAAATGGTGACAACTTATCACACTATAAGAATATATATATTTCATTGATAGCATACTACAAGACAGAAAGTTTGTGAAAGTAAAATAGACAGTATGTGCTTTAGGAGATGTTAGTCACCACATTTGGAATGCCATATGTCCATTCATATTCTGACAGAGCTATTACAAAGTCTAAAATGAATTGATGATCCCTGCAAAACCATATTTCAAAATAGTATAGGCTACACAAAAAATGGTTGGCACAATTGTTATTCACATTCATTGGAAGGCATAGATGATAAATCATGTACTAAACACCCCCCCCCCCCTCCGCTTAGAAAATCCAACACACCAAGCACATGTTAAGTTTAATATCATCAAAATAATGACACATTCACATCAAAGTGACAATGTCAGGTAAGACTTTTAGCTCATGGAAGTATGATCATTTTTTGTCTTTTTCAGTTCAGAAATGTCTTGGCACAGAAAATCTACGATTTTACTTCAGCTTTGGTATCTTTTTATATACACCGTCTATCATAAATTTCTTATGTCCTACTACAATTGATGACATTAAAATGGAGATTTAAAAAATGTGCCTTTTGTTTGAATCACTACAATTTCTTTGTTTGGCAGCCAGAGTGATACGTATTTCTGAAATGATGTCTTAGCACCGGGGTTCGAATGAACATACATATATGAGTTCACATAGATAATAAAAATATGGTACAAAACATATTGCTTAATTGTTAGAAATCAAAAGAATGAAGGAATGAACGGTCCTTCTCTTACATAATTCTTTAACACCCAATGACACATCAGAGAATGTGCCATTGCCTACTGGAAGCTGCTAGGTTATCTTAAAATCCAACAGAGACTTCAGAAAGTGGTAGTCAACGTGTTAATATTTCCCTCATCCTCAAGCAATGCATCAACGTACACGCTCATACCACATTTACACTTGTCAACAAACAGTATGTATCTTGGGTAACATATCCTTCATATTCTATGAACAGAAATGCCTACTGTGTGCAGAAATTGCACAAACCTATATTCCTGATACACCCACTATCCAGATGTTGGGGCTATCAATCATCAGCTACCATTTTTTTGGTAAAAAAAACGTTAGAGACACCTACAACACAGACCCATGGACATCTGATATGTTCTTGCATCATTTCTTATATGCAAGTTTTTATGAGTGCAAACCCTTTATATTTCAGTTGTGGATATATTCATGAGATAAATACTTTCAGCCTTTAAAAAGTCAGCCATTACCTTCAGAAGTAAACCAATAACTCTGGATCATTAACTGCATCAAAGAGAGAAAGGAAACAGACTGGGAAAATCAAGACATCTCTGCTCTTCAATCTTTCAAGCAGAGACTATCTATCTAGAGGAAGAACAGAAGATTGAAAATTTAGAATCAACACAGATCAAACCATTCAAAAATGGTCGTAACGTCTGTATCTTATTCATTTATTATATACCTATCAATCACTAAATTAACTATCAGAATTTGTAAAGTCAGGTGGCCAAATTTGGGATGTCACTGCTCAATGATCAAATATCATTAAGTAATTGTTGGATACCCAGGAAGTACATCCTTCCTGACAAAGGTTACTTCACCATTTGGCAATGCCTTGCTCCTAGTCTGCCTGTTCCCTTTTACCTCGATGACGGACTTATATCATCACATCCTGAATCGAAATGTCAGCAGATCCCTAACCTCTGCTCAATTCCTTAAACTGTGCTCTTGTTTTATCCTGTTCATGCTAAAATAAGAACTGGGAGGCCTGAAGTGGAGTTGTCTGTATCACTGACACTTGTGCAATGACCTCTATATTCCCGACAAAACCCGTCAGGCGTTGGTTGTTTTGGAGATGACCTGGATCACGTCCCCAAGAGAGATGAATGAAGGAAGAGGTAATTACTGCAACGACTGGGTGATGTCTAGCTTGGATGGGTGGGTGAGAATCTCCAACCCCCGGTTAAAAATCCACCATCACAACATCTTTATACATCTTCGACTGCGTGTAGCTTTCACACATTACTCATGATTGCCTAGTACATGGCAGACTAAAAAAAGCCAAAAATTGGCATTTTCTTAAATTTCAGTCTCTTGGTTTTTTTTCACATGTGTACATGTTCAAAATATCCCATGTGATTTTTGAAATCTACAAAAAATCCTTAAAAGAGAAGACTTGAAATGTTTTCAACTCACGATGAGCCTTATAAAGTCGTTCTTTAAATAATACCTGGGTCACCAAATCGAACAGCTGCTCCATAATATAATCATGCTCCCTACTCCAAACATGCATTTCAATCTCCCATTAAGAAAAGAAAATTTTCTTGAGTTCTCATTTCAATAAAAATCAACTTCACAAGGAAATCCAAACAGTGACCCAAGAGCGCGACCTCAAGTCAATAGGTCTATCATTTGTAGTCCCACCACACTAATCTTTGATTTGCATTTCTTTGACAGAAAATCACATCAATTATGGTTTTGGTGTGGTTTTTTTTCCCCTCATTGTATGTGTGTGTGTGTGTGTGTGAGTGTGTTTGTGTAAGGAGGCAGGCCACCCCTGCTTTCAGACAAATTACTGTATGTCTTTCTTTAAGCTGAATACCTCTGCCTTCCTACATGTTTAACAGAAAGATACAACACTGATGAGTTGTAATGAACACATTTACACGCACCAGGCTAAACAACATCAATTTCAATGTCAAAGACAGATAAAATTGTATGGAAGAATGACAGGGAACAAGTACGGTAACTATACTGCCTTATCTATGTTTACAGTAAAACTAATACAATAGGTATCTAGTGGCTACATCATTAGCTAATCGATGGTATATACAGGATGTGAAAGCAAGCTGGATCACAAGATTTACATTTCGTCTTGCTGGACTGGATTCTTGTAAGATGCTGGTAGGTGTTATCTCTCATAAAACAGCATCTTCAAAACAATCCAGTTTTGTGAGCATTCATTTAGGTTTACTGTTTCCCATTTCGAGTATAATGCCACTTCCATAAAGAATCATTAAAAAGCCTTTGGAGGTCAACTACATTGTGCATGAAGAAATATATGCAGCAATTAAATGTGATGTGCAGTACCATTTCTAATACAACTAAACCCAGGTCTCTCTGGTTCACACAAAGTTTGGAATTTTCTTCCAAAATCTCATTGGAGAACGTCACTATCATTTGCATCTAACTGTGCATCTATTTCAATTGGGATTGGCAACATATTGTAAATCTTAATCAATTAATGTTGGAATTTTTATCTGTTATCTGTTTCACTGACAGGATATGTCATTGTATCCTCTGCATGTCAGCAGCCCAGAGAACACGTTGAGTCCCTGATGATAGTCTGGCAATCGCAGCTTCTGTTTCTCATCTCATCTCCAAATCAAATTTGGAGAACCCCTTGATGACTCCTCTTTTTTAACATCCAGAGCGCTGGGCCACCATGTTGGTGGAACATGTGCGCGGCAGGTCGAGGCCGCGATGTATAAAGTTCACGAGGTCATTACAGCCGGGGCAGCAGGGCGGGAAGGCACAGAAGATGGCGTAGAGGATCCCGCACAGGAGGCCGATGGGCCAGCCAATGATGATGAGAAGAATGACCCAGATGATGCTCCAGAGCCAGCCACAGTTTGCCATGGTAACGGGGTGTGGTGGGATGCGGTGCGCTAAAGGCAAGGTGAAATGGGGATGCAAGCAGAAGTTCTGGAAGAGGGCTTCTGAAATAAGCTGCAGGGCACCTTCTTGTCTTGTGTGATGGCAAATTGATGTGAGAGTTGGCTATGCAATCTGCAGAGTTGGAAAAAAGCAATGTAACATCAAAACGTCAGACTTAATTTCATTTTCATTACATAGAACTGTCTCATAAATGGATGGTGGAAATGTAACATGATTTTTCGAGGTCACATAAAATATTCAACTCCTAGCATATAGTGGTGTTTCTTTCTAAAATTCTGACAAGCCTTAATGAACAAGATGAGACTTTGTTTTATCTGATACATGAACATCATTTTCACAAGATTATTGATAAAGTTGGGTGGCAGGTTCCTTCAGAAAAGTGTCAAGCTTATAATCAAGAGCTTGGGTTATAGGCATAGAGAAGCCAACTCAGCAGATACATTTGCTATATGAACATCGTGCACCCCTTTTGGTAAGATTAAAGACCGTTGTGCTCTCTAGATAAGACATAAAAGAGAGATCTCCATATGAGAGAAGTGAAACTCATGTACTCATGTTTGCACAAAATCCCACTTCACTTCTCCCTTCAAGGAGGCAGGATGGAAACCTGTAGTGGCCTAATACACACAAACACACAAACACACAAACACACAAACACACAAACACACAAACACACACACACACATACCAGAGACTAGGTGAATGATACCAACCCCATGTAGTTTTTGCCATGGATGACAAGCCAGCAAGAAAGAGCAAAATGGTTTCAGGTTGACTTGGCACAAGTATACCCACACTGTATGAATGAATGAATTGATATGGTATCTTCCACTGAAACAAATGCATTGTAATTTACTAACTCTCACCATCATGTCATGGGAGTGCTAGATACGATGCTTTTACATTTTCTAAATCATTGTTCATTCAGTGAGAAAAGCAGTTATGGCTGCAGAAGAAAAGACTTCAGATTCTCAATCTTGAGGTCTATGGTTCGATCCATTCACAGCAGCATCAGCAGTAGGCCTATCCCTTATGCATGGCACTTGATCCTTAATGTCCTTCAAAGTGGACTTACACAGCAATTGGCCTTTTGGTGGGTTCCTTTTTCAGCACTTTAATTGCTTCCTTTAGATAACAAAGCATCAAACAAATCCTACCTCACTCACGAAATAAAGTCAAATTTTTAAACACAACATTTGCACTGCAATCATGATCATCCTCTTCATCTGTCTCAATGGAAGAATAAAATCTATGTACAGTGTACTGTAGCTGTATGCTTCTACCTTTCTTTTCTACTTGAAAGGGTTGTTTTGTATGTTTTTTACTTTTTTTCTGCAGGGGGCAGACAAATGGCAAAGAAGACAATCAAAATTTAAGAAAATAAAAATTGAAGAAGAAAAAAAATAACCCAAAACGCAACCACACTAAACAAACAATACTGAGACCTGGTCCTCTTCTGGACCATTCCTTGGGATAGAGGGTTAAAAATAGGCCCATCCACACACAAAAGTTATTAGTTTTGTTTGTTCATTTTTTCATTGCAATGTGGAAATCAATTATAATTGTCACATTCAATACATGGCTAAAACAAACAAACACACAAAAAGCAAAACATCCTAATCCAGTTGTATACGCAAAGCACTTTTAATCCTTGAATTGCAAATGCCTATTCCAAACAATGATTTGATCATGACCACACACACTCTTTTGTAAGGTCATTGTGTGTAAGATGGATTGTGGGGCTAAGAAACTCAAAGGTTCTTTGATGTGCTATTCAAACACTAAAATTGTTGACTAAAATTATTGTGAGAATTTCCAAAAAAAAAAAATGATAATGAAGATGGACTGATTTTTAAATAGCAATTGAACTTTTTGTGTGTGTCCACTCGAAGAATTTGCTTTCCACATCATATTGCCAAAAAAAAAAGAATTTAAACTGCTAATTTTGGATGTGTGTAAATGGGCCTTGTAATTTATGCGAGGTGCTCCATGGAATTTGGCCCTAGGACTATGACAGGATGTTTATAGACAGTGACAGATTAAAATGATGGCCTTTAGAGGGTGACAAGAACAACTTAAAGGGGATCATTTTAACAAGAAGCATTGGATGATTCCTTTCTGAAGTATTATACTGGAAAAGTCGAACATATACACATATATATATATATTTTTTTTTTTTTTTTCATGCTTGGCAGACTTTCAGAGGACACTTATGAAGAAATGAGTTCATAGGCAACAGGAAACTAAGTGAGTGGGGAAAAAAAAAAAAAAAAAACCAGGAAGGAATCGAAGCCTAATTACGTTAAAGAAGGTCAAAATTCTTATGCACACTTCTGCTAAAGAGGTTAAGCATGACAGCCCCAAAGCTAGCCGACGGTTGCCCAAGGCTTACCTGATGTACTACAACAGCAGGGCTACACCAAAAACTGGAAGAAATAGACAAAAAGAACAGGTCAACCCATCACCTGGCCATCTGAATAACTGACATCCCTGATTTGTCCACACACAAAGAAGCAACCACGACATTACCCTATTTTTTAAAAAACATATTACACTTCTCTTGATGAGACCTAATTGCTTGAGTTTCAATGCACAGTGCACTACTTTCAGTGCCAACCGCCCAACTGCATCTTAAGATTGTGGAACCGGTACCTTTAAAATGGATCAAGTTACAGGCATGTCTGGATCTTGCAATGTGACACTGTGATCTAGCTTCTCTGTGAAGCAGCAAAACTGCACATGGAAATGCTTGGTGGTCATGACTGCGCTACTATGAAATACTGTAACTTAACAGTGGTGAGGATGTAGGTAGGTGATAAACAAACACCGCATCCTACCTGTGGTCTTCCTGTCTGTTCAGAAATGAAGGCAAGACTTCACATTGAACGTTGATCACTGTGATTTCCATTGAATATACAGGCCTGTATGAATGCCACAGTGAGTATTTTTATTCCCACTTTGAAGGTTACAATGACAAGACAGCTAGAATCACATTTAGAACACAAAATGTGTACAGATGGAAATACTTGGTGGTCAAGACTCTGCAGACATAATGTCATAACTTGGAAGGAGGATGCAGGTAACCAACAAACATCAGAGCCAACCACAGGTTGTCCTGTCTGTTCTCTGATAAAAAGAAGACTTGTTTAAATATCAGTTACTCCTACTTTCACACCAACATGAGAAGCAAAAAAGTCCACAGGGTTAACATCCTACTGCTTATAAAATGGGTATATGATAGTTTTATGTTCTGTATACATAGTGTCTTGTGGTTATGTGCATCTTCATCGGAAGAATGGATGACTAAAATGTCAATGGATAACTTGAATTGTTAAGTGGAAATCAAGGAAGCATCAAGCATGGAAATATCCTGGTTTGTCAGCTCACTTTGTGAAAAGCTGAGTTTTGAAACATGCATTTTCATAGTCAATTCATTGGAAAATATTTGTTGTTCATTTACAGTGAAATTAAAGACAAACAAACTGTATGAAGTCACTTCATTTGTGACACTTTCATACAATTATGACCTTCACAAAAGTAAACACAGTGAACACCTCCTGTCATCTAAAATGTCCAGAGGTTACAGGAGTTTAATCCTATCTGCTCTCTATCTCTCTCCCCCTCTTTCTCACAATCCTCATCTTCCATCTTTATCTGATATTTCACTCGTCAATAATGTTTCTTTCTCAATCTTCTCATTTGCTATCCATCATTTCCCTCCATCATCTCTTCCCGTAGTGTATCCATCTCTTAATCCCCTCTCCTACCAATGCCTCTGGACTCTAGTCTGAACTGGAGCATGTCTTTGTGTTTGTCTTTTCCCTCTCCATCCTATACTCCCACTCCAGTCGACTCCACCCATTAGTGGTGTAAGGTCAAGAATGACTCATGGATACGAGTATGGCGTGATCTACTGCTCCAGCAATCTGGATGCCTCCATGCCATTGACTGCCAGTCAACAGCCATGGCATCACCTAACCCATTGTGTCCTGGGGTAATTTCGCAGCAGGAATTATCATTCTGTTCTAATCAAATTAGCAAACCTACATATAATTGCACATCCCACACAGTAGAATAACTAGAGGAAATTGATTTATTTCAATAAATCCTACATAAAATCATTACAAATTTGGCCATCGTATGAGAACGACATATTATTGGTGTTAAGCATTTCAAATGTGTTGCCATTTGAGTATAATATCACTTATGAATTTAGCAACATTGAGGTGGTTGATATTTTTACAAGTGAAATAAAAAATGGTATGTAATCAATACACCTATAGGGCTCAGGGGAAAGAAAAGTCTCTTGTTACCTGATGATGACAAGTAAAAATCATCATAAACACATACAGCATGAAACCACAGAATATAGTTTCTGGGTTGTGATTTTTTTTTTCTTTCTGTGTGGAGTCATTTATTTATTTCCAGTTCAAAACGAAGGGATAGAGTAGGCCTAATCAAACACTCTTCACACTTGAATGTATTTGAGTCACCTTTTAGGAAATGATACCAAATTAAGTGATTGAGATAGGTACCCTACATTTGTAATTCTGCTTTGAGTCAGGATCATATTGTACATTATTTCACACAATAAAATTGAAATTGCATATGCATGCATAAGTACCATAAATGTTTCAAATGGTGCTTGACAATATGTTCAGGGTTTTTTTTTGTTGGTGGGGGGTTTTTTTGCCATGGTATCTGACAATTTTAAGGAGTAGTATTTTCTGTAATATAACTAATGAGCAACAGTAGCCTACATGGGGAATATGGCTTCACTGCAATTACTAGTAAAGAATGTCTCTAAAAGCATCCTTGCATTTGTTACAAAAAACTCACCCTAGACATCTGCAACCAGGCCTGTCTGTGACATGACAAAATGTTTTAAGCAATAGGCCCACTTCTCATGACCTGGGAGATTTAAGAAATTGCCTTCGGATAATTTAAGGCCATGCATTTTCTCCTCTTCTTCCTAAATATAGGCAGATCAACAGACATCTCTTGTTTTATCTCCCACATGTTGCTGCAGCCAACACCCACGAGTTCACTCCGCCAAGGTTGGCAGTGATGGCCATCATGTCTAAAATGTCAAGAAAGTATCTTCCTTTGGAGGAAACATGTCTTGTCTGTCTGGAAGTTGTGTCTGTCGGCTTGGGAGCTTTGCCCTGAGTCAGATTTCTCCAGGAATTCCTGATACATCAGCAGCTGTTGCAAGGCTAAAGAGCAACAGACCCACGCGGAAGACTGCCCCAGATGTTCATAGCAGGCGTCTGCTCCATGGTAGCAATGCTCTCGCACGCTTGTCGTCGCAGTCTCAATCGAGTTTCATTGCAGACCATGAGCCAAATTTTAGGTCAAAATGCCTTGTAATCATTAATGGGGCTTGAAGGATGCTTTTGAAGATGCAGCACTTCATTTCTTTTTACACCTGCAACCATAATTATCGATCCTTGCATGACCGTGAGTAATAAACAAATATACAATGCATCGAGAGGCTCTAGTCGAAATTATGGATTCCGAGATGGCAGGAATAGCGCTATATCTTCTGAGGGATGCAGCCCCAAAGAAAATAATGCACTTTCTGTCAGAGGAATCCATAATTTCACAAGCGGCTCAAAATATATATATTATATATGTTTTTTTATAACTCCCACAAATTTTTCGGGAGAAAAAAAGTAAAATTGTTGAAATAGAAATGTTTGCATGTTGCAGCGCAGACAATCAATGTGCCATGGTGGACGCGATGTGCACAGTAATCTATGAGGCCTATACTAGTAGCACTTTACACAGACTATCTACCAAAAAAAAAAAAAAAAAAAAAAAAACTGATTGATCACATACACATGACATTCAGGTATAGAGCACATATTCCATCCAACAAAATTGAATCAAATGTTGAACAAAAAAGACTGTTTTGATTTCAACAGTTTTACAATGCCACTATTTATGAAAAGAGCAAATGAATATGATAACTCAGAAGGCATATTACTACGACAATAAAAGGAAAGGAGTAAGTTTGGTGTTTGGGCAAAGGTCCAGCACAGACAAACAGAAGACAAAGGATAATGCAAGATATCACAGATATAGATAGACAGATTGGAAGACAGATAAATGGAAAGAGAAGAGAAAGGATACTAAAAAAAGGAAAGGGATTATAACATACACACAAATATATTGGGTGTGGCATAAGTGCTGTCTCAAGTGTTATTACGCCCATCAAGTGTTCCATTCAGCTCATAATGAAAAGATCACAAGGTAGGTCTATAGGCTATATATATGAAACAGATTGAAAGATGAAAGAGAGAGGGGAGAGTGACAGACAGACAGACAGACAGAGAAAGCAAAGAGAGAAAGACAGACAGACCAAAAGCTTGAAAAACAGATTTATGAAGATGCAGTGCAAGAGAATGACAGACAAACGGATTGACACAGACAGGGAGAGAGACAAAGACAGAGTAGAAAAACACACATAGCAAGAATTCAAACAGAAATCGACAGACAAAAGGAGGGATAAATCAAGAAAGAGCAGATGAGGGAGTAGGAGACAAAAACACGGACAAATGGACCAACAGACGCAGAGTAGATAGAGACCCGAGAGAGAGGGAGGGAGAGAGGGGGAAAATGTGGGTGTGGCATTTCTCGCCACAAGTTCCAATGTGGTGTACATGTCTTCAATGTGCTCGGAGTGCACATGCAGCCACTGTGAAATTACAAGTACACCTCCATCACCACACAAACTGAAGAACCTGTTACAGAAAGTTTGACATAAAGCACTGGCAGTCACAACACTCACCTTGCCGATATCCAAGGCACAAAAGACTTGTAAAGAAAAATCACCAGAATAATCCGTCCACCCGTGTCTAAACTGACCCCTGCCTCTATGGAACACGGTCGGTCGTCCTCTTAGAATGGCACGCAAGATTATTGTGTCCCCTCAGCGTGGACAGAGTACCGAAGACTGACAAGGAACCAATTAAGCATATGCATTCCCTGTCTTCCGTACTCCCACGCTCTCTCCCTCTCTCTCACACACACACACACACACACCAGATGTGGGCCTCACACAGCTGACTGAGTGGAAGCAAGGCTAATATATGATCTGTTGGATCCGTTAAGAGTTTAAAGGGAAGTGAGTGGGCTTCCTCTCGTGGTAGGCCACAAGATATCTTCGCTGTCAGAAAACGCAAAGTTTTGGGAAAATATGCTCCCAAGAGCTTGAGGGATGAAAGTGAAGGAGATACTAGCTGATTACCCAAGAGAGCAGGCTTTAAACCTCTACAAAAGCAATCAAAATAACAAGAGGATACAACGATCCTTTCTCTTGCGGGTAGCTATCGGCACCATCAAAACCACATTTTGAGAATGGAAATTGCATTTTATAGAAAAGGAATGAGTATATGTTTTCTTCATGTTATCACACTTAACAATTAAATGTGAGAAACTGGCACACATGAACAAAATTTGGCATTCATTCAGGGTCTTTAATGTCATCAAGTTAAATCGCCCTTGAAGAGTAACCCCCCAAAACACAAAATCATATCAGGAATTCTGTGGTGGTGTGACCTTTTGGGAATTTAATCTTAGCCAGGTGGGGAGAGAAAATTAAATTTTGGCAGAAATCATATTCATAAGTGACACAAACATGCTACGTTATAAAACATTGCAGGATGCATCTCCTCTGTTTCCATTGAGGAAGGCTGTGATAAAAACCCATGAACCATTTCTAGTTCCATTGCACAAATTCATAGTAAGATAAAGGGGGATAAAAGATAGGCAAAGCTCTGATTTGATATTGACATGGAGTAGTAAAGTTCTATTTCATCATGTTCAAGTTGACTTCAAAAACATACAGAACTATCGGACAAACAAGATCAGACAGAGCGATAGAAGTGTCATCAAAACTGGACACAGAGACTCCAACCCCAAGCACCTTCTGATCTGGAGATTCTCCCGCCCGAAACCCCTAGCAAACGGGAGACTCCAAGTTGATGTGTGCGAAGTTCCTAGGGTTCTAGATGCTCTCTGGTGCTATCTAAGGCTGATTTTTTTCAACATACGATAGCAATAAGTAAGAAATCCTTTCCAACGGGAGACACAGAGCCAGGGCGGGAGAAATCAAATCTCAAACGGGAGAACGGGAGATTTTGCAAAAATGGCTTTTCGGCGGGAGAGTTGGAGTCTCTGTGGACATGAAATAAGCAAGTTATGGAATTTCAAAAGGACACACTTTCATCAAACAGTAGCAATGACTGCAATGTTTGTATAATATGAAGTTTGATTTATGTCAGAATGTGATTTTGTTACTGGACCCCATCGATACAAGCCCTGCTTCACAGGGGTCCATGATCTTTCAATGCCTTTTATATAATTATGACCACTTTCTGATATAATTACACGCATATTTTTGTTTGCATGTGTATACTAATGTTTTTACTGAATGGTTGAATAAAATTGAATTGAAATGAATTGAATTGAACTAAACACACACACACACACATACACACACACACTGGAGAAGGCAATGGAGTCATCACCTCTAAACAAAGATATGACTGAATTAGTTTTTACTTAATAACACTCAGCAACTACATTCCTTCCCCTGGTAATGGTAGGCTACACCTTGCCAATCATATCAACTTAAAAGGGGATGGCTAGTAACTGATCAGTGGGAATCACTGGGAATGCTGAGGGATGATTGTTCCAATCCTTGTGGGATTCATTTAAGAGTACATTACATATCTATTGTTGTGTGAAAATTATTTGCTTCAGAATAGTCTCATATTCAAGTAATGTGCAGTTTAATGTTTCCAGGTTAGCATGCCTGTACAGTGACGGGGCGATTGTTAATGGGCCCGTTAATGATCCCACAAGGATTGGAACAATCATCCCCCAGCATTCCCACTGATTCCCACTGATCAGTTACTAGCCATCCCCTTTAATGACAAGAAAAGGAAATTCAGCACACATTTGTGTAAAGTTCTATAAGAGATTTGTGAAGCCTAATCACATTATAACTTTTGCAAATTTGAATACAAGGTGATTTGTTCAATAAAAGGAAACTACAATATTCCATAATTTCCTTTAGTCAGGTCTGATTCTGATGAAACATCTACTATTCTCTTTGTCTGATTTTATTCTATTTATCAAAACCAACTTGAACATGATGTGAAATTGAGTTGATGGTGCTTTTTTAGGTTAAATAATTTTATTGTAACAACTCATGATGTACATTTTTCTTATGCATACTGCATACGCCATATATTTCGCAAGTCTAAATTTTCACGAATCGGGAATTCCTGACGATTTCGCGAGTGGTTAAATTCGCAATCGTGGAGTCCTGTACTAAACGGAAAAGTGTGCATGCATATATCACATTCACATCGGGATCAGAGTCAATATTTTTGCATGTCTTTAATTTCACGAATGTTGATAGCACCTGACTCTCAAGAATTCGCGAAAATAAACACCTCATGAAGTATTTGGCGTATACAGTATGTTCTGTTTGCGTGCTACATTTTTGTGTGTGTGTGATTTATCTTGCAGTGTCAGAGACTTATTTATAGTGTCTGCTTGTTCATGTGTGAGTACTGCATGATTAGTCACATCATATATGGGAGAGAAGTTTGATCAATAGGAGATCAATCCAACACTTAAAACTTGGTGTTGTTTTTTTCTCATGATTAAAGGCAAATTGAATCAATGTTGCCACCGAGTGAGTGAAGGTATGTTTTCTTACTTCATACACAACACTTGGCAGCTAATAAAAAGTTGCACTTAGAGGCAAGCTACCCATGAGAGAAAAGTTCACTGTTTTTGTTTGACTTTGTTTTTGTTTTTTCTCTTCAAAATACCCCGTTTCAATTGAAAATCTACCCAATACTAAAATGAGACCATGACCAAGACTGGAATCAGAATATCTGAAGGCCAAAATCTTTCCACAGTATGTCACTGTCATTACAAACTCTGGAGTGAAATACAACACAGCTGTAATAATGTAATAATGACAGAACAGAAGAGAGCTACATGAATGAAAGTGAACAATCAAAAAATCCTGCTCCTGACAAAAACCTTGTATCACACATTAGAAAATGCCTTAAAAACATATACCTGGTACACCCTTTCAAGATATTTTTTTTTCCATTTGCATACCTGATCCACTACAGTCATTCACATTATAATTAATGAAATTCCACTTTTATTACTCAATTACACACAAAAAGGAAATATCTTTACTTGTGTCCTTGATACATTCATTTATTTCATTAACTGTCAAATCATGAGCATTACTGTCTACAATCACAATTTTCACACAACTTGATAATTACAATTTCATAATTTTTTTTCACACATTGGATCTCAAAAAAATAAAATACCTCACCTGAAATTAAAATGCTAATTACGTACACTTGAGTTTATGCAACTACTACGTAAGGCAAAATTGTGGTTCATACTGATTGCATGGCACAGAATTGCATAATGACAAATATATGAGTGTTAGAACATGATAGGTGAGAATACAGAAGCAAGAAACGTGGAGTGATCTCGACTATTTTTGTTGCCAGAGTCTTTGTATTTCCACTCCAAGAGTGGAAATCACAGTATTTCTTCTTTGAGCCTTTATTTACTACTGGTAACTAATTCTCATCCACTCTCACCTACCACAATGCAATATCACTTTTATAACATTGATCTATTAAAAAAAGTAACTAAATCAAAACTTTGCAACCCTTCACCATTGAGTGATATTCAATTCTGATAGGTCAATGAAATGTAACTGATTGCTTTTGGTTTGCTGTCCATTTCCAAGTTGTATGGTGCTACAAAAATGAAAGACAAATGTCTGGAAGTAAGACTAACCCTGAACTGAAATGCACTTCCATTGGCAATGAACATAGAATATCATTCATTAAGGCCCTAAACATTCATGATCATTTTGTGAGATGCAGTATATATGATAAAATAATTTCTAGGAGAGAGGCAATATTTTCCCTTACAGTAAACATAACAAACATTCATAAACATACACATTTGCAAGGACAGAAAAATGTCAGCTATCTGGCCTATATTTACTAACTACAACAATATCAAAATGTATAATTTGGCAAATTAATTTCTGAAGCTTCATCAGTTGAATTTCTTTACAAGATATTACTGTTATGTACAGTTTGTGTAATTTTCATGAAGATAAAAAAAGAGTTTCTACACAGATATCTGGTATATCCACAGTAGAAAAATACTTTCACAAAAGAACATAAATCTTTTGATGTAAATGAGAGGATGTAAAAGTTGCTGTGTAAGCAGGTTGCTGGGTTTGAAAGATACTTGGTTGGGCAGTTTGATGGATGAAATATCACATGTGATACTTCGGTTCTCCCCTGACAAAACTCATGATTGTTATCCACTGTAATGGCATTTAGCTCTACATCAAGAGAGCTAAATTTCTCCTACACGACTTGAAAGGTTGTGAAGTATTTTTGGTCGCTTCCAGGATTTGCTTCTCAGTTGGTCATCCATCGCCATGGCTGCTCTAGCACCTCCTCAGAGCAAGTCGAGGATGATTTTGTGGATGGTGGTGGGGGCCCCCGATTGGTCAACCCACAAGTGGGCTCTTAGCTGCACACGGGCTTCTGCCCGACGATGCCCTCTGCGCACGTCTGCGGGAGCATCACCAGTTTTTGCAAGAGTTCCATCACATCCTTACAGAAACTTATGCAGACTCCAAAGGGCATGATGCACACCCAGAGCCAGGCCACGAAGAAGCCCACCGGCCAGCCAAAGAAGATGAGGATGATGAACCAGATGATTGCCCACAGGATACCACCTCCTCCTGCCATGGTGATGAGATGATGCTCTGGGGTTCACGCGCTACACACAGTAAGCAAAGATATAAGGCCAATTCAACGAGGGCAGCGTTCCAGTCACGAGATACCTGTTTCAGAACAGAAAATGGATGATAATTTGAGTGTCACATGTAGGGATATTAAAACAGCAGCAGGTGAATTGGGCAGATATCTTGAAATTTCACTACTAGGATACACTCCAATTATCATCATAGCTATGACTCATTCTTAAAATTCTACAAATCAATCAGGTCTCAACAAAATGGTAATCTCCTTCCAGCATAACATGACGACGCTTGAGAAATTCTGAAACAGATCACACAAATCAAATCAAGACTGTGTAAAGAGAATATTTGTATGTGAAAGCCCTGAAAGAAGCCTTCTTGAGGATGGATGTAAGGAGGGAGATCTTCTTTTGTAAAGACCAAGTTCTCATGCAATTAATACACATTTATATCAACATCTTCGACATGCTGTCTTTTCTAAAGCAACTTACTTAGAACTTTGTTCCAATGTGTTGCTTCTCAAGATTGAGAACATATCTACAATTTGGTACAAATTCCAGCCTATTTCTTTAATTCTTTGTGTGATGTGGGGTGTAAACCGTCTGTGTGACACACTATTCCAAGAAAGCAACGCTTGGGCAGTTTGGGAAACATTCTGGATTTTAAGACCATATAACTTTTTATAGAAGTATTTATGCAACGCTGCACACTGGCACTTGTCCGACGGTCCAGGATCAGTCAAAATCACTGTCGGACCAGTAACTGTTTTCTTGAATGGACCAGTAAAAAATGGAAAAACTAGGAACCTGCTAATATGATAGACAGGTTGGACCAGTAGAAAAAAATTGGTTAGCGTGCAGCCCTGATCTATGCTACAAATGTAGTACACCACAGTGAAACCGCAGAGAAAATTGCAAGCTCGCTGTGATGTAAATTTCATGACAAAACTTTGGCTGTTTTTCTTGCTAATAACCATATTCAAAACAAACTGGTTTATGCATGGTTGTGTCTTCAGGCAAAGTATGCAAAGTTGGCAAGCTGTCGACTGAGTTGGGTGTACCAATGCGGCACACAAAGAGCTAAGATTGGACATTAGTGACCAAACACAACTTGGACTTCAAAGTATGCACCAAGTTAATGGTTAGGAGAAAGATAAACTGATCAGTGTTGAACAGACAGCATACTATCAAAGTAGACTGCTACACAAGCCTGGGCAAGATAATTAAATGATTCATAAAAAGAGACAAACAATTGAATGGTATGAGGGGTTAAGGAGTGATCAAATTCAAAGAAGAAACAAGCCGAAGGATATCAAATATTGTAAACTTTACTTGCTATTTAAAGTGTTCTTTAAGCTTGGAGCCGAAGAAGCCTCTTAAGTGGTGACTCATTCCTTATACCATTCACATTCTATGCACAGTCACAATATATACCAGTCACGTGTAACATTAAATGTCTGTCACTATCAGGTTACGGGCCACATTAGACATGGCTTTATAGTACCAGGCAAGCCCCTTTTGTACTTCAAAGCAGTTTATACTTCCTCCAGAGTCTGTTAAAGGAACACACACAGTATCATAACAGTATGTGTTACAATTCAGATAAAGCTAAATCAATAACTCATAGCTGTGTGTGTGGATTCTGAGGGTACTGAAACTTATATTATCATTAAATTAATACCTGATCAGATTTTGGGTCATAACACAAAATTCACATGGCTTTGACCTTGTGTATTTCATGACAGTGAAATATTTTTGTCAACCACCAACTTGGATGACATGGAAATTATTCATAAAACCAAGACCAGAAATAATGTACGTGTAAGCCGACAAGCTATCAAAATACCAAAGTGAACTATGATAACACACCAACAGCTAATCGATGACTTTCTGTCTTTTTACATGTTTAGGTACCGGTAGTTTTAGAATGAGCAATATAATGTACGGAATCTAATATTTCCATAATCCACTGAAGGCATGACAGGCTGATAGAGAAGTCTGGATAAGAGATGACTGAAAATGGAAACAAACAGGCAGTTGGTACGCAACCCAAATTGCTCACCAATGCAAACAAATGATGTTAGGTCCATGCAACATTTATTGAAGAACCTGGTAAAACATGTTCAATTTGTAGCCACTGCTTTTTAGATAGCTGCATAAAATTCTATTGCACACTGAAGGGAAACACATCACTGAATTAATCCCTCCTGCAAACAATGAAACAAGTTATAATGAATGAGACCTAACTAACCAAATAACAACCCTCATCCATCCCTTTGGCATACACTCCCACTCTTTGTCCAGGGTCATTCCATCCAAAGGTCAATATTTGGCAGATAGCTGCACTAATTACCTCATTCTATCTCCAAATTTGTACCTTGCAGAGTGTAACAGGCATTCTTGATCTATTGTGACTTTATCTGTTCACAATACTCTTGGTGTTGAGTCTGCTAGACAACACAACAGTATGCAGGTGATTTCTGTGTGCTTAATCTGTATGACCCATAAGCTACTTCATAACTTGATAAATTATACTAATCTCCTGGACTTGAAAAAAAAAAGACAGAGAAAAGATATGGGAATCCATGAGATGTCTCGTGAAAAGAGACAATGTACGACACGACATGAAACGATACTTTGGGTGCAAACTTTTGGTGACGGAACTACTGATGCACTTCTGTATACACCATATATTTAGCGAGTGTAATTTTTAGCGAATCGGGAGTTCCCAACGATTTTGCAAGTTGTTGAATTCAGTGGAGTACAGTACTCAATGGAGATAGGTATGAGTGTACATCATATTCATGTCAGGGATCAGAGTCAATATCTTCGTGCGTCCTCAAATTTGCGAACAGCACCCGATTTGCGAAATTTGCAAATACAGTCAAACCTGTCTATAGCGGCCACCCAAGGGATACGGAAAAAGTGGCCGTTATAGACAGGTGGCCGCTATAGACAGGTAATCCAACTTTGTGTACATTGCCTACATGTACATGTATCATCGTTGTATACATCTATAAACACTTACATGTACATGTATGTGTGTACGTATGCACACGTGTGTATCATGCATAAAACAATGCCGGCGTTATGAAATTGTTGCACAGTACCGTAGCATGTGCACAATCATGAAGAAAACTTAACACTAGTGCATTATTGGGACTGAATAAGTGACGAATGCAACGGTGGCGATCACTGAATGTTGCCCAGGAATGACTGGCACGGCTAAAAAGCAGAAAACACGCTGAATTATCGGCTCGGCTACGGCTCCATCAGGTTTTTGGCCGCTATAGACAGGTTAAAATCTACCACGGGAAACAAAATTTGTGGCCGCTGGCCGCGTTAGACAGGTGGCCGCAATACACAGGGTCTTTAACATGGCTTTTCTCTCGGGGGGATTTTTCAGTGGCCGCTATAGACAGGTGGCCGCTATAGAGAGGTGGCCGCTAAGGCAGGTTTGACTGTATATATAAACCTTGCAAGATATTCAGCATTATATGCAGCATGTTACTGTGCTAGGCATGTATAATAATCACACATATCCACATCCTTTTTAGGTAGTTTATGAAAAGACTACCATTTTCACTGAGTGCAAATGCTTATTACTTTTGTTTTGATATAGCTGTTAACACCATCAACAAAATGTTGGACTAAATAGTTTATACAATCCTAACTACATATATATTCCAAAACCTAGCCAGTTTATTGAAGATACAGCTCAGTTTTAACGTACCACATTTTCCCTTCAGACAATTCCAACAAATTAACTGCTTCAATTTAGAATTTTACCTCTATGTTGAAGCACTTTATTGCAATAATCACACGAAATAAACATCTATAGTGAAAGCACATAGTACTACAGTTCGGGGTGGGGGGGGGGGGGGGGAATGTCTGCATACTATTCAGTTCTTATCACTCAAACAATCAAGGATCAATTTAAATTAGGGATGTACGGTAAATCAATAAAGTTCCCTGATATTTGCATGGGTCAGAATCTCCCTGTGCAAGTATCTTACTACGCAAAGAATAATTGCATCATGCTAAAAATACCTGACAACAATAGAAACGAGAAAGTTATATGATAATGCATCTTACAGTATTAACATGACTAGTCTGTACACACATTCTACAAGGGAGATCCATAGTTCATATAATTTATTCTAAACAAATTAAATCACCTGTCTGGTCAGCAGTCTGATCTACAGGCACACACACATATATCACCTTATGTAGTCCTGTGGCTGTTATACTCCAGAGTATCAAACCTCCTCTCAAAGCAAGTGAAACATGATAGAGAGTGCCCAGCAAATCTCACAGAGCAGAATCAATTCAAAAGTGCTTGATTATGATGCACGGTTGAGGCACTAAGGATACCATAGCACGCCTAGTGTAACCTGCATAGCGAGGCTTAGTGTACTGCTGTATGCACAGCACTGCCATGGCAACGTATCAACACACCATAGCTAGTGCAAGGCCGTAGTTACGGAGTAACTTACACCCTCATCACACAAAGAGATCAGAGCAAACAGAAAGAGTATTGAATGTCCCTGGAATGGGAGCAATAATTGATGGACGTGCTTTCAGCCTCTTCAACTGACCTACAATTGATATCATGCCACAAAGCAATATCCATATACTATCGCTAACTTAGATTTCAAAGAAAATGTTTTGATTTGGATTCATATCTTCCTGCTGATAACACTGATTTTCTCATATGAAGAATTTTGTGGTATATATACCAAGACAAAGAAGTAACTGGTATGTTGTCACCAAATAATGCAGTCATGTAAAAACACAATTCTGAGCTAGGTCCATTTTACTAAATTAGCGGTGACTTTTGTTCAAAATATCTGTAATGACAAATCACTCATTTCAAAATGACAAGGCTGATTCAGTACCGTACATGAGAAAAAATACCAAGACCTTAGATGCTAAAATAAATCCCATATGATTATGATGGAACAATGTCAGTGAAGAAACAATGTCTAATACACTACATTCCAGTTTTGTTGTTGTTGTTTGTTGGTTTGTTGTTTGTTTGTTTTTTGTTCTTTGGGGTGCCAATATAAGAAGTCTGACAGAGGACTTGAAGCAAGGCTAACTATTGACAGGGATGCATTTCCACTTCATTTGTGTTGCTCCTTCATTCTACACCTATTGAATGAAGAACTCTGCTCAAATAGGGAAGAGATTCCAACAGGCTCCTGATATGTGCTATCTGAGTATAAGGAAGCAAGTTTCACTAGTCTTGAGATAATTACAAGGTATGTTGTTAGTATAGGTGTACTGTGCCTGGAAGCCTGCGGTCCAGTATACAATATCAAGTGCATGGCACATCACAATGTCTGGAAATAGGGTAAGCGAAGCTGATTACCTTTGATCATATGGTCATTATGTGCATAAAGCCTCTTTCTTATCATTCCATGAAATAAAGTAAAGGTCATTTGATTAGTAAAGAAATGAAATCAAAATTAGTTTTTTGTTTTCACAGAGATTATCTTTTGAAATGACATATCATTGCAGTTTTGCTTCAATTGCTATTTTATCTGATGATACAACGATGAATACCTGGAACTTGGAATTATATTCCAAGAAGGGAAAACCAAATAAGTTCATCTGAATAATTTTTGAAGGCACAAAATAAGTATACTAGAGCTTTTAAGAGTAAACATACAGTTGCAAATCATTGGTATACATGGCTGCTGACACATAAAAATCAGCATAAAAATCATGATGTTTCAAAAGATTAATTGAGAATAGAAGCATGGCAGTATGTGTTCCCAGCTCAGAGAGACTTTGATATTTTTTTATCAAGACATTGAAGAGATTTCCGACTTTTAGAGAGCATCCTGCAGTATTAGAATGAAAGAGACTTGGCAGCTATCCTGGATATACCATATATGAGTCGGGTCACTTAACCCTTTGAGGACAAGTCTCGAGTATACTCAGACTAATTTCTATACGATATGGGAAAAGCGTCTCGTAGCAAAATCAAACCATCCTCCACAGGTTAATCCGGAATTTGTTAGGTATCACAGACATCAGATACCCTGGGTGTAGCAACAAGATAATAATGTAATATGATTACATCCTCTGCATAATAAATCAACTGCAAAACATGTTTTGTGACTGCAATGTATATTATGTGTAGATTAGCTATATTGCTAAGTATTAATCAACAGGCAGGTTGTTCTGTGGGTAATGTCATGGACTTTAGCAAACATTCCGCTCCCTTGAAACCTACGTCAATGCCTAGGACAAACAGAACACAAATGCAGTGTAGATGAAAATATGGTGCAGTGTACAGAGATAAGTATGTAGGAAACTAATGCTGGCTGTGCCTCATTTTCACCACAGCAAGTAACCTGCAATGGCCAATTCATAACTGTATTAACATCATGATTTTTTTTTCATCAATTTGGAGTTTATCCCACGCCAGAGCATCCCACAATAAGTATACAGTATATTTTTTTCAACACTTTCCAGTTCTTGATCTTTTCCCTATCAATACCTTACAAACATTTACAAACATTTACAAACAGCAAAATTCAATGTCTTCATTTTACAATATTCACTGATAAATATATATGTATATATAGGTCCTATATATTTTCATGAGGAACAAAAAAAAAAAAAAAAACTTATCACAAGAATGTGTATCTATACCTCTACAAGAAATGCTTTTGAAACACTAAATCAAATATTGCCAGCAACAAGATGATTGAGTCACATATATTGATAACATTTTTTTTTCCCAAAAACTTGAGCACCACTATACTGTGATTTCTCTTCTGTAACCTTCCATATTTCCCCAAAATATGTGAACAATCTGCAGTTTTGCCCACTGCATCAATGCCTAAATGTCAAGCTCAGTCTCCACCCATATGACACTATTTCCGGCAGTCACAAGAGGTTTCTCATGATAATCATTTAGCGTTGATGCAACCCTGACAATGCCTCCCTCAGAGCAGATTTTTGTTTCTTTCAGTCAAACCACAAAAAGGGGAAAAAGAGATAAAGATGAGTCAATACAGTTGTCATTTTGTCCATCTGCAAGGGCCATTACCTCAGCTTAGTTATCTGACCTGACAACAATAATATAATTACATGAATCATACACGAGAATAAAGTATACAATAAACTTCTATAATGTCAATAGTCAAACTTTCTAAAGATAGCTACCCTTAGGAAATGAAAATGATGAGAGTGACAGACTGCTCTCTTAGATGCCCACCAAGCTCAATTTCATAAGATTTCATCTGAACATGCATATCTGCATAGTATCACAGAAACAAAATTGTGTCAAAATGAAGTATAAACTGCCAAATTGTATTGGCAAGTTGTGGAAAAGAGTATTCCACAATTTTTATTTTAGTTTCTTGTAACACTTTATACATCATCCAATTATAATTTGCTGAAAAGATCTACCTAATCACATATCAAGAACATAGCTTTTGTTGTGATAACAGACATAATTTTGCCTACAACGTTGTTATTTTGTGTGTATGTGTGTGTGGGTGTGATGAAAGGCTTTAAGAGAAAGAAGATTTCTCATGCTTTAAAAGAAGACACTTAGTTATATCACCAAATGTAATTACAAGCTGAGCAGTCTGGTGATCTCACTATCATGGATCTAATCCTCTACAGGGTTTAAAACACAAACAGAATACTCTGTGTTTACCACAAAGCACTCCATGTTTACCACAAAGTGCTAATAACTAGAGTCATGTGAGTAACCAGAATAAAGTCACATGAATGGGTAAACAGGAACACTGTCCATTACCACACAATGAAACCAACTGAATATTTAGGTGATACGCTATCAGCGTATCACCTATTGTGATTGTCAAAATTTCTCTTTTTAGGTGATACGCTATCAGCGTATCACCTATTGTGATTGTCAAAATCTCTCTTTATTTCTTTTTATTCTTCTTTCTTTCTGGACAATTTTGTGTCATCAATATCTCAAGAATGACATTACGGAATAACATGACATTTTCAGGGAACATGTCTCATGACAATATCTAGCCACAATAAGGTTTTCATGACAGTAACATATCTATGACGTCGTCTAGGCGCCATTTTGTGATTTTTGGACCATGTTACATGATCGATCATAACTTCATAACTAAAGGTCATTTCTGTATCATTTTTTGTGGACATAAAGTTCAGGTCACGTTCTATCTTACTTCTTTTGATGCTAATTACCTAGGACATCATTAAGTGCGCGTAAGCGCGCGTCAAAATTTTAAAAGGCTCAAAACAACTTTCCAATGGGAAATCTCGAAGTTTCAGACAATTTTATGCGTTTCAAACAATTTTGCGCGTGCGCGTCCGTCCGCGCATTTTCGCGCGCACAGCGCGTCAGCAACATGAAAATACACTTTTTTTGACAGATTTGGATTCCTGATACTTTGAGCAACAATATCCATTGATTTCTAATCGATTCCTACAAATAACAAAGCAATGCACTTGCGTCAAAGTTCAAATTTCGCCTGCGCGTCTATGTGCAAATATAGTGAAAAAACATGTCTTTGTTTATTTCGCCATAGCTCTTTAAAACGTCAGGTGACCCTATGTTTTTATTGCATATTACAAAAGCATATAAATTGGACTTGACGTTTCAAGTATCATTATTTCCATAATTACATTATGACGTCATCATATCGTCATCTGAAATCAAAAAAGTGGAATTAATTTTTTTGAGGTACTGTTTCTGACATTCATTTGCTCGTATCTCTGTTGTTTAAGCTCAATATTATCCCAAATTCAGATATGTTGTACTTTGAACATTTGCCTTTCAAGTCCATGTCATGGTTTTGAAATTTGATGACGTCATCATGCTTTAAATTGTGTTTAAAGGTAAAGACGCAAAATCGGACAAGTTTACGTGTATTGTCTATGGGAGGTGATTTTTTTAGAAACCATGCATTGACTTGACAACGTTTAAGCACCTTTATCTCAGCTGATTTTGCTTCATTTCCTCTGAAACTTATTTATGTTGTAGATGTGACAATAAGCTGCAGTAATCATGCATTTTATTCTTTGAAATCTCCTCATGAGGTTGACAATTTTGCAATTTAAAACTGAAAATGAGAATGGAATGCGGACCAAACGATTCGTGATTCATCTTTCACGTACATAAGCTTACGTTCCTCTAATTTTCTCGTCGAGACGTATGGCCGAGTGGTTAGAGGCGTCGTCTTAGAAACGTGAGGTTGCACACGTACGGGTTCGATCCTCACAAGAGCACGAAAGAAAATAATAATTTTTTTTTAACTTTTTTTCTTCAATGGAGTACTACACCTTCGTCCATGTAGAAATCACGTTTGCATGTAAACACACCTATACGCACACACTCACACAGTGTACCTTTGTTTTGCGTTGGAGACTGCATTACTTCGTCTGCTGCAAAATTATAGTTTTGCAGGTTGGGCTTTTCAAACTGATACAGTATACTGTAACAAAATGAAATTTGTTCATATCAATTCAGTAACACAATGTAGTCGTGGTTACTTTGTGCTGATTTATACATGTAACAAGCTATACATTGTAAAAAAGGTATTCAGTCTTCTGTATTGATGATTATTTGTCAATTAGTGGTTTTTGTGGAGTTTCAGATAGTGATAAAAAGTATGGATGATAAGTGCAGCGATAATTCCTATAGTTAGTTCAAAGCTGTGTTACAGATGTTTGATACATACATTTAGCATTGTGTGTGTGTATATACGTGTGTATACAGGTTGGCCATATGACACATTCTAGACAATTACTCTTAATTGATTAGCAAACGTGATCAGCTATGGAACTGAATATGGTACTAATGTATGATGTTAATGATTCTAATTAAACTGTGACGAGTTTAAAGGGATAGCGTAACTGTGTGTAAAAATAAGGCAATTATAAGGATATTTTAGGGCAATTTGATAACCATGCCTATAATAATTTCATACAGGTACTAATGCCTCCCTCATATTCATGTGATAGATCGTCATGTCAATAGCAAACTGACAACGTATGATGAATGTGTTATATATTGAACAACTGTCTTTCAAGTCCATAACGTTCCCCATATTTTCCCGTCGAGACGTGTCGCCGAGTGGTTAAAGGCGACGTCTCAGAGACGTGAGGTTGCGGGTTCGAACCTCACAAGATCACGAAACAAAATACTTAGCTACTTTACTGTTTTTTTTTTCTTCAATTTTGTATTACATATTCGTCCATGTAGAAATCACGTTCGTATATAAACGCACCTATACACACACACAGACACACACACACGCCATATCCCTCTTTTTTGTGTGTTGGAGACCACATTGCTTCGACTGCAGCAAAATTTTGCAGGTTGACTTTGTCAAACCGATCATAGTATGTAATGACGACGACTGAGGTGTTGTACTTTGAACAATTTTCTTTCAAGACCATGTCATTGTTTTGTAATTTGATGACGTCATTACACTGAAAATTGTGATTAAAGGCAAGGTATCAAAACCAGCCGATTATAGGTTTTATGTCTGCGGGACGTATTTTTCCCAAGTTGCCAGAAATGGTATAGCGACCTCAGTCGTTACAAGGCCGCTTTTCCGTCTAGCAATGCAATAGATGTTCACACGGCCGCGTTAGTTGAGTGGGCATTGACTTTCCCCCCGTTATATCTATACATTGTTGTTGTTTTTCTGTCTTACCATTTCCGTGGATGACCCGTGGCCGAGTGGTTACAGAAACGGTTTCGCATGCACGCTCAATATAACTTCAAGGTGCCTATATCACATTCTTTTCTTTGTCGATCACAGATGACTGTCATCTGATGACCACAAGCGTATCACCTAACTCGTCCTCAATGTGACGAGTTTTCATGTCTCGTTTTTTATTCTTCTTTCTTTCTGCCACATTTTGTGTCGTCAATATCTCAACAATGACATTACGGAATAACATGACATTTTCAGTCAACATGTCTCATAACAATATCTAGCCACAATAAGGTTTTCATGACAGTAACATATCTATGACGTCATCTAGGCGCCATTTTGTGATTTTCGGACCTTGTCACATGATCGATCATAACTTCATAACCAGATATCATTTCTGTATCATTTTTGGTGGACATAAAGTTCAGGTCACGCTCTATCTTACATTTTAACGCTAGTTACCCAGGTCATCATTACGCGCGCAAACGCGCGCGTCAAAATTTTAAAAGGCTCAAAACGACTTCCCAATGGGAAATCTCGAAGTTTCAGACAATTTTAAGCGTTTCAAACATTTTTTCGCGTGCGCGTCCGTCCGCGCAACTTCGCGCGCAGAGGGCGTAACTAACATGAAAATGCAATTTTTTTGACTGATTTGGATTTCTGATACTTTGAGTAACAATATTCATTGATTTCCGATCGATTTTGACCTATAACAAAGGAATGCACTGGCGTCAAAGTTGAAATTCCGCGCGCGCGTCTTTCTGCATATATAGTGAAAAAACATGTCTTTGTTTATTTCGCCATAGCTCTTTAAATCGTCCTGTGACCCTATATTTCTATTGCATATTACAAAAGCATATGAATTGGAAATAACGTTTCAAGTACCAATATTTCCAGGAAAACTCATGACGTCATCATATCATCATCTGAAATCAAAAAAGTGGAATTAATTTTTTTGAGTTACTGTTTCTGACATTCATTTACTCGTATCTCTGTTGTTTAAGCTCAATATTATCCCAAATTCAGATATGTTGTACTTTGAACATTTGCCTTTTAAGTCCATGTCATGCTTTGGATATTTGATGACGTCATCATACCTTAAATTGTGATTAAAGGTAAAGACGCAAAATCGGACAAGTTTACGTGTATTGTCTATGGGAGGTGATTTTTTTTTAAAACCATGCATTGACTTAACAACGTTTAAGCACCTTTATCTCAGCTGATTTTGCTTCATTTCCTCTGAAACTTTAGTATGTTGTAGCTGAGAAAATAAGCTGCAGTAATCATGCATTTTATTCTTTGAAATCTTCTCATCAGATTGACAATTTTGCAGTTTAAAACTGAAAATGAAAATGGAATGTGGACAAAACGATTCCTCATGTATCTTTCACATACATAAGTTTACGTTCCCAATATTTTCTCGTCGAGACGTCTGGCCGAGTGGTTAAAGGCGACGTCTCAGAGACGTGAGGTTGCGGGTTCGAACCCCACAAGATCACGAAACAAAATACTTAGCTATTTTACTCTTTTTTTTCTTCAATTTTGTATTACATATTCGTCCATGTAGAAATCACGTTCGTATATAAACGCACCTATACACACACACAGACACACACACGCCATATCCCTCTTTTTTATGTGTTGGAGACCACATTGCTTCGACTGCAGCAAAATTTTGCAGGTTGACTTTGTCAAACCGATCATAGTATGTAATGACGACGACTGAGGTGTTGTACTTTGAACAATTGTCTTTCAAGACGATGTCATTGTTTTGTAATTTGATGACGTCATTACACTGAAAATTGTGATTAAAGGCAAGGTATCAAAACCAGCCGATTATAGGCTTTATGTCTGCGGGACGTATTTTTCCAAAGTTGCCAGAAATGGCATAGCGAACTCAGTCGTTACAAGGCCGCTTTTCCGTCTAGCAATGCAATAGATGTTCACACGGCCACGTTAGTTGAGTGGGCATTGACTTTCCCCCTGTTATATCTATACATTGTTTTTTTTTGTCTTACCATTTCCGTGGATGACCCGTGGCCGAGTGGTTACAGAAACGGTTTCGCATGCACGCTCAATATAACTTCAAGGTGCCTATATCACATTCTTTTCTTTGTCGATCACAGATGACTGTCATCTGATGACCACAAGCGTATCACCTAACTCGTCCTCAATGTGACGAGTTTTCATGTCTCGTTATTCTTCTTTCTTTCTGGCACATTTTGTGTCGTGAATATCTCAACATTGACATGACGGAATAACATGACATTTTCAGTCAACATGTCTCATGACAATATCTAGCCACAATAAGGTTTTCATGACAGTAACATATCTATGACGTCATCTAGGCGCCATTTTGTGATTTTCGGACCATGTTACATGATCGATCATAACTTCATAACTAATGGTCATTTCTGTATCATTTTCGTTGGACATAAAGTTCACGTCACGCTCTATCTTACTTTTTAATGCTAATTACCTAGGACATCATTACGCGCGCATTAGCGCGCGTCAAAGTTTTTAAATGCTTAAAACAACTTCCCAATGGGAAATCTCGAAGTTTCAGACAATTTTAAGCGTTCCGCGCGTTCGCGTCCGTCCGCGCATTTCCGCGCGCAGTGCGCGTAAGCAACATGAAAATGCACATTTTTTGACAGATTTGGATTCCTGATACATTAAGTAACAATATCCATTGATTTTCGATCAATTTCGACCTATAACAAAGGAATGCGCTGGCGTCAAAGTTGAAATTTCGTGTGCGCGTCTATGTGGAAATATAGCGAAAAACATGTCTTTGTTTATTTCGCCATAGCTCCTTAAAACGTCAGGTGACCCTATGTTTTTATCGCATATTACAAAAGCATATGAATTGAAAATAACGTTTCAAGTATCAATATTTCCCTAAATACATTATGACGTCATCATATCATCATCTGAAATCAAAAAAGTGGAATTAATTTTTTTGAGGTACTGTTTCTGACATTCATTTGCTCGTATCTCTGTTGTTTAAGCTCAATATTATCCCAAATTCAGATATGTTGTACTTTGAACATTTGCCTTTTAAGTCCATGTCATGCTTTGGATATTTGATGACGTCATCATACCTTAAACTGTGATTAAAGGTAAAGACGCAAAATCGGACAAGTTTACGTGTATTGTCTATGGGAGGTGATTTTTTTTAAAACCATGCATTGACTTAACGTTTAAGCACCTTTATCTCAGCTAATTTTGCTTCATTTCCTCTGAAACTTTAGTATGTTGTAGCTGAGACAATAAGCTGCAGTAATCATGCATTTTATTTTTTGAAATCTTCTCATCAGATTGACAATTTTGCAGTTTAAAACTGAAAATGAAAATGGAATGTGAACAAAACGATTCCTCATGTATCTTTCACATACATAAGTTTACGTTCCCCATATTTTCTCGTCGAGACGTATGGCCGAGTGGTTAAAGGCGACGTCTCAGAGACGTAGGGTTGCGGGTTCGAACCCCACAAGATCACGAAACAAAATACTTAGCTATTTTACATTTTTTTCTTCAATTTTGTATTACATATTCGTCCATGTAGAAATCACGTTCGTATATAAACGCACCTATACACACACACAGACACACACACACGCCATATCCCTCTTTTTTGTGTGTTGGAGACCACATTGCTTCGACTGCAGCAAAATTTTGCAGGTTGACTTTGTCAAACCGATCATAGTATGTAATGACGACGACTGAGGTGTTGTACTTTGAACAATTGTCTTTCAAGACGATGTCATTGTTTTGTAATTTGATGACGTCATTACACTGAAAATTGTGATTAAAGGCAAGGTATCAAAACCAGCCGATTATAGGTTTTATGTCTGCGGGACGTATTTTCCCAAGTTGCCAGAAATGGCATAGCGACCTCAGTCGTTACAAGGCCGCTTTTCCGTCTAGCAATGCAACAGATGTTCACACGGCCACGTTGGTTGAGTGGGCATTGACTTTCCCCCTGTTATATCTATACATTGTTTTGTTTTTTTTGTCTTACCATTTCCGTGGATGACCCGTGGCCGAGTGGTTACAGAAACGGTTTCGCATGCACGCTCAATATAACTTCAAGGTGCCTATATCACATCCTTTTCTTTGTCGATCACAGATGACTGTCATCTGATGACCACAAGCGTATCACCTAACTCGTCCTCAATGTGACGAGTTTTCATGTCTCGTGAATATTGATTTTCATGGTTAATCAATTGAATAAAAGTGCCCTAGCAGCTTTCCTGTCAATTCCAAAGTGCAAAGGCATGTCCTTATGGAAAAAGGTAAACAGACAAACAAAATTTGATCTCACTCAATATCACTTCAATCAAGTGTGACAGTGTTTTCCCTGCACAGACCAGACAGACAGCCACTGGAGTTGGTATAATTCGCACCATGTGGAAAGGACAGATGAAAACCATTAGCTACAGAAGGCCATGAACCTGTGTGTCTGGTTCAAGACCACAGCAGATACTCTTGCAGAGGAGGGCATCACAATTATCTGATCTCATTGTGGTGAATATTACGCTGGGAAGCCTAGAGTAAAGCCTTTAGGGTCCAATCCAACAAATGGGCAAAAATGTTAAAGAATGATATTATAACACTATCATATGATGATAAGACTAAGTGCTATGTTGTAGCAAATCACAAAACTGAAATGACATAACAGCAGCTGTCTAATGAATTAGTTTCTGGATGAAGAAAAAAAAAACTTGCCAATGAAAGTATACCATTTGATCTATGACTTCCACATCAAAATTTTATTCCCTTTGGCAGCACTTGAATGGCTCAATGAATGAACCTAGCAGCACTAGAGAACCATACAGTGACTGTGTGTCTCTCATGTTCCTATGACTTCCTTAAGGATTTGCACCCTCTGAACGATGGATTAGGAGTAAAAATTCTGCTTTGTGAATCCAATGAATGAGGATAATCTGACAACCTAAGCCAGAGAAAGTGTAGTAGCTAGACATCACTATTACAGGAAGGAGGTGATTACAGCCTTGATAGCTATTTTCAGCCCCATGTCAAATTAATTGGATGTGCGCCTCATTGAGACATAGAAGCACTGCAGGATGGGCAAGAATTGAATCTGAAAAAGACTGGCATAGTAAAATTACCACAGAATAGACTAGAATTAATAGAAGCTGGAATCAGGGAGGTGGGAAGAGCCTCCCTGCTGGAATAAAATACAGCTGAACTGACAACCTGCTTGGTATACCGGTACATGTAAATATGGATAGCTACCTTCTGTCATAACTAATTAACTGCCAAAAGTCGCAAAACATCATCTGGTAAGACATGACATTAATGTTATTTTGGGGTTTTTTTTCACACACACACATAAATGCATAAAAGCATCAAGTCACACTTGTCTGGTCTATCATATACCTAGGTAGGTCACTCTTACATGCTAACACATTCATAAAGACATAAAACAAGGAACAAGAGAATGGGGCCCCACATACAGGTGACTTCCCCAGGGAAAATTAATTTAAAAAGCTATTGTACAAAATCTTACTGATTTTAAAACCAATCATACACTGTAAAAAAGCAAATACTCTCAATTTGATAAATTCAATACAGATAAATGCATTTACCCACCAGGAATCTGCAGCTGAGGCCTCCAGCAGGACAGAATTTCCAGGTATGGTACACTCACAAAATAGTGTCGTCCACTAGCTCAGCTTCAACAAGTTGATAGTGATACAGGAATAGTCAAAGAGGCCGCAGACTGCTGAGCAGTATACATGTGTACTAGATTTTGGGGGCGGAGCTTTGCTTCAGTCATAAGGCTGCGTAGGCGTGCTATGTCAATTTAGATTTCTGCTCTCTAGGCTAGACTTCGAGCACAGGCTGTTATTTCCATTGTTGGTATGGACTATCAGTTGATCAGTAACGTGAGGAGGCAAGTAGTTTTATGATACGTTGATCTAAGGAATTCTGGCTGGTGTGTTAAATAGTTATGAATGCAAAGTGCAGTTACATATTAACAGCACGCTTCATGCTACTTGAATTCTTGCTGTTTATCAATTTCAGCACATATGAACACACTCCTTTGTTTACTAACTATCATATAAAAATACCACCACACGCTAGGCTATATCCCTCAATACAAATAATTCAGGTGCTGTGTTTATCTATGAATAGAAATATTCATCAGATAAAAAAAAGTGAAAGAGAAAATACAACCACAGAGATACACTCTAAATCACATACTTCATCAGCATGGATTTTTTTATATTCTTTTTTTTAAAATCATTATCACATTCAGTCATTAGGCAATTCTCAAAGTCTGACTGGTAATATTGTAGCAGGACTTCATTTCTGTATCACAGACATGTATAGCACATGTAAAATTACAGATCTATGCATAGATAGCTTTGAGGTAAATTTTTGCTTTAAAAGATATATTACAGCAATCAATTTTCTGACACACTTTTTGTTTCTTGTTTCTTTTCATTTCACTACAACCAAAACTACCATTGTGCAATATTCACCTAACCTTGTTGTTTTCATTTTCAGAGTATGTGGAGTTCAGCAACCTTACAATGTATGCAGTCTTACTAATATTTTACTGGGACAAAAAAAAGGACATACAGAAGATTTGGTAACCAAAATTTTATGACAAAGCCAGCCAGTTTAGTGCAGATCGATGTATTCATGTCATATACCCCGTACTAAAGTTTAACCTTGAGTATGGTAAATTAATGATATGCAGGTGCCTGCCTATTGACCGTGATAGTGACATGATATAGATAAGGGACAATGGTACTTCATGTTTGATTATTTCTTTGATGAATAATAACAATATCAATTAAATTCATATAGCCCTTCATAAAAAAGTTCTCCATGCACTTTACAAGAGATGCATGAATACTTAGACTTAACTACAATCTTTTAAACAATTAATTTAATAATTTGTTACTACTACACAATAAACATAAACATAAAAACATATATATACTTAGTGTGATATAACTGTTAAACAAACAAAAGGGTAAAGGTTTTAGCAAAGGCATGATTAAAAAACAAAGTTGTGGACTTTAAACCTTATTAAAGTTTTGAAGGAAGCACATTGTGCATATGAGACCATGGCTGGATTTCTTTGTATTGCTGTCATGTACGATTCTGCACACAAAATTGTGTGATTGAGTCATGCCAATATGCCAATCCAGCCAGCTTGTTACACAATCTGAGGAGGTCCAATACCAGTATATCGAAACATCTATTGAAATATTTATACTCCTGGTCTGCCCTCTAACTTATCTTACTCTTCATACATTTCTTAATATATTTTGTGGTTTTTTATTAAGCTGGGACACACAATAGTATGCAATATTGTCTTAAATGGTTGGAATAAACAACAGAGAACAATAACATACAATGAAAATTCCTATCTAGAGAGCTGGCATTTTTTTTTTTTTTTTTTTTTGGGGGGGGGTTGGTTTTTTTTTTGCAAAGTACAAATAGCTAGAAAGTATTATGGTAATTAACTCATTGAAGACTAGTCCAAAGTGTACCCGGGCAGATGTCAATGGGAAAAGAGTGTTAAAGGACAAGTCCACCTTCATATACATTAGGATTGAGAGAATGCAGCAATATTAGTAGCACACGTCAGTGAAAGTTTGAGGAAAATCGGACAATCCGTTCAAAAGTTATGAATATTTTAAGTATCTGCGAAGTTACTGCTGGATGACAAGACTACTACAGTGTATGATGTCACATGCGTACAACTATATAGGAAAATAAAAAGAGAATTTCACAAAACTTTACTTTTTGAGTAAAGTGCACATTCCTTCGACTTGCTACAGACGTATGTTAAGGGTAATATTATTCTCCCTGCCTTCTGAAAGAGAGAAGTCGAGTGTTCTTTTGTTATGCGAGAAAAATGGAAAATATGTTGAATTTTCTTTATTCTTTCTTTATATCGTTGTACTCGTGTGACATCACAAGCTTACCTAGTCTTTTCATCCAGCCGTGACTGAGTAGAAACTTCAAAAATTCATAACTTTTGAACGGATTGTCCGATTTTCCTCAAACTCTCACTGGTGTGTTCTACTAATATTGCTGCATTCACTCAACCCACATGTCTATGAAGGTGAACTTGTCCTTTAAAATAAAGTCAGCTCATCCTCAATAGGTTAATGCCTAATACCCTTGTAATCTCAGATTCATTTTGCTGTGTATGGGAGAACTTTGCAGCATATATAATAGTGAGTTCTCAATTCATCACACACAAAAATTTATTTAGTATATTACATATCTGCATTTAGTTTCAATACACATCCTTACATTTCTAGAATATATCTCTAGCTTACCTAAATACTTATGAATTCAGATGTCCTCAACACATTCAAAGAAAGATAGATACATCAGCATAATCATATAACACTCTGATACAAGCCCTGAAATTTTCAAGACTAATACTGTCTTTGATGTTAATAGTCAAGGAGCCTCGTTTTGGAAGCAGCTGAGCTGAGAGAAAAATCAATACTGACCTTCCAGAGGTATGCAATCAGTGATTCAATTAACAATAAAAAGTGCAGCAAGGATATGCCATGTAACCATGTGGAGGAATACTCTTCACTACCATTACAACTATCTTCCACACATTTAGTTTAATTGTCACTATCAAATTATCATGCACAATAATAGAACTACATAGTATCACAATTTTGTCTTACTCTTTTTCTTAAAATTTCTAACATGCTAACATCTACCTGATTTTCCCCATGTTCTAAAATGGCTTTTTCATAAAGTATACTTGTTTCTCCCTCTCTCTTTCTCTCTCAATAAATCAATACATATCAGTCATACACAGAAAATACAGCAGCTACTATTGCTCAAAAAAGAAATATAGACTAGATGCCTGCAAACTCTACTTATGGAGTGACACAATCCAATATATCTATATACTTTATTTCAAATGGAGCTCTATTTATCTGGTTTGTCTTAGTATCGAAGGAAAACAACAAGAAAACATGTTCAGCCATTTAAAAAGATTATTGCCAAGACAAATATCACTCTGGACAATCTTTCATTGATAACAACTAACCATTCTCTCACTCATCTACTATGGGACATTTACTCTCAGTTACTCAGTTACCTCTTTCAAACCAGTTATCATTTGTTGTATATGCTCACAAGCAGAGATTTGTGTGTTATGACATACACTTTTAACATATCTAACCTTCTGAGTGAAATACCCACATTCTTCACTTTTTTCAAGAAACATGCTAGTGCAGGAACAGTCCTTGTGGTAGCTAATATCATATGCCTCATGCGATTATGATTGAAAGCACAGCAGTTCTGTACTGTAACAGGAAAAAAAAGACATATCAATGTTACAAAGTCCTTCAAATTATTCACTAAAATCATCTGTAAGTTCACCACAGCACTGCATTGTATAATATTGATGGAAAATGATTCTGAGTTATCGTTCATCTGCTGCCACACTGCCTGTGTGTAGACATTGTATTCTTTCTGTCCCACTTTCAGGCAGTATATTGTGCTTGTACCACTTTTCACACCTCGTTATCTATCCGGCACACTGTCATGTTAGCATGGACTGCTCTCTCCAAGGGAAGGCTGTGGGGGACTGAACGATACAAAAGCTTCAGTCAGGGATGAAAATCGCTCTCAATGGAGACAAGATTTAACCTGTGAACTGGCACGCCTGCTTGTGTCAAGTGACACCAAAGCAATAATTCACATTTCTTTTTGAATGTATCAAAGACTCTTACAATGCTGTTCAAATGCACAATGCTGTGGAGTACATGTGTGTACCAAATTTCACACCAATTTCAAAAAGAAAAATCATCCTTTGGATTCAGTTCAGTTAGAAAGAGCGTTCATCAGTTAGAATCTACTATCATTACAGCAATCATCATTGCTTGCTTTGTAAGTTGCAAGAAACCAAAATGCATGGTACTGTATAAATCATGAAATCCAGTGGTGGATCCAGGGAGGACGCACCGGGGGCACGCCCCCCCCCCTTATTATTATTTTTTAAACAAAAGAAATAAAAAGAAAAAAATATGGGGGAGGGGTGCGTGCACTCCCTTTAATTTTGTAAACGCACCCCTCTTTACGGAATTCCTGGATCCACCTCTGAAATCTATGTGTATATTGTCAGAACATTTCCTTAGTTTTAAAGCATCTTTACAGCTAGCCTGAGTAAATTATTATCTATTTGATAACTAAATCTCCCTTATTTGGAGGACTACAATTCAGCATTTCACCAGATCATCAAACCATGACTTTGTGAATTGAACCGTGAACCTGAATTGTGCCACTACTTGAATTTTTCTGATCAATCTATATCACCATTTTAATCTATGAGACACATGTTTGTTATTTGCTTGTCATTTATATTATTACTATTAGCATTATGATTTTTATCTTTATCACTGTTATTTTCATCACAATTATGAATATATTTGTCTTGTATTTTTGTCCACAGTATCAACTAAGCCCTCATCAGTGCCTATTTAATAATGCCTAGATAAGAATCTTTACATCTGGTTTGAATGTGACATCTATATCAACCATCAGAAAATGTGTATAGGCCTACCTCACATTTTTCAAATTCTAAATCTCAAAGAGTCTGCTCATAATGGCTTTGTCTGGTGTGTTCTACCAGGGAGGTGGGAAGTCCCACCTCCCTGGTTCTACTCTACACTTTGGTCGAGCACTCCCATTCTATTTCCTGAGCACTGTTGGACCTAACTCTTGGTGGATGGTGATATTGAGGGTTACCACGCACTTGATAAAAGGTCAAGTGTGAAATGACTGTGGAATGCCCTTTAATGAATTCTTGATAGTCTCAGTCTGGGAAACAGGAATATTTGGGCATATGTCACTAGTCAAAGCAGTTTGTCCTAAAAAACAGTTTTAAAAGTGAAGTATAATTATAGCAACAAGAACAAAAATATTACCCTGGCCAAATATGTCATTTTCAATATCTTTTCAAGTAAATAAAGAACTTACACCTTCGAAGAGTGTTCAACATAATAAGAACAGATGATAACTGGCAGGGGAGGGATATCAATAATGTTTCATCATCTGGAAAAAATTACATGTTCCCTAATACTAGCATTTCAATCCCTGTGGTTATTAATTATAGTAATTGTTGGCCTGTTGTTAATACAGAAAACTAATCTGTACAAGAAAATGTGGCATGTACATGACAAAGAGAAAACAAACTGTACAGGCAGGTTCGGACGTTTTTTTTATAATCCCAACAACAAGGTATCAACAAGGCATCAGATGGGTGAATCACTGTACTAGGAGAAAACGTTTCTACATGTTGTCATGAAAATTCTGATTGAATAGAGATTGTCTTAAAATGAATAGACATACAATTTTATCACAATGGTTCTTTACTTGCGTCACTAATTATTATTCAACTAGCTAATTCTCTTTTGCATTGCATAGTTGATTGCAAGACAAATATCATTATTCCACCATTTGGCAGCACTTGTCATTGTTTACACAAGAATGTTTTGCCAATGGGTTAAACATACAAAATATTCCCCTCAGTCAGTATTTGTCCAACCCATATAACACATCATACTATTTAGTTTTAGTTTCGTTTGTTTTATACACATACTTGTACAAAAAGAAAACAAAAATGTCATGGATCAAGCGCATACCACTTGTATTCTCGTTTGCGTCTACTTGGGGGGAAAAAAAAAAGAATGAATGAAAAGTTCAAAACAATATAAAGATATGGATATAAGGTTCCTGCATGGAAAAAGAACTTAAACTTTTTTAATTTTAACTTTTCATGTAGGAATTTAGACTTGAAATACAGATACCTGCTCAAAACGCTTAATGATTAACATAATGCATATGCATTCACAATTAAACATATTCACATATTCTATTGTATCTGAAAATCACAATGATCACTGTGAAATGGACAGCTTGAGTATACCTTCATAATCATCTCATCTATATCTAAATCTCTGTTGATTGTAGTACAAATAGGATACTATCAAATGTTATGAAAGAGCTGATGATAATCATACCAGTGACAGAAAGAAATCATTTTCATTACTATTCTTATCATCAGTGTCTGTAGCAGTAATAATAATAGTAGTAGCAGCATCACTTACTAAAAAACTACCAAACACCAGTATGAACCACTCTGCATTAGAGGGTTTAGAATTTCTGCACACTTGGCAATTACCACATCAGGGACAAAGGGACACTGCTCTGCGTGTGTATCTACCAAACTATGTCAAACATTATTAGTCCTAGCATAGTTAAATTAGTCTAAAGCATATATACCACTAAGACAATAAACCACAGCAGCTTGAGTTTTGAAGGAAGACTCCAGACTCCCACACATACTTCTAGAACAAGTACAAATATATTCAGATACACACAAACAGTACACAGACTCAATACATTATGTGAACTACAGTCTGGTACCATAGAAATTAGAACATTACTAAATTTTGCTTCTGAGATATGAAAATTGAGGCAAAAACTATCATGATTCTTACTTTTATATTTTGAATCATATTAACATATTATTATACACTGGAGTATCTGCATTTAATGCCATAAATGAATTGAGACATTAAAACTCTACTTGGGAGAGGGGGAATGGATGTCACATCAGTATGTATGTTCATCATAACATATGAATAATTTTGCAACAGATATTAATAGCTGAGAATACGTTCTCATTTGATTGGTCCCATCCTATATCAGAAGTAGAGGGGTGGGGGAGGCAATGGGATACAGTGATGACAAGAGATGGGACTAGAAGCCATCTGGAAAAGCCATCGGGAGAAGACAGCAGCTCAATAACAGTTGAGATGCTGCATGGTCATCAGCTCAGGATGACTGCTTTGCAATTAGGAAGATGATTCTTGCCAGATAGAAAATTGCTCTGAAGGGGAGCTACAGCGCCCATAGGAAAGGGAGACGGGGGGGGGGGGGGGGGGGGGGGGGGGGGGAGGGGGCGACACATGCACACACAGAGACAAACAGAAATACAGGGGAAGAGTGTATGAGGTGAAGAGAGAAAGAATAAGAAACTGATATTGATAGTAACAGCTATAGAGGACACAAATGAGGTAATTGATTAGAGATTCTAGGAACAGAAGGATCGGTGAAGTTGGCATTGAACCCAGAGAGAAATCCAGGATAATGAAAGCAATGAAGACTGGCAAAGAGAACAAAAGAGGAGGAAAGAGAAAAAGGAAAGAGACAGAGCAACCATGCTGCTCATAATGCAATTCACTACACAACACTGTGTAGAAGTGAACCATGAGGGCAGACCAGGGAGGTGGAAGAGAGACTTCCACCTCCCTGGGCAGACTTAATACACATTACACACCTCCTAACCTTCCTGACTGAAAAATGAGGATGATTTGGCTCAAAAGTAGGAAAGAAAAAATTATCAAAAAACAGAAAACTGCTATTGGAATAAGAATTGGGAGTGGTGAAAATTCTGATTCTCTCCTCCAAATTCAATATAGAGGTCTGCACATAGTTCCTGTACCCCAATCACTACACACCCAGACATGATTCCAGTTATTCGTTCATAAATACATTTTGTTTTTATTTTTGTGGTAGCAGTCACCTTGTTGATTTGGAAACATCAATTCAGAAAGAATGTCATTGTCAATTTAAGGATATAGTTGTAATGTCTCAATTATTTTCCTTAAAAAACAGTTGATTTATTTGAGTAAAATACAATGAAGATACCAAACTTTAATCTATTGGCTTGCTAAAGCAAGACTAGCCTAGGTCATAATCACATCATCATGCCATCATTTAAAAAGTCATTACAAAATACTCCAAGAACTTAGTGTTACACTCACCTTTATATCCCAAAGGCAGGCAATCAGTGAACTGAAAGCAGATAAACGCTGAGATAGGAGATCTACACATGGTGATGATGCAGGCATCAGGTTTCCACACTTCTGGCAAACATGCTTCTTGTTTTGTTTTGTTTTCCCACTTCAGAAGATAGGGACATTGTTTGGTCTGGCCTGAAGAAATATTGCTTTGAGTGTCTATTTCACAAAACATAATATATACTGTCTGCCTTTCAACATATCATGAGTTTCTTGTTCTTTACACATTTAAACTGCATGTTTAGCTGTAAGAACCTATTTTTCTACACACACTACGAAATTCATCATAATCTGTCTTTGAACAAGATGGACAAAGCTGCTTAGTTCAATGCGATAACATGAAGATTAGCATTTGACCTTTTTCTAACGGGCTGTGCACACTTTCAATAGAAGCTGGGTTGAAAATAAAGAAAAGATGTAACAGGTCGATGAAAGGATTTCTTCCACTCTTATAAGGACACAGTATGGTAATGCAGGGGCTGATCCAGGAATTCTTGAAAGGGGTGCATGCATTGATTTCATTTGTTTTAATTTCTTTTATTTAAACAAAAAATAAAGGGGGCGTGCACCCAGTGCCTGCCACTGTTATTATGCCTAAAAAAGACCAGAAGTATCTACTTATTTTATGTGTAAAAGGCTTTTAGAAATTTGAGTTACTGCGTGGCAACTAGATTCTACAAATAGGTCAAACTAATATCAATTTGAAGACACAAGGACAGGACTTAAACCCTCCTCCTCCTCCCCCCCCCCCCCATTTGGAATGAGATGCATGAAAATAACCAGATTGCACAATCCTGTCAACATTGCTTTCATAAAATTTGGTGGGTTGCCATGGTAGTAAGTCTCAAACATGGAAGTGTAATTGCCAGCATGCAGGAAAACTCCTTAGGTGAAGGGGCACAGTTATGGGATATACCTGTTAACATCTCTGGGCAATCTGCATCACAAGTAGCAATTACTGGTGCTATGCCTAGGGGGATGTCTTCCTGTTTTGTCTGTGCTTGTTCTGCTCAATCAAGGGAACTCACATGCAGTATGCAGTATCAAAGAGTTAATTTAGTACCAGTGCACAAGTATTCCACGATCAGCTCAGCAGACTTCTAATTCCAACATTTCATTGCAGCTAGGCAATCCTTATGTGCCATTTTGAATTTGCTGCTCCAGTCTTGGGATTAACTGACCAATCTTTTTGCCTGACATCATTACAATCTACAGCAATCACTTTATCACTGTAAATGGGTACAATGAGCTACTGGACCTCATACAATTTTCTACTATAAAAAATGTATACTGGCTGCAGACAGCTGCACACAAGCCAGAGAATATTCCAGCATGTTCATGGGAAAGTCTCCATAAAACTTGCCTCATAATTCTGTGTGGTATAGTGTATGATACAAGGATGATAAATTACTCTGCACTAATTTTTCAAACCTCTCTTTTGACTGACAATAGAGGTAGGCCCTACATGTTTTCACTACTTACACACAGCTCAGACATACCCCATGGAGCTATAGTGTGCTGTAGCTCTGTTTCTGTGAAATGTTAAACTCTTGGCATTATCACATTTAGTATACTTCTTAAAAGAGTCCATATTCATGTGCTCTGCAGGATCGAAAGTCAATATTTTCAATGAATGTGTACACTGAGATTTGATAGCTCAACATTGCCTTTTAATGGCTAGAATGACAATTATGGTGGGTACAGAGTTCAATCTATATTAGCTTTCACTTTCACAAACACTTATGAAAACACTTAGCAGATTGATTAAGAACACCACAAACAGCTATCACCTTGTTTCATATCACGGAGTTGACAGGAAGTTTCGTCACATGCCATGGAAGCCCATGTACTGTATATTCCACATTTTATCGCATCTCTGCTCACTCCTTTCTCACCACCACGACGGTTTGCTGTAGAACAACTTGACACACACATGCATACACACAATGTATAACACACAAAGGCGGCCGTCTCGCCGACATGCCCTCGCTCGCGACACCGGGAATCCAGGGAGGCGCGAACCGAGGAGAAAGAAGAGACTCGCTCATCGCGGGAGTCTACTCACTATTTCTCAAAGTACACATTTATTGCAGTCAGTTTATCTTTAATATCAAATCACGGCGATCACTCATTGCCGTGCCATATCATTATCTAGGTGTATTTCAGTTTATCATCAATAGATATACATCACCACGACCGATTGTTTACATGTACACTGTACTTACCTTCACTTTCACCCGTGCTCAGCAGATTTTCCGGCGCCTGAATATGCAACGGCGAAACGGAAATCGGAAGTGGAAAGTAGAACGAGAAACCGATTGAAGTGCATCGGTCGTCTGCACGTGTCTGATTTTTATAATACGCATCGGCGTTAGTTGCGTGATTGCAGGTGGGGCGGAGTGGTACTGCGTGGTGGTATACTTCGCCGCTTGTGCAGTGGATATTTTAGTCCTATATATTCCATAAAATACCTGAATTGTGCACTGTTTCAGATTTGTACTTGTATAACTCGTTATTATCCATTGCTACTCATTGTCATACATATTTCGCATATTGTTATCTATTTGTATTCTGTGATATCCAGCGTTTCCAATGTGTTTGTATGTTATCATGTTGTGGGATCCATGCAATTATCACTATTGCTTGATGGGTTTCCTAAACGAACAACGTAATTTCTTTAGAACTCACACAAAACTGCCCCCCCCCCCTGGAAAAAAAAAGAAATACACACACACACACACACACGCGCACACACAACGAAACCATAGACCAGAAATTCGGAAGAACTTTCTTAGTTTTCTTTTCATTTTTTGGAAACTGACTTGAATTCAAGGTTTCAATATGTTGATTGCACCCTCAACCATGAAAACACAAATGAAAATTTGGTTGTTCAATATTTTAAGACATGCCATTTATTGACAATGAGAAAATGTTGCAAATTTTATTTATCTAACATCATAATTATTATGGTATAATATTTCTCAAATCAAAAGACGTGGTTTTTCTGAATTGCTAAATTCAGCGCTAAACTTTCCGGCCTTGTTATCACCAATCACTACGAGTATGTGTCTCCGAGTATGTGATGAGGGCTGAGGCAAATTTCTGTATTGCAATTGGCTGTCCAGAAATCAGACAAAACTACCGCGGCCTCCTTTATCACCTAAACATACCTTTGCAACGTCCTCGTTCCACCTTTTACAAGATCAAAGGCTTCTCAGCCTCTTCCTGTAACTTTAAAAAAAAGTAAAAACTACATGAACAATAAATCATAAACCAAAAGAAAACCCTTCGAAAGAAAAAAAAAACAAAAGCAAAAACGTAGGCATACTTAGTGATGTCCATAATAGATAAGGACTAAAGAATGTACCGTTTTGGTTTCAATTTTTGTAGTTGCGTTGCTTTTTTAAACCGGTTGTTACGTTAGGATAGTAAAACCATTATACAGAGGCAGTCCATGCAATCAATCCCTGCAGGGTGGGGGCTCTCCTCCGCCCCGCCCCTGCCCCTTTTCTGTTTGTGGTCAAATACATCAGCCGTCACAGTAATCCGACCCAGTGTGATACCATGCTTGTTAGTTTCCTAAAGTATTGTTTATCTAAAGTGTGTCTGTCGCCCTCTGTGGTTTTGATGACAAAAATGGAAAGAATGAAATATGACAAGACAAAGTAGAGTTGATGGCAGAAATGAAGTATAAATCCACACAGACATCTGTAATTCTCCCTATCTGCACTAACATATCGCACATACCTAAATACTAATAATGTTTCTTACATTCGACATAAATACACGTACACAATGGCGCAATTAGCGGCGACACTTTAAATTCAATGCGTCATATTTTATTTAGTGGGATGCATGTCGGCTTTCTTCTCATTTCCAGGTGAAAACAATTCGTTGCCAGATAACAATTCGTTGACAGAGTATATTTCTGTGAGTATAAAAAAGGCACACATTTCAATCAGTTGCATGGATCACGCATGACCAATCATTTAAACGTGAGAGCAGCGAGTGTAGTGCTTAAGACATGGTATTGCAAAAATACTTGATATAGCCACGTCGTGACAACTCTGATAACTCGTTAAAAAATTAGCGCTGTCACATGAGCAAGGGCGTGACTGGTGTATCTTCAAGTACTACGTAGAAACATGCAGGAACAACTGGGGAAATCAAAAACTCTAAATTTCTGAGCTTCATGAACAAGCAAACCTTTCTTCTTATCTTTTTTTTTTTCAGGGGCCCTCATACTGTCGGAGTCAGTCCGGAGTAGAGCACATTAAAAGCCTCTCGCTGATGGCTCACCGCAACAGGGCCTTTGATAATGGCATACTGGTAAAATGGGCTCGATTATAGACAATTTATCTTTACAGAAATTAAAGTAAAATACCAAATCTATGAAAATGTGGACTGCGACAGTGCTGATACATATAGAAGTAGTCTTTTTTAACACTTGTACCTTATCTTGTTTCAGGCGCAAATGGAGACTTTTCTTTAGGTGCGATGAGTTAAACAAGAACGCAATACAATATTGTATCATTATAGGATATGTACCAGTATCATTCTTATTACTTGTATTCATTATATACCAAATTCTTGAAATAAACATACCAGTTTACTCTCATCTAATTCCGTTGTAAATAATTCAAGTTACATATTGATTGTTTATCATCGACAAAGCATGACAGAGTTGGCCAAGCCCTGCTGTACGCCAGGGCTGTATGACCTTCATATTATGGTATGCGTCTTTGGTTGCTCTGAGCGTCAGATTATTTACAACGCAGTCACTATGGACTCTTAGTAATGCAGCCCAAAGACTCAGCGATAAAATTCATTGTAAAACCAATGCAGTATGATGAAAGATAATGGACCAAATTCATTTTCACACATTATTAAACTTAAAAGTGTCATGTGACAAGCTTCTATTGGCAGGACTCCGAATGATTGTCGGCGTAATATGCAACGACAGCTTGAGCGATAACTTGCAGTTTACCTCGCTTGCACCAACGGGCATAAACCGGCGACATAGCTTTCTTTAAAGAGGGTGAACATTCTATTTGGCAGTACTGTACATGTAGGCCTATTACTGCCAATTTCATTATAATAAAAGTACAAATTACGAACAAACAGAAATGACTATACATACATACACATCTAAGTCTTGCATCAAGAAGTATGTGTTTCACCTATCTAAACCCTATTGCTGTAATCACAACTCTACTGTCTGACAGTGACGACTTAATACAAGTCACAGCTATGGAACTAGTGGTACAATATTGTATCATACTGATTATTTCGTTTGAAACACCGACAATGATTGTAAAGTGGTCACAGCACTGGCTGTGTCTCCGTCCGTCATAGAGGGAGTGCTTTGCATTCCACCGTCTGGGCTCGGAGGAAGACGCTTGGTGAGTGCAACAAAGCAGATGACTGTCACTGGATGGTTGTATTCATCTTAATCATGCGTGTTGGGCTACCAAACATTCAAACAACAGACTAAATGCAGCACAGTGATAATAGAAATGTACCTTTCAAGTTCTCTCGAAACAAAGGCAGATAATCATGTGAATATTGATTTTTACAACGTATTTTACAGCGTATGAAAATAAAAGAATGCAAATATTTGCCCAAATAGATACGTATTGATGGACATTAATCTTTTGATATTCAGAAACATTTAATCATCTCACCACACCCTACTCGCAGATAAGGGTGCCGTCATTGACCGTTCGATAAGGTGTACATTGCTTCACTCTATCATCGCGCCCATGCACTCAGCCTGAAATGCTAATTTCACGACAAACTTTGACGAATGATAAAAAAGGGTATGCATAAGTAATATTAAACTGACGTAATATTCACAAAATTAGGAAAACAGTTTGAAACTAAGAGGTTCCCAGGAATTCATACTGTACGAATGATTAGTGTCATAGGTTTTCCAGACACAAATAGTCTTTAAAAGTTACTTCAATGCATCACTATGCACACTGTATGACTGCTTATGCTACGTTTACACCATGCTCCCGGCGGCCATGGCAGTCCTGTTTCAGGCTATACCGTGGACAAAACGGGTTGGAGGTAAGACAACGCGGGGGACGCGATGGACAAACGTGACAGGTCGTGATTGCCGTGGATGCCGTGTCAGACATTAAAAACTGTCTAAAAAAAAAGTCATGGCAGTCAAGGTGGCTGATGGGAAACCTGGTATACCGTAATGAAACGGAGAGAACTCAGGAAAATATAACAGCTCATATTAAAGGCCGTATCAAAACTTGGAGAAATAAAGTGTATAGTCTAGCCTGACGGACGCCGTGAGAACGATGTCTGCAATAGGCTAGCCAAAGGGGATGTTCACCTGAGCGAGGACTGAAACGATTACGAAGAGGGGGAAAAGGAAAGTATCTCTCCTGCCCACGGCGCACTACGTTTCGGGCAGACGGGGCTGCTGTGGCCCCCGGGAACATGGTGTAAACGTAGCATCAGTAACTTGGCGATCTCACTTTTAACGAAGTAAACATTTCTCATACTAACGTCAAAGACGATTTTAAAGCAAGTGGCACCATAGGCACCATAATAGTTGAGATGTCTGTGAGAATTATCACAGTTTAGGGCAGACAAACCTGCATACGTTGTCCAAAACCTATTCTATCAATTTATCATTTTGCTCATGTAATATCAAAAATAAAATCACCCAATACTTTCCGTTAGTCATACTCTTTCTGTGATACTTTAAAGCTTGGATGAAGTCGTCCCTAAGCATTCGCTGCTAATTTAAAGAAAACAAGCATTACTTCGTGAAAGATTGCATATCACAAACTCCGCAAAGTAATATAAAATGACCCTTTTTTCAATTAGTGATAATGCTGATTGAATTATTGTAAAAATTCACGAGTATGATTTGTTCATTATTCAACTGATTCCTATGATACTTCGTTCTCATTTCTCCGCACCTTTCACGTACGACTTGCAACTCTCTATCCAGAGCGCAGCGTCCGCTACGCGTTTCTTGAAAGTCTCGCTGATATGAAAGGGCTTCACCATGGATAGATTGAATCCGTTTGCATCCGACTCTTCTGCCACCACCGTCTGGTTGAGGAACAGGTATGGGTCATCCATCTTGGCCAGCTTGTTCACCATGGAGACCGTGGATCGCCGAAATATACACATGGAGTGCAGCACCTCCTCAATGTAACCTGCACGGATGGGATGAATTGGCATTAGAGTACATAGCTGATTTCCTAAGACCGTCTAAAGACATCCTGACGCCTTATATGGGATTGGAATGAGGAAAAGATGCTGTGTATCAGGTCTACAGAATACAGAAATTGCGAGTGCAGAGTCCGTACAGGTCATTCAGTTGAGGAAGATTTATCTCTCAGCGTCATGCCTTTATTCCTACATGTTTACTTTGTTTTTATATTTGGCAGTGGTTTCTGATACATGTAGGTTCACTTGCAGGTCTTACGTTGCCTGTTGGAGCAATCGTTGTCCTGAACAACGAGACGTTTTAAAGCTGCACTGTGAAGCTGTCATAACTCGCGAAGGATGATTGTGTTGATGTCCTGTCAATGCGAAAGATATATTTTGGATTAGGTTTCGTATTTGTACGCTTAAATAGTAACTTTCTTATTTGGCCTGTATACCGCAGGACTGTAGCTTAACTCGCATGTATTTTGCGCCAATATTTGCGTCAAGCCAAGGACATTCAACGGCCGAACCCTGGATGACGGTAACAGGACAATCGGAATGTTTCTGCAGATTGATCCAAGAAGTATTTGCTCTTTGAGTAAATTTTGATACAGGGTTTGAGAACAACTAAACGGTATGTGACTTTAAGCTTGAGTCTGTTAGCTGGCGTACACTCACACAGACACACAAAAACATACACACATGAACAATACATGCCTTGCATCTGGTCTTTGTTTTTGTAGCCGTAGGCCACGGCATAGGCGTTGAAGATGCCGTTTTCGTTGTCTATGAACCACAAACCTCCGTTCGATTCGTGCTTGGCCAAGTTGTGTACCTCTCCTTTGTATAGGGAATCCATGTTGTAGTAGTCCACTGCATTTTTTCGGATGGTCATTCTGGTGAAATGAAATTTGAATGATTGTGATCAAGTGCATAGTATGTAATCTTGAATGCTACAACCATACTTAAAACTAGGAATGTTTTATGAGCTAACAGGGAACAGCTCCTGATTACAATGTTTGTTTGTTTCGTCAATACCAACCTTCACGAACTCTTCGATCCTCAACTTCAGGTCTTTTACATATTCCGTTTTCTAGGAAATCTTGGGGGGAACGAGCTTTCGCTCACGCTGGACCAACACTGTGGAATTCACTTCCTCGTGAGCTGAAAGACTCAAGCTCTATAACATCTTTCAGGAGTACTTTAAAATCCTATTTGTTTAGCAGTGCATTTTGAAGATCAGTGTCTTTTGAAGACAGCTTTCATGTCTTTTTTTTTCTGCTTCTTCATCTTCTTCTATTACGATGATGTACTTGTATCTTCAGTCTGTTTGCTTTGATGTACAATTGTAAAGCGCCTTGAGCATTTAATCAAAGTGGAGAACGGCGCTATAGAAATTGTATGTATGTATTATTATTATTATTATATACGCGATCCTCGTGTTACACACAAAGTTTACTAATCTCACTCTCCTCGAAGATGAAGTTTAAAAGGACCATGAGAAGAATTTATTCGTCAACTATGATATTTGTACAATCTAAGATATGAATCATTCAACTCACGAGTGGATATGGCGAATGTTTTCTTAACCGTTTTCTGAACTTTTTTTTTGTGTGTGGAAACGACACATTCGTAACAAAACAATTAAACTGCTACTAATTCAAAACGCTATTGCGTGGATGAAGATGAAAAAGGCAGAAAAGTACAGGGGCGATTCATCAATAATATGATTTTCAACAGTTAAGAAAACGGTAAAGGACACATTCGCGGTAAAGACGTGACTGATAATCAAATACATGACGGTCGATGTAAAACGATCTATTCCGGGACTTGGCTCTTGTACACAAATGATAACAAAGCAATCAATTACCAATGAATTGTCGACTTTAGAATTTTAGCAGAGCTACGAACAATACAAATTGAAAGTATAAGTTAGTTGATTAATATCTAAATGAGCTAACCTATCGAGATGAGCCGTGATGTAGTCGAACACGATGAGATCGCTAAACTGGGCCAGTTCGGCTAGCTGGGTCAAATTCTGGTCGGCGAAACCGGGCGATGACGGAGTAAGGGTTTTGCGCTGGTTGACGAACAGAATCTCTGGTAAGTCGGTGCTGTATAGAGAAAAGAAATTTGATTGAGTCTCTGAATTTTTCTACGTGTCAATGTTTAACGTCGTGATCACTTTTAGCTGTTACGATGAGCATGTGTATTATAATTTTACTACTACTACTATCATTTTATAATGATCGTTAGCTTATGATCGTCAGTCACAGGTAAACTCCAACTACAAAACGGTTGACGTCATGACATACCGGCCAAGTCCATCCACCCACTGGCTGAAGCTCGCCATCGTGTTGTCGGTCCAACCAGCATTTCGGACATCATCGATCACCGATGCCCACTGGGAGGAACTGTCCGTGAAGGAGACCTTAGACAAGACAACTGTGGGCACATTCCTGAGTCCGAGAATCCTAGCCAGATGGTAGCAATACAGCTCCCCTGTATGTTACATGTGTACCAACAGTTGTGAGGGGGGAAACATGGAAGACTACAATTAGTTTGTTAGGTAGATCGATCTTATGTCGATCTTATGTCCTGTCGACTCTAGACTTCTTTCCGCTACGCCTGAAAGAAATAAGATAAGATAATCACAAGAAGTTTGCTATTCATTTGGCTCGTTCTCAAGATTCCGCTGCAAAGTGACATGAGCCATAACAAATCTTGTGCAGTAAAGTGTGACAGGACAGAAGTGATATTCAGATGCATTCTTGCGTACACAAGTAAGTGGTAACTATCAAAAAAAGAAGAAGAGAGAATGTGCAGATACGGGACATGCACATACACCCATACACACAAGCACACACCCACACACACCCACACACACCCACCCACACACACCCACCCACACACACACACACACACACACACATACACACACATACACACACATACATATACAGATGGTAACCGTTCAGCAGACATAAAATCCAAGCCATCAATCTATCGGTAAGCAAAATACCCAATAGTTTGCAGATTCTTTAACTAGCACAGTTTGCGGACAGAGGTAAAATTGTTCGAAACAATTCGATTTGTGGCGCATTTTTCTCTTCGCTATCGACAAAGGACACAAAATCCCTGTTCGTTTCTTCTGTTTGTTTCTAGTTACGATTTCTCGCATTGCAATGAGCGGTGCTAGAGGGTTCTTTCGAGAAAGCAACACTGTGCTATCACATATAGATCGATGAGAGGGACTTTATAATGCAGTGGGTTTTAAAAAATCGTAAAACATGAGTACAATACACACGAACTTTTGTCAATGTCATGAAACAGTCACTTCTCGTCCACTGCAACCCAAGACTTGACATCGCGGATGTCTGGCACACAATCACTCCCTTTGATCGACTGTTTCAGAAAGAACATTGCAATAGCTACACAAGACACACAGTGGGGAGAGTAAGATAGCACCTTACTAATATCACGTGCGACTACATGAGGATCTAGCTTGACTGCTGCCTACAGGTCCGATAAAGTACAAGTGCTATCACGATCTATCCCTCCGAAACAGTAAAGTATGCTTCCCACCATCTTACCCAACACAAAGTGTGACATAGGATCGCGGTATCGGGCGCAAGACGTCGAGCCATCCTCAAACTCTACATGGCGGTTCTTGCCGCTTCCGCACTTTTCTCTGGAACCGCCTTCCACTTTCACCACCTTATGCTTCCGAATTTGTTGGATCCACCTTTCCGCTTCCGCCTCGCTCAGACCTGCTCAATTCAATCGTACAAGCGACAGCCACGGGTTTCACTTTGAACACCCTCCCTTTCCAGAGACCTCGTAGAACCCGTGGGGCTTTTGAACACACCCCTCTGATTGTCAGGTTGGGCATGCTACCACCACTACTACACATCAACTACATACCATTTACAAACTCGTCCCCTCCAAAGAGAGTCTGGTTTGATTTATCCTTGTATGAAATTTCATGTACTATTATTCATGTGATGTTAATTGGGCTTGCCATGTGTTTCCTTATTATAGATTCAAATTCTATTGATGTTTACTTCTGACAATATAAACAAAGCATGTTTAATCTTCTGCTATTCTATACCGATAAAACTGGTGATGCCAAGTAGCCTTATGTACCTATACTGACCACAGTTACTGACAAGCCTGGCACAAGAAAGGTAATGGGAGGAATGAGAAGTTTACATCTGGAGGAAAGTCTTCGAAATGAACCATGTCCATTAACTTTTGAAAATTCCGTCGAGCCGTAATCTGGTAGCACCGTCTGCTATCAGGGAGTACCAAGCATCATTTCCAATTTTTGTCTGTACTAGACTCTGCCTGGAAAGGACGAGTTTGCAAACAAGAGTACATGGATGACTTTTTTCACACAATTCCATGTTGACATTCAAAATACACAATTAAATACACATTTGCCACTTGGTTTCAAATGAGTGTCTATATGTCTTTTTTTCTCGACTGTGAAATTTCCGTCGTATTGAATAACTGAAGGTTTTGATATCTAGAATCTGCATAAAATTTTTGACACAGATCTCAAACAAAGTGGCAATTGCAAAACTAAAAATGTATATACAATGTTTACAATGGTGTACAACAAACAAAAGAAGACAACAGGATAAGTGTAAGCATCAGCACACAATTCAGCTTCACTGCCCTGATAAGCTTAGAATAGATGTAATGATTATGAAATGTTAATACATTATCATAATGTAAGACATGCCTTTCACGTTATGGCTGTGCAACATAAAGTAAAAAAATACACGAAAACATCTCTTCAAGTTCAACTTTTACGACAAAACATTACGCAACGTTACATGGAATCTCCTTGATATCTGTGCACAGCCACCGGAACTCAACTTACCTGGTGGTATTGCATCCTCCACCGTCGCTGACCAAAAGATGCCATCTTCAACAGCTTCAAAGGATGCAGCGTCAGATGGGTTGTCTTCTTCGACGACGGGGGATCCTAATCTATGGCGATGCGTCTGTGGTTGCTTCTGTTGCTCTTGTTGTTGTTGCTTCAGCCCTCGTTGATTGTCTCCGTGGCTATCTTCCGGTTCCTGATGCAGGTAATCCTCCGAAGTCCTCTGACGCTGGTGACCGTGCTGACGCTGGATCCGACTTCCTTCCAACGCACTGGTTCCTACAACGGAACCCTTATCCATCCGTTGGAAAGTAGTTTCGCCAATTCCGCCATTTTCCTGTCGACTCCTTCGGGTCACAGGAGAGGCGGCTCCGTGTCCTCTATTGTCGCCTGTGTCGATATCGGCATGGATAGGGGCTGGTTTGGCCTCATCGAAATTGGCTGCATTATTCGAGTAGCGATACACCGGTGCATCTTCAACTTCGAGCAATTCCACTTCTTCGTTTGGACAATCTAGGGATGTGCACTTTTTAATCGGATTCAGAGGAGCTATCCCATGCGACAGTACAATGGCACTGAGGTAAAGACAAAGTCGAACGAGGGCCATATCGAAGATTCGCTTCCTGTGACCTTGGACAAGAAAAGAAAATTGTTCGATGATGTGGTGCTTAGTATTCCAGTTGTGATGCGGTCATCAGTAGTTACTGGTAGAATTCTGTTGAAGAATCATGATAACGATAGAGATAAATGAACAAATAGGGAAAAAAAGTTCTAACATTAGATTGTCAGCCCACCCAACCCTGGCACCCGACGCATACACCCTTTCACTTAATGCAGTTTGATATGTACAACTGATCTCTATTTTGGTACATGTATTTTGTACAGACACGAATGCAAACATGTTATGTGATAGCTGCATCACGTCAAATTCATAGATTTGTTTGCCGTCATTATCGTGTGTTTCCATCATGTCATTTTCATTCCTATTCTTCTCGAGGTAAAGTAACTGCGAGACAGCCACACAGCTGAACGAAACTGAGGAATGCCGAGGAGGGGGTCCGCCGGATGAGTGCTGCTGCAGCCCCGTATGTCAGTCAGTGGATTAAGTCAAGCGAGTCAGTCAAATCATGATCCGCTCCATGCGGAACACCAAAGGGAAAAGGAGGTACCGGATCCAAAGAAACCTTGCACTGAATAAAAAGTAGAAGTGAAGACGAAGGTACCAACCCCGAGATCGCCTCACATGAACAGTACTGGACAGGGTATAGTTGAGATCTCTTTCATCGCCTTACAAACACTGTTATTTTATCATTAAAAATATACCAAATGGTTGAAAGGAACCTCCATTTAACATGCGTTTTGTCCCATTAGACAAGAATTGGGTTAACCCTTGCTAAGTGATTATTGATTTCTCTTTACTTGGGCTCAATTCTCTATCTTTATATCTCATGACATAAACCCACAAAATGGCAAATGGTAGCCATGTCGAAAAGGTAGCCACCTCGTCTAGTACTCTCTAAAAAAAATCGAGTGAAAATTTTCACTCTAAAAAGAGTGAATACAAAAAGAGTGAATTTCGAGTGAAATTGGAGTGAATTTTGAGTGAAAATGCTCATTTTCACTCATTTTGGAGTGACGTCAGGGATCACTCAAAGATTTTGGAGTGATCCCTGACGTCACTCCAAAATGAGTGAAAATGAGCTTTTTCACTCAAAATTCACTCCAATTTCACTCGAAATTCACTCTTTTTGTATTCACTCTTTTTAGAGTGAAAATTGTCACTCGATTTTTTTTAGAGAGTACATACCTTTGTGAGAAATTACACAGAATTAAAAGAAGAAGATAATTGGCTTCGTTTCCTTCAAGAGTGCACGTCTGACCTCAACATGTTCCGCATAAACGAATATATCCTTGAGTTGTATGTACCTTTTCCTTCCATCTTACCCCCCGTTCTCCTATAGTCTCGTCAAATCGGGTAAAGTGAAAAGTACAGCTCGACTGTGCTGAATTGATTGTTTGCATGCACACAACACCTTTTCTACTTCACCGAAACGTCAGTTTTTGGACAAAGACACCTTCACAAAGAAAAAGGAAATTCGACAGTGGAAGCAACCATATTATAACCGTCCTCTTCAGCCCATTGGACACTCCCAGAAAATTGCCTGCCTTTGATAAACCCAGTATCGTACAATAGGTTTCTCTTTTTTTCACAAGTTTTCCTTCATGTTGCCGACGAATGCCCGAAACACACACACACACACACCCCATCATGACTTCTAAGTGAAGTAGAATGATCAGTAACCCTATTGCAGGGAGAAAATACAACTTCCCGAGCACTTACTTGATGTTTGAGATCGTTTGTTGTTGGTGCGGGGAATTGGTTATCCAAAAAAAGCACTCTTTACAGCTAAGTGAGGTTTTCTGACGTACATGTACGTATCACAACAAGAGTCCCTATTTATGGCATGAAAAACATTCTCTTAAAACTCATCATTCGCATTTATGATGTTCAAACCAAAGTTATATTCATGACGTGTTGATTTTTCACGATGTTCTTTTACCTCAACAGGCTATTTACTCTTTCTGAACATAAAAACACAAATACTGAATGAAAAACACAGGTACTGAGTGAAAAACAAAAGTATTGAATAAAAAAACGACAGGTTTGTGGAAACGTAGGACAAAATTGTGCCACTTCATTCGATGGAAAGATAATTTCAAACGCTTAGAGCATCACAAATTGGTATGGAATTCCATTTACCTGCCTGCCCTCAGGAGTAAAGGTGAGTATGTTTGATTTTGGTACTACCGCCTTGAAAATGGAGCTGATCGTCTGTCTCTGATAAACTTCTGCAGTGAACGTAATCTTTTACAAAGTCATTTATACTCCTGTAATCAATTGCAGCTGTTTGAATCCATCTATATATCATCGTTGCACATGAGAAAAACATGCAAATTAACAAACTAATACTTTGATATCTCGTAGTTTTCAATCATTGGGTATAGTCTGGAAAAGGTATTGCATTGGATGACTGCAGATATATACCGATTGAGTGAATAAAAAAAATCAGGAAAAGACAGAAGCATGAATTGGGTTCACGTTGGCATGCATGTACAATCATTTCAGATGGAATGCTAAATACAGAAGGTGAATTTATAGACTGGGACTAAATGATATTTCCAAAATGGTTCATGATAATGAGGATCATGCAAACGACAGCCTTACGGAATATGAAAATGCACGTTATTGAAAACGTTGCCGCGTGTCAAGTATTCGAAGCTTGCGGTCTTGATAAGATATGAACATCTACTATTCTGTGATTCGAAACTATACTGACCTTCGAAATATTGCAGGGGGGAAGGAATAAACCAAGACCGGTATCACTCGAAGGTAACATTTCAAGTACACAACGTGAATCGGACCATCCTGCTTTTGGTGATGCCAGATAAGGAAATTAAATCCAATTCATCTGCGCTGCGCGGTGTACCACTACGTGTTCAATCAGTTCTGCATTCCGAAGTGTCCGTAGGAAAGAAAAAGACAAGCAAAAAGGAACTTCCTGGTATTAATCGTCCAATCAACATAACGAAAACCTCTCACCACATCAAACAAAGCGATGTATTCATTGACTGATTACAATGTGGCTTCAATATAACCGTAGAGATGGTAACGAGATGTCACCCAAGAACGATATTGTATGCAATGCAAACGCCAAAGAACAAAGATGGATTTCGTGGTGCGTTTAAAGGGAGGGGTCGCGAAGGGGCAAATGACGCCTTTTGTGACTCATTCGCATTTTGCAGCTTCGTGTGATGAAATGGGATAAGGTTTACCAACATAGTTGGGGTGCATGTTGGAACTACGCAATCAAACTCTAGCGTGTCTGAAAACTTGGCTTTGACAATATTGTTTATGAGATTACACCTGTACCAGTAAAGACCCTCCGCAGTGTGGTTCTGAATAGATTGCTTTTGGCAGGTAAGTGAGGATATCACGTGACCTATAGTAATGTCTGTATTGAGGTGACTCGTTTTGTTGTGTTGGATATCCTCTGCCTTGGAAGTGGTCACACAACTTGATCTATATATGTAAACACTGTGCAATGAAAGTGCCGAACGTTGCCTCCTAGCTACAGATTGGATTGTTTACACCAAACACGTTTCCTGGGAGTGAAATGATTTTTTTTAATAAGTACAAACTTGTCTCAGGTCGGCGTGATTACTCTCACTAACACAACATAGGAATCATATTCCATCACTCCAAAAATGAACCGAGAAATTTGGTTTGATTACCATTTCTCCAAGAAGAGAAATTCACGCATAGTCATGGTATTATCGATAAGCTATACTGGAAAGTAACGATCCGATTTCCTATACATTCAAACATGTGTTATGCCAAGAAATAAACGAAATCCATTCTGAAAGTCAAAAGAAAAAGAAAAAAAAAAAGAACATGCGCACAGTTCAACCAAAAAGCATCAACTGACCCGTTCTGTGGCGCTATACTGATAGTAGTCTTTTCTTGACGAACGTTTAAGACCGTTCATGATATTCAACACTAAAGTATTCCCTGAAAGTACACCCATAATCCTTGCATCCCCCGGTCTAAATCCAAGAAAACTATTCACGAGTAAATAGACTACATGAAAAGTAACATGAGAGTGGTAATAGGCTTCCCTTTCCCTCCTACTATATTCCTATGTGATTTGGTCAGTAAATTAGAATTAAGCATGAAGTGGTAGGCAAACAGAAAAGAAGAAATATGTATATATATATATATATATATATATATATATATATATATTTTCTTCCTTTCTTTTTACTCCTTTTCTTCTTTAAGGAACAATGACCCAAGTTTCTCTAGGTTTTGGTGAACAGAAACTGATGATCAATCGAACTTGCCCCAATTTCTTTTTAAGTTTAGGACGCCTTATGGTAGTTTTGATTTAAACAAAAAAAAAAGCAAAACAAAACAAAATCTCTTGATGTCACAATTCATGACTTCGAAAATAACATTCTCACATCGGCATAAATATGATAACAATTTCAGAAGTTTATGTTACCATCTGGAATTCACTTTATGATTTCTAGCAATGTATGTATGTATGGTATCCAGGCCTGTGTATCATAAGAAATGACTGTTTGAAGAGGGTGAGTAGATTTTACTTCGCTCTCAAAATGTCCCTGAAAGACAAAGGAAAATGATATAATTATAAATAGAATGAAAACAAGCATGCTGGTCCAGCGAATAACAGAAAAAAGAACAGTTGACAACAATTTTCGAAAATGAGACACATCCAAGGTCCGACAGTTCATCATCTACTTCTCAATAATGAGATTCTCGAGGCTTCCTGACCCCGGTAACAACAGACGCGATGTAAGACGCGGGTTTCACTATCGTCGATTGGTCGGCATTTAATAGAAAAGATCTCTTCGTAGTCCTTCATGATGGACAATCTTCTGTGATGCGTGAAGCTACTGAAATGAGATGTCAATATGGAGATCCGTTGCCCTTCAAAACCAATACAAGGAAGTAGAAGCAGTTTAGGTAGGCGACACGTACAAATTGAAGCCCTTCCAATTTGCAGCTGAGTTTTCTCGTCATGGCGGGACAGCTTTACGGAGCATCAGAAGTTTGTCAACGCACGTTAGCCAATAAAAAAAAAGTGATTCCAGGCCTGGAAACACGAATAAAAGGGGCGTGTTTATCTACATCTTTTCTTTCAATCTGCGTCTTCGGTATCGACGCTGTCTCATATCGCGGACAATGATAATTATTTGGAGTATACGAAGTGAATACATTACAACACAATCAGATCAGATGACATAAGACATCCCTAACTGATGATAAACTACGACGTATTATACTTAACATCCAGTTTGCATGTGAAAGTCGTTGCTACGCTGTATAAGCTTAAAGCAAGGTGTATGCATGGTCATGAATAAAATTGGTAAAACTGGATGCAAAGGTTTGGAATAGTTATGTCAGCGAAACTTTTTTTATCACGAGTCGCTTGGAAATGAATTCGTATCTACAGACGATACTACATAATAATCTTCCTTGAGACGCCTTTGCAAGTTTTGGGGACGCTGCGGCATTGCAAATGAGACGAATAAAGAAATAACACATATTCATTCAGGCTATCCGTGACGAGTGCAAGTAATATTCCAGGACGTTAAGGTTCAGTTTTGGCAGACTCTCCTATATACAAATCATATATGCATCCAAAGTTTTATTTCCATTTACCTTGATATACCAGGAAACTATATAGGCCTGCTGTTTTTGATGCTTTTTGGTCCTCCTTTCCCTTTTGACTTGGCACCTGCGTGATTTTTATATGCTATTCCATGCTACTTACAGTACTACGTCAATTACACACAGATGGTTTCCCATATTATTTTATATCTACTGTTAAAACGGAACTTTTTATGTACTTTTATAGCTACACAGCAAACATACCCATTGAATAGATAAGAATTAACAGACTGGAAGCAAAGTAATTCGTGTCGTAAGTCCTTCATCGTATCAGAGCGATTAGTTTGGAGATTCATTGCAATTCCGAAATTGGCGGACCGGTCGCCTGAACCACCTCGTAGATGATTATAGTTATCTATGAGATCAACTTCTGAACTTTTGAGCGCTTATTAAGCTTCTAAGTTGCCATAAGGACTAATTGACAATAGCCGTGTAAACCTAATTTGCTCTCAGGCAACAAAAGAAAACTCAGTGCGCTTTGTTCGCATCTTTTTTTATTACCATGCAGTCACAGGGGCGAATCCAGGGATTCCGTAAAGAGGGGGCTCCTTTACAAAAATTAAAGGGGGCGCAAGCACCCCCCCCCCATTTTTCGTTTAATTTCTTATGTTCTTACAAAAAATAAAAATAAAGGGGGCGCCCAGTGTGCTCCCCTGGATCCGCCACTAAGTCACACAGGTGGAGATTGAGCAAGCCTTGTAAGATCGCATATCTTAGTTTCTTCGTGCAATCGCCGTTCCTTCTGAACAGAAAGACCTCGAAATGTCTGGGCAAAAATCGATAGGGCTAACATTCTACGCCCATCCGGGACAAGAACTGACTCATGTTTACCAGTGGATTTCGATCTTCCTGGACAAACAAGTCCACAACTTTTCCTTGAATGAATAGGACAAAGCCCTCTCTTTGTTCAGAAGTACCCATTAAGATTATCTTATCAAAAGGCGACTATTCAAACGAATCAGACCTCTAGCGGAAAGGTGTTCATTAAGAAGTGTAAAGCAATTTTAGCGAGCAAACGAGAGACTCTAGCTCTGGTCCACTGACGAGTTGTGTATACGCTTTGTCCATTTGTTCCAGTTTGCTGCTATGGTCAGTGGATTGCATAATTATAGGCTTCAATCACGTGTGATGACGCTGGTTTTCTTTTGTTTTGTCTGTCTGGTCACAGAAAGAGCATAAGTGGCGATGAATTGGGTATACGATGTTGTCCAGATTGAAGATCACACCTGTGTCGTCTTCGTTATTGTCATTAATAAGTTATCTTGCTCCATCTTCTCTTCAAATGGCCATCTTCCCTCAAAGGCCATCCCAATACAAACACCCAGTACTGTCGACTTCTGAATTTTCACCAGAAACATTCAAGTAAACTCTAATTCTTGTTAAACCTCATGACTTTTCTGAGTATGGAAAAAAAAATCAGTTTTAAAAGATATTAGAAGTGAATGGGAAATTGTTTCAAATTTGCTTTCCGGAATGGTACCGATATCACTTTTCCCAGTTCTGAGTCCACAGTACTTGTCTCAAGCAGAGAGCATGAAAATGGCCCATTAACTGTGCAATATAATAGATCAGCTTCCATGAATTGGGTCCTATGTAATACTATAATATCAGTGATACAGTTTACAAGCTGTCTTTGTAATACGCTGTAGGGGTCTATACAATGATTATTTGGGTACAATGCCGAAAGCAGTCAACATTAACTCTTGAAGGCAGAGTCATGACCTGAATAGACCTGTGGACTAACATACTCAAAATTCCATGTTTAATTCACTTGCATAGGTCGTTACTGGCAACCACAAAATTTGCCCTGGTCTTTCCCGACATAGCAACAATTAATTTATAAAACCTAGATCTAGACTTCAATCACTGAGTTGGGTGAATTACATACAGGTGGTTGGAACAGCTTCTTCTGAAGTCTCTAAAGGCAAACTATCCATGAATATGACTTCATTGGTAAACCAGCCTATTTTCGATGGATTACTGAACATATGGCTCTACCGCATGCATTCTCTGCATACCACAACAAAAGTAACACACGTGACAGAGATCCATATGAAGACCATAATGATGATGTGGTTATCGTGAAAACTGATATTGTGTGCTGCAATACCGTTGCATAGAAATAAATCTGTGACAATATATAAGAAAAAAGAGTAAAATCAGCATGTCGGGATGTTCGATAAAATGTCGGCAAATGAGATTGCTACATAGAGGATAAACATAATTTGGCCATAATTTCAACCACAAAACAATAATCGCATGAAAAATTAGTGAAATCGACTAAACAGTCAGACTCATGGTAGTTTAGGGATTGATAAACCACAACATCACTCTTATTCTTACTAGTAGGCCTACTTATAATTACTTGTAGCTCAAGTCATAAGGGAACGTCTCGCAAGACAAAAGCAAATGGAATTGGTCCTTCACAAAATGACCTGCATTTTTTCCTCCATTTATTTCTCATGAATCCTGTATATTAATCACGGATCATGGTTGTGAATAAAAACTCCGCGAACCGGTCCTGTCTATATTCTACCTCCTTTCTGTATGCCACCAATGTAAGATTGAAATATGAACAAGATGTTCGAATCTACACTGGATCGATGTCACTTCAGAATAAGTTCAGATCATCATATAATTTCTATAATCATGTCATATAGCTACAACATTGTGGTAGCTCCATGATCTAAGTAAGTGATATTCTCAAGTGCACTTTAGCAGTGGAATCATACTGGCCAAACAGGGCCGGAATGAATTCAATGCATATACATCGTACTTTACTCTCAGTATCAAGAGTGAACTTTTTACACATAAAGTAGATGCTGCAGAGAATAAAAACTCACCCTCTGGGACTGGAATGGTAAGTATTAGATTGGAAAGCAGCTCTGAAGAGTAATCCCGCTCCCGGGTCCTGCTTGGAGATGTTTGTGCTATGACAGGCGGGACCATGCCAATCGCAGCACTGCTCCTTGGCGCCGCTGACTTCTTCGTGTGGCGTCCAAAGCACCTCGCACGTTGAGCTGAGTGAATGAATGACTAAACAAGTCTGCCTCACTATGGATTTCACCTCCCGCTAGCTGCACATCTTTTGTCTGCCTCGACCCGGGAAAGTGATCCATGCGTTTATTGTGACGTGGACCAGTTTATTAATAGCACCTCACTTCCTAGTAAAATGTTCTGAGCGCCATGAATGAGAGCTTACGTAATCCTTAATAGTTAAGTAGGTTTCGCCCTGGCGGCAGAGTGTGATGAGAGCTGCTAGACGGAGACACTCCAGTGAGGGAAGCCAATGTGTGGGACTGGTCAAGAAAACGCCCTCACACAAACACACGCAGTGCACACCTTGCACACACAACGGGAAACTATATGATGCTTATGTTTGATTGTTTGATCATGTCTCAGAATGGTTGGGAACATTTTTTTTTACGGTCCTCCCACATAATTATTTCAATATTGCAATATCCCTTACACCTTATTCATGTCATTAATTTTTCTCTTTCTCCATGAAAACAAGTAAAGACACGCACGAGTGATATAATCAGAAGCGGAAAGCAATATTCGCAAATTATGTGCGTGGGACATGACATAAATATTGTGTGCACGTTTTTGTATAGGTCCTATAATGAACGGCGCTTCCTTTCTTGTTAATCAAAGACATCAAAATTCAAAGGCGCATTCACGGTACACGTTTAAAGTCGTCTTACCTTACTCACTGCAATAAGTTTCGCTTTCACAAAAACATTTTGTCCCCCTGCAGTATTTTAGTGTTTGTACTGAAATGATATGGTTATTTCCAGTCGTAAATCAGCCACATAGATGATAATGATGATGATGATGATAATAATAATAATAATAATAACAATCATGATAAATAGATAATGATAATAAATAATTAATAATTAATACAGCATTTGTAATGTATGCGCTGTCGATCTAGTGGCCTGTTCTTAGGCGCAGAGGGACAGCTAAAGAAAATAACATGCATTGTATAGTTGTACATAAACAAAAGTTGAAGAACAAAGATACTTGGTAAGCAAGTCAACAAACAATATTCAACCAAAAGAAGATGCGAACATGACTTCAAATGCGTTTTATTTAATGTTTCAATGGTTTTTGTTGATCGGATCCTCAGTGGAAGAGCATTCCAGAGAGATGGGGCTGCAGAAATAAAGAGCTTTTTCTCCGAGAGTCGAGATTGTTCTTTTAACTGTTAATATTGTTTACTAGTACATGAGCGGAGATTTTTGCCAGGGACATACTCTGAAACGAGGTTTTGCAAATATTTTGGATCTGAAGAATATACTGCTTTCAATGTATGGAGCAGAATTTTATCTCCTAGACTTGGATACTGGTAGCCAGTGAAGATTCTTAAGAACTGGGGTAATGTTGGAGACGTCCGGAGCGGAGTTCGGTTCGGAGGCGGAGCGAGACGTTCCAAAGAGGACCCGAGTTTTGAGCACGCTGTATAGAGTGATACCTGCAGTGGTCCAGGTTGATCCCCAACATTCTGCAATGGGAATAGAGTGTCTTGGTAATCCTTGTTTTAAGTAAATGTCTTTTGTCACTTCGTCAAAGTGTGCTTATACGTATAACGCTTTGATGTTTAATGTATACTGTTCCTATATTTCCCCTTTTTGGTAGTTCTATCAGACATTGAAATGAACTGAGATGGTGTGAAATTTACAAACATTTGAAGAGTATAATCTCTAAGACTTAAGTTAAGACTAGACTCTGCTCTTGATAAATGTTAATTATCCACATAGCTGTGTTTTCTTTGAGTTACAACGAATCGTAAATATAGTGTCGTCATGATCGCTTGCGCTTTAAACGAGTTATACGTTACTTATAATGGGTCAGTTTTAGTATAACAAAGTTCTATAGTGTATTCATGATAGTTCTTGTTGCTTCCGAGATACTTTAGTAGAAAATTATTTATTTTCATGAAAATAAGTAACATTATTCTGTTCAGTCAGGTTAGAATTATCCAGTTCAATAACAAACCGTCTAACCATGTTTAGCTGTGGGAGATATGATCTCCTGTCAGTTATATAATGCTCCTCTTATTATTTTTCTTCTACCATTTTTAGTTATCTGTAACTGAGATGTCTACAATAACATTTTATTCACACGTGTCATATTGAACAAGCATTTTGATGTCCAATATACTGTAGAATACACCTAAAGTCAGCAAGAAAGAATTTTACATATTTCACTTTCTATTTCAAAGTCTGCGCAGTGTGTTAGATATTCTAATATACTATATGAGCCATAAGGTCAACGTATTCCAATGCATTTGTGATTTGACCTGTCAGACATAATCAGAAGGTTCAACAATTAGGATAATGCTGTGAACTATTTGGAAGATCATTTCACTATGACAATTTCCTCCCCTTGAGAGCCATCTGCTTATATTCGCCAGCGCTTCTTCAACAGGATGCAGGTTGAAAGTGGTTAAACTCTCGGGACAATTTGTCTAACTCAGTCCCTCTGTCACTGTCTGTTGGAAAATCTGTTGGAAAATCTGTTGCTTTCGATTACGCAACATTCTATATTCTTTTATCATTAAATGGGTAAATCTACTGTATTCTGCTCGCGTGAAAACCCATGATCATGCCGATATTAATGTAATTTAACAAATGTATGTGGTATCAGTCAGATTGATGCCATTACCTTTTTTATATACAAAGTCAACTTCAACTGGAAGAAAAAAGGATCATTGTCTTAGTAACTATGTAAATCTAAATTGGCTTTGTCTTTTGTCGATTTGCTGATCCTTTATTGTAGCCGTGAGCGAGGGCAATGGTATATATACATTGAGATTCAAACAGACGTGACATTATCATCCAATTTCGGCCAGATGTCATCAATTTGTAGCTCCTGTAAAAATTATCCAGTATTCTCAAAATTTGAGGAAGCATCTCATGTACGTCTGCGAGATATGTTTCTGGAGTTTGCTCGCTCGTGAGGCTCGGCCAGCCCTTTCAGCTAACAGTAATTCAAGTTATGTGTATTATTTTCAAAGTTGGACTCAAAAAGCCATGGAACATACCCGACTCCGTTGGGAACTGGTGTGATTATCATTCTTATCATCTTGACCATTCTCTCTCATCTATCTTCAGTCAACGAGTTAAAACAACATGTTTATTGTTTGTTTGTTTTTTCTCGTTTTTTAGTGTAACTGCTTCTTTTATCACACCATTGCATTTATTTCATGTACACCTGGTTTAGAATGGACTTTAAGAGTATTGTGTCTGTTTGTGTTTCAATAATAGCGAGCCTAGAGTGCTCCATTTTGTCTTTAACAGGTGCATGCTTCTGATAGATTGAATCATGGCGTGAAATAGTGTAATTTGTGTTACGGTCATTTACGTTATGTTAGTATTCATATATCGATTAAGTAGCATTAGTGCTTAGTATATCATAAATGGATTTGAAAAATTCTTTAAAAAGAATGAAAAAAAGTCTCCATATACCGAGTGCATAATATGTATGTGACCTGAAGACCCAACAGATTTTATACCGCATTTCGAATCACAGTTTATGTCGCTCCTACCAACGAGTGGTATAATGAGGTCGGAAAGGATCAGCCAATAAGTCAATACGATTCACAGAAGTGAACCCCAACAGACGGACATGCACCACAAACATGCATGACAAGGATTACCTGATACTGACCGACAATGGAAGAGACGATATGATGGGGATGGGTCGGGGTACAATATGCCCATTTCACAAAGCTATAATGCCGGATGTATATAGTCTCCATATACGATATCATGACTTCCTGCAACCAAGAATATAAACTTGTATAGGTGTATGATGATGGTAGTGGTGGTGATGACGATGTTGATGGTAATGACGATGACGGTGATTCCTATATTATTATTATTATTATCATCATCATCATCATCATCATCATCATCATCATCATCCCCACCACCAGCACAACAACCACCACCACAATAATTATTAAGTAACAGTGACAAGGACAACGTCGATGCCTATGTCGACGTTCATTGTGATGATGTATAGATAATGAAGACGAGTTCGGCGACTTCTTTCTAACATGGAATGATTGTTTTAGATCATTATTATAAAATTATGACGAGTAATGCACAATGTCGTGTCGAGACGTTGACTTTCTGACTGTTATACTGACAGAAGGCTGTGGAGCAGACTCGTGATAATATGTATATTGTAATTTTACCTTAATATACCCTTTGCAAAATACGAGCCATAACTTGCCTAATCATTAGTTGTGAGATGAAATCGTGCTGTCACGTTTCCAACACACGAATAATGATTATAACAGAAATGAAGAGGACACAAGTTATATTGAGGAGGAGGAGGAGGAAGAGGAAGACTCGAGATAAAGAAAAAGAAGAAGAAGAAGAAGAAGAAGATCGTGATCGAAGGAGCAGCAAACTGAGGGCAGTAATTCAGTTTTTAGTTCTCATTATTTTTTAACAGCGGCCATGATTGTCAATATTGCAGACCTTCTTCTAGCTTCACTATGAACAAACAAAGAAAGCGGGAGAATAAGAGGCCACCTACTTCCTCTGCATTGGAATCGTTCAAGCTGCAAACCACATTTCTTCGAACAAGGATATGCCTTCTCCATTCCGACGTAAGTCTGCCCGCTGTGGTCCGCCCCGTCCCTTCATAGCACTGTTGCCGTAATAAGGCTACAATATGTGAAAATGGAATGCTGTAAGGAAAAGACGTGCCGATTATTTCCTCGGGTGGGAGAAGTTAATGAATATTAAAGAAATACGATTGTACTGGGATATAGTGGTAGCGACAAAGAATGTGCATGCGTCTGTGTATGTGTGTGTGTGCGTTTGTGTTTTGTGTCTGTGTGTATAATGTAAAAGAATATAATGCAGTTTGTCTTAGTATGATGTTTTGTTTTTGTTTCTGTGAATGTTTCTGTTTCTGTGTTATGAAATTGAAGGAAATTCGAATAAAGAATTATCAAAAAAATGTATGAGATAGGTGAGGGAGGACAATAATTGGATAGTAATTTATGTTTCTAGAGATACGGTAACACAGACATAGAACGAAGAGGAGATGAGACATTGAATTATATAGAGAGATGAGGGAGAGATAGGAAAAGGGAATCTTCAAACGTTTTTTTTTTTATTTTTTCCCAAAAAGACCGTATAAGAACACCACTTGGTAATGGATATGGTTAGTCTGATAACTGTGATTCTGAACGAGAAATTAGGAATACATGCAACAGTATATAATGTATATAAGCATAATATTTATTTGTTTGTTGGAAATGAAATAAATCAACTTGAACTTGAATATAGTTATATTGGTTACCATGCAAATCAAACTGAGCTATACAATTATTTGTTCCAAGTTCAAGTCAGTCTATGGAGAATGGACCCAGATAACTCATGAATGATAAAGATTGGTTTTGTTGCCATTTTGTACAAGCAAGTATTAAAAAAAAGTTTTGCCTTACCCACGAAATGTTCGAGATTTCTTCTTTAATCTGTAAATTATTGAAAGTACTGTATCACGACAAAGGACATACACGGTGCAGTGAACAATGTAGTCAAATTTGCCTGTCTGATGATTCGCCTCAAATCATCACACGAACATAGTACATACATACATACATACATACATACATACACACGCATACACCCATCCATCCATACATACATACATACATACATACATACAGTTAGTCACATATGTACATACGTGCACACAGATATAATTATACAAACGTAGTGTGTTCATACACACATACACACACATACTAGCATACACACATAGTGATACATAATTATACTTGTATACTACATGCATGCATGCTTGCTTATTTACGCAATAAATGCATAATTATGTAAATGCACTGTATATTAATGTGTCATTCATTTTATATTTTTCTTACTTTTTCCCTTCACATTACTTGGATAGAAACCTTCCAAACCGAGATTCTGCCGATGACATCGTCTGTCTGTCACTATATGATTAACAAAAGACATTGCATTGTATATTCCTTGCAAGTAATGTATCGCATCAGGGCAATTATCAGTAACCCCCCCCCCCCCCCCCCCTCCCCCGGACATTACTAGTATTACCCCCGGCTTAATACTGGTAAGTGAATAGGTTAGAGTAAAGATTAGGGTTAGTTTACGGTTAGAGTTTAGGTTTACGGTGAGGTTCAGGATTAAGATTAGGGTTAGGGTCAAGGGAAGGGCCAGGGGTAATACCGGTATACTGAGTAGTTGCGCCCACAAAACTCTGCACAGAGTTGTGTGTAGAGTTCTGTGGTTGCGCCACTAGTAGATCTCGTCCCCCAACAGATGGCGCTAATGATAACGCCACACAGCGTCCTTCATGTTGTAATGAAGACTGACGCAGCACACTGGCGCCGCACCAAAAAGGGTCCAGTGAAATCGAAAACTCAGCCTGCGCACCACTGTTACATGCAGTCACAGTCATGTCCAATACAAACTGCAATCAGAACCATGGAACAAGATTCGCTTGCATATTCATTTCCCCTAGAAAAGGTCTTTATATAGTCTTTACATCTGATAGCAGAATGGTCATATCGAAATCATTTTGATAACATTGTTCTCTCCAATCAGTGAAGTGCTCTTCATGGAATGATGATGTGGTACGCATTGCTGTCCTCAAGTTAAGCTAATATGACTCTGTAAAAGCTCACTGTTTGCATTTTGTTTAAATAATATACATCTTAATCGGGTAGGTCACTTTCATTTGTGCTCATTGGACACGGTTCAAGCGAAACTATGCAACTAACATTCCATTGAAAGTAGAAAACAATATTGTACAGAAAAAAAACCAACAGAGGAAGACTAAAAATAAAAAAGCGTATTATAAGCGCCGATGTCAAAGTACCAAACCTCACTATGTTATTTTGTTTGTGCAATTTTACTTAACTTATTAAAGTCAGCTTGATCATACGCCAATACTGCAATCATGTGAGGTTCCAATCTCTCATGTTTCTCATGAGTAATATCTAAGCATACTCTCAGAGTTATATATGTGACGGACTCAAAACAGAGATTTTAGTCCCAAGATATTGTTACACATGAACATGAACATGACCAAGAGTATAGCTCATCTTTTAGACGCCCGAGACATTTCTGTCATCGAATTCTAAACTCTTTGTCTGTAATGCCTCTCCCAAAGAGATTTTCCCCACTAACTGTACTCATAAAAAAAGAAGCTTTATGACCGCTCGCTTGATTCTCGACATGCTCAAGCCGCGATCTTGTAACCTCGAAAGATGTATAGCGCCATCTCATAGTCACGCAATGCGTCTCGCTTTTCTGATTGCAATGTCTTTCCCTCTGTATCTCTCTTTTTGACTTTACACACAACCTACATTTTCCAGCAGTTTGAAAGTCTTTTAAAATAACTTGATATCTCTCGCATAATGTTTTCTAATAATGCGAATGTAAAATCGCGCTTAGGGGGAATGAGGGGAGAGAAATAAAAACAACGTTGCCGGACACCGCACACTTTCACGATTTGCACTAATCTAGGTTACGTCCGTTTTGTGATTGGACGTGTATAGTAATTGAATACGACGAATTTGCACAACCGTAGTTGTTTGTGTGGTCGTTATGTCGTCGTACTCGGAGTAGTGAGAAAGCTGTGGATCTACGCTGAGGACCTCATCATTTCATCCCAAGAAATGCTGTTTCCCTGTATGTCATGGCATGAGAGTGGTTCCACGTGTGGATATAACCATCGATGTCGTGCGTATGAGGTTTAGGAATTCTTATGGATCGAAAATCACCTAGTGCGCGCTGTGTTAATTCCGTCAGGATTTCGAGGTCGGCCTGAGCTCTCCAGCTGACATTGGCCAACCAAGGGCATCGGAACGAGATAACGTACGCTCGCCTGCGCTTCGCGGCTGCTGTTCTCTGTACTGTAGCTTAGCGCCTACCTAGCCCGAAGTGCAAGTGAAGCCTTCTTCGCTTGAGGCTTGCAGCTTGCGATACCATACGACGTGATTCCGTATGGCGTAACGCTAGCGTAGAGCCGTAGTGGCTTGTAATTGCCTCTCTGTCGTGGAATATGTTTTAATCAGTCTTGATGTACCGGTATGTATTTTTTCTCCAGAGTATCGGTATTTTAACTTCTGCAACTTTATATACGGTACCATTATTGTAGGGCTAGTTCCACATCCATCTATTTACTACTCGCGTGCTGTGTGCACATCCAGAATAGACCAGAGCAGAGAGCTGAGAGTGGGAGACGTCAGAGAGCTGTCAAGTCAAGCCAGGAGACAGAATAAGAGTCACCACTGTATTGACATTGGATTTTTTTCATCATGGATTGGGGCGAGAGTGCTGGCCAAATTGATGAACTAGAAAATAGTTTCAATGACCTTGGACTGGAGAAGTCTATAACAAGTGGCTTGAAGGTAAAATTCATAACACTTAACAATCAGTAAATTTATTTAGACTAACAAATTGTGAGAAATACACCAGTAATTTTTGTGATAATGATATGCATTTCATATTTTGTACACTTGATTGTGCAAATATACATTACACGGCACCCATTACACCCTGTTGCTGGGCTGGGCTAATGATCTTCCTTGGCTTTAGAATAGTATCCTCCTCCATGAGCATGAGCGCCACTAAAATTTTGGGAGAAAAAAGAAATGTGGATTTGTAATGCTTTAAGTTGAATACACGCTGTATATCCAACCAAAGTTAAGTGTTTGGGAGAGGGATTACAAGATTAAATGGCTAGGGTTGATATGTAATATTTTTATGATGTAAGTTGTTACACTCCAAACATTTTCTGAGCCCCATTTGAAATATAACTCAATGCTCAACAGAAAGACTGCACTCTTTTAGGAATGCTTGTATCCTGAAATTTCCATTGAGAGTTCATATTGTACAGCATTGGAGCAGTAGGGAATTATCAGTATATCAATTTGCCAACCTGATTTTTAATTATATATTTGACAATAAGAAGCCTAAAATACATCTTGTGCAAAGTATTTTGGGTGGAGCTGCACCTACACTGTAGATTAACTTGTGTGTTGTTATAGTACAGGTATGTATAATTCTGTGAATACATATCAAAGAATAGGATTGAATATGTTTGGCAAAGATTCACCAAATTATATGTAAAAGAGAAGATCAAATTCAGTATACCAGCAGAAGAAGATAATGTTAACAAAAACAAATTTATAATCAAAGTTTGTGTGACAATCCTTAGAATTTCTACCAAGTATTTACATGACAGCATATCCATTTAACCTTTAGTTTAAGTAACAAAGTATAAATTCCTGTGGCAAATAATCTTAAATCTAAATTGTACAGGAGTTGTATTCAGTCTTGTAGGAAAGAATTTACAAGCAGTAGGTTGAGATAAGACTTTCTGGATCAACTGCTATTAATACAATCATTTGATACGGTTCATCCTGACTTATGGATCCTGCTGAGTATCTTCGTAGAAGTATAGTGTTTGTCAGAAAGTGCTCATAATTGAAACATACATCATTACATGTACCTCTTTGAACCTACACATACTGTATGATATACAGTTGAACCTCTCGTATCCGGACAAGTCGGGACCGGGGCTCATCCGGATAAGGGATTTGGCCGGATACGGGAGACTCAATGCTTTATACATCATGTACATACATGTACATACACATGTACTGATGTAGCCCATTGTAGTACCACATGTTGTAATGTGTATACTGCAACCTTTTCATTGTTACACTCAGTAACAGACCCCAAAATAGAGGTTCGTGTTTGCAAGAATGAAATCATTTTCTTTTATAAATTCTTGGGATGATTTACCTAAATAATTATTAAGAACTGTGTCAAGTATATGTACATATGTAATTCATGTGTGTTTGTGTAGGAGTTCTCAAGGAGTGGGGAATCCCCCTTTCCTCCCGTAATTACATTGTATAAAAAAAAATGAAATTGCGTCTGTATAATAGAGAGATCCGGATAAAGGGAGGCCGGATAAGAGAGGTTCAACTGTACATGTACATTTAGTAAAGGCTGTACAAAGAGCAGGTCTAATACGTACATTGTATGTGCATGTATGACAATTTCAGATTATTAATTAGTATTGAATCATCAACTGTATCAATAAATAGAATGATTCATTACCGGTATGCAAGAATAAACAGTATAATGAAGCTTTAGAATGATTAGTCTAAAGACTTCAATGTTTTATAAATGTCATGTGCATACTTGGCATGTTTACAGTAAGAGTATACAATATCAAAGACCCAATCTTTGCTGTGAACTAAAACATGCTAGTTATTTACATCATGTACTCATTCAGGGTCATGCCCACTGACAATGATACATTTACCACCACTACTATAGCTGCTGGTGTTTCAAGATTTTGTCATACATTGTATTTATCATACTGCCACTGCAGTGCTAGTAGCTGCTGAAGTTGTAGATGAAGCTGTGCACAGCTCTGTGTGCCCTGAACTTCAGAAGTTTGAGTGAATTTATCATAGTGGACTCTGGAGGCCTGCCTGATGTACCACTTGTATGGCTGGTATTTTGTTCATAGATAAACTTTATCCTTATTTCTTGTCTTTTTCAGACTGCTGAAGAAATAGAAAGCTTGACAGTCGATGAACAACTCGGAGATATTGATAGAGCGGTATTTCTGCTCAGGTGAGAGTACATTTTGATACAGCATCACCTTCATAGACATGTGGGTTGAGTGAATGAAGCAATATTAGTAGAACACATCAGTGAGAGTTTGAGCAAAATCGGACAGTCTGTTAAAAAGTTATGAATTTTTGAAGTTTCTGCTCCTTCACGGCTGGATGAAAAGACTACTGTAGCTTGTGATGTCACATGAATACAATGATATAAAGAAAGAATAAAGAAAATTCAACATATTTCCATTTGTCTCTTTCAGAAAGCAGGGGGAATAATATTACCCTTAACATACGTCAGTAGCAAGTGGAAGAAATGTGCACTTTATTCAAAAAGTAAAGTTTTGTGAAATTCTCTTTTTATTTTCCTTATATAGTGTGTACGCATGTGACATCATACACTTTAGTAGTCTTCTCTTCCAGCAGTGACTGCACAGATACTTTTGAACAGATTGTCCAATTTTCCTCAAACTTTTACTGATGTGTTCTACTGATATTGCTGCATTCTCTCATATTATAAAGGTGGACTTGTCCTTTAAAGATCTGCAAATCAATGGATCAATAGGGTTTCTTTGTAACTCAATCAAATGATTGATATTTGTACCTCATTTCAAAGTCAAGCAAGTGTTTGGAGCAATGAGAAAAAATGCTTGCACAAATTGGGCTAACAAAAAGGTATGAAACCACCTTCTTTTCACTCCCCCCCCCCACAAACATACAAAGTCAACCAAACGGAAACCCAAAGATAATGACTGTTTAGTGATGCAATACACTTTTATTTCATTTCTGCATTTTCCCAATACTTAGTGAAGAAGCCCCATTGCAATGCAAGACAAACACTTGATCAAACCAAGTTTGTTGCTCCAATGTGTTTGAGCATGTAAAATCAATGTGTAGTGTTCATTCAAATGATTGTGTTCCCAATATGCTCTTGACTTTGTGATTTTCTTGAACAATTTGTTATTTTTGGTCTTTTAGTAGGGCAGATACGATTGTACATTGTGTATGTAACAAAATTTGGTCGAGATGCTCACATCCAGCGTAAAGTATGAAATTTTGCATATTGGGGTATTTTGGGGCGCTGATTTCAAATATTGCCGGATCCAAGAGATCTTACCACGGGGTCGGCCGCCATTTTGAATTCCAATATGGCGGCCATCACAAAACAAATTTAAAGATCCCTATCTTCACTTCTGAATGACCTGTGGCACCAAAATTTGGTACACATGAGCGTTTGGACATATTGAATCCAATGACAGATTGATTTGAAGTGTCTGACAAACATCAAATGGCCGCCATTTTGAATTCCAATATGGCCGCCTCGACGAAATATTCAAAATCCCTATCTCGATTTCTAAGTGGTGAGTGACGCTGAAATTAGGTGTAAACAAGTATTTTAACATACTGGGTTAAAATATTAACTTATGTGATGTGTCTGGCAAACGCAATGCCTGCTATTTTAAATTCCAATGTGGCTACAAAGACAAACACCACGACTAACATTCACGGGCATGTCAAAAAGTGCAGCAAAAAGGAAGCATAATGCACCTTTCACTGACGTCACAATGTAAATACAGCAGCGCGCACTCAATCAGTTACAAACACGCGCTCAATCAGGTAGCCTAATTTACAAACCCGAGATAGAGATTTTCAACACTCCAACATGGCAACTATGTATAAAATTCAAATTGGCTGCCGTGCAGCTTGTCAGACATATCAAATAAGACTGTTATTGAAGTCATCATATCACAATGCTTTCATGTATCAAATTCCAATGGCTTAACTAATGTCATTCAGAATTGAAGATAGGGATCATTGACGGCGGCCATATTGGAATTCAAAATGGCGGCCGACCCCGTGGCCAGATCTCTTGGATCCGGCAATATTTGAAATCAGCGCTCCAAAATACCCCTATATTCTACCACATGTAAAATTTCAAACTTTCCGCCGGATGTGAGCATCTTTTTCACATATCTGCCCTACTATTTCTTCTTTTGGGCAAGTAATGCTTGGGCAAGTGTTCTGCAGCAATTTGAAAATCTGCTTTCATAGGCCTGTGCATATGAAGAACATTGTAGTTTTAGAATTAAGCAAGTTGAGGAAGAGAGCATCATTTACATTTGGGGCCCTAAAATCGTTAACTCTGAAATTTTGAAAGATATAAGTGGCCCAAAATAAAAACAAAAGTTACAATCCATTTTGAATCGTAGTTGCCCGATTTGCCACCAAAAATAAATTTGGTGACCCAACACCAAGTCCTAGTGGCCACAGGCCACCACTAACGTTGAGCCCTGATTATGTTCCTGGATAACTCATCCTGATATATTTCTGTAGGAGCATGGTGAAAGCTTGACCTCACTGTTAAATGTCACTACTTAATGAGACTCTTGTGTCCCCAGGTTGTTATCAACCAAAATTCCCAAGCTGCTCATCAAAACTTTTCATGAGTTTAAAAAATCGCTTGCCACCAAAGCTGTGGCCAAGATATTTGATTTTTTTCTTCTATTTATTCAGGAAAAATAGATTGAATTGATGTGAGATAGTTACTACATGTATATGGTGTATCCTGTTGAGATGAGTCCTACATTGTACATGTATTCTACTCTGCATTGCATTAAAGTTAGCTTTAATAAATGGAGTAGATCTACACAAACAGAATGGTCGAATTCAGTACTAAACTACCATGATATACTGATAGCATAATTTAGCTCTGAGATGTTTATCAAGAACCTCGGTTTTCACAAATGTATATTAAACAGTCATATTGCAAAAAATTACACAGGGTAGATAGGTCCTAAGAAAATTTTCCATTTTACCCTGCACTCTAATAATATCTCAAATTAGTAAATGATGCTTTTTGTAATGAAATAAAACACAAACATTTCATCTTCAAATTGAATTGTATTTGTTAATTATGATTTCAATTGGTGAAAATACTTATGATTATTACTAAGTTATTGAGGAAAAAGTTATATATGATTTTGTAAAATCCATACCAAATTGGAAAAGTTGTAAGGGGATGACATCAGCTTCTCTTCTACTTTGCATGTTGGGTGCTACCATTATGATTATTTGGCGGAATATGAAACGTTTTAATTCTGTGTCTGATTACTGTCACTAGCATTTTGTTTGCTTGATTTTACTCATTGATAACAAAATTTATCAGAGTCGGCATAGATTTAGGGTGCTATTGCTCTTTAAGTTTAAGGCAGGAACAAAAAGGTCATGAATGTAAGATTTCTTGGAAGGCTGAGGGGTACTAGACTTCCTCTCAACATCACACATAATACTCTGGATGTAACTGGATTGAATCCCCACCCAGTGACACACCATTCTGAGAACCTCGACTAGTAGTAACTGTTCACTTTTTGGATTAAAGAATTTGATATTTCTTTGAGTTCCATGATCCCCTCAGTCACCTCACCTCAGCATACATGTAGGCCCTACATTTGAACTTTCATGATTGGAAATATGAACATTATTTGGTCGTGGAGTGAGGACAGTGTGCATGGCATGTCTGTGGAGTGGATGTTATTTAACCTGCATAGTTAATTCTAGTCATCCATGAAATGCCATTGTGAATAAGGGCTGTTAAAGACATAATTTACCATTTGCAGAAGAAACAAAAACCCAACATTAGTGCTTTAAAGTAGTTCTAAAATGTTAGTTTTAATAGGGATAGAAACAACCACTGTAAAAATTTGAATCCGTATAATCGATGCTAAGTATTGTTAAAACACACAATGTGAACAATAGCCGTAATAAAAATGTTTCCAGACTAAACCGTCTAGCATTACGGTTTAATGAGAAAAATACTGATATCTCCTTATATCGTAGGCTTTATTGCAAAAAATGTATATGTTATGTTTTGTGATACAACAGACCTACACATATTATGCATCAAATGTGATATCTTTAACATTTTTAAAATCACTGCTCCCAAAGATAAATAGGACCTTTAAACTCTTTCATTGGGCACGTAGATTCGTTGTCATTTCTTCTATTTGATTTAATGTGTGCTACCCTACAAGATTATGATGAACATTAGATTGAAGACCAGCCACTTTCATTTCGGCATGATATGCCTTTTTTGGTGGGGGGTCATGAGCATTGCACCTTTTTGTGTGAATCATGAGTGAGGTCCTTTGCATTGATACATACCTTTAAGTAACGAGTAAGTGCTAACGCCAACCCAAACAGAACCATGTTTGCACAAGCTCCCTGGCACATAGAGGAGGGATTATAGGTTCATAAAATGGATGTTGTGTTGCACCATGCTAAAATCAGGGGAAATTATGCCATACCTAATGCATCTTACAAAAAGACCTTAGCAATGCTTGGTACACAGTGATCTATGCCAAAATAATACACTAGTAGCAGAAACTTAATTCTGTGTGTAGTGTAGTCAGAATGTGCTAGGGCTTACATTAAAGGTTTACTGTCAGAATGAATGTTTGAAAGGAGTTCATGTACTATGGAAAGAAGATTGTGGCCTGTGGAATCTTCCCCCCTCTTTGCTCAGATATGGTTTACATGAATTCATGAGTAGAGCCATAAAACCATAAACTACCTTTTGATAAACATCAAGTGCAATAGTCAAGTATTGAACAAATGTTGTCCTGCTGGACTGTTCAGATGTGATTAAGTGGCATATATTTTACAACCAGGACTGATTCTATTTGCAATGGAAACTGTTTTTTTTTTTTTTTGCTTTAAGTTTGTTTTACTTCATGTTTTATTTGGGGTTGGTGAGACTCCCTCAAAGACACAAACTTATAGCACCCATGGGTTGTATGCACTATGTTGTATTGGACTGTTGTATTTGTGCGTGAGTAGGAGAGCATGTTTAGTATGCATGTTGCATTGTTCTAGCGGGAAAAGGTTGTTATTCCCTTCAAAGCCAACATGGGTCTCGGACAATATGCGGATGACTCAAATCGAGATATATTGATTTGTTTCAGTACCTCATCCAAGGACACAAGGCACTCTACTGAAAAGCGTAGATCTTATTTTCAAAACCTTATGGTGAGATTAGGGTAGTAGCAAAGGACTTTACTTTGGATATTGACTGTCAATAAGTTAATGTGTTTGGCTTACATGTGTATTTGGCTTTTTGACAATTGATGCGTTTGGTCTTTGTATGTTATTGTGGTTTTCATAGAACTTTAATACCTAGTGAAGTCAGTCTGTGTGACATACATGTAGGCCTGTGTGTAGGGCATCAGAGAGTACTGTATGTGGTTGGTTCAGTTTTTAATCACTGTTCATGTTTCATGTTTCCCAAAACATTTTCAAAATTATTCCAGTCTGTTTTATCCTTACTTCGGGAAATGATGGTTGTGTGAAGTGACATTTTCTAATCAATGTGGTTATGTAAATCAATGAATTACCTCAAGTGATATTTATCACTTGTGTACAGACTCCAGAGGATTGCATGGAAGTGTATACTACAAGTGTAGTATTCTGCTGTCAGTTGAGTGATACAAATTTTGCTGGTGATCAGACATAATCTTGGAAGTGGTTTCACTTCATTTTCAGTGACCAGTTCTGGGTAAGAGAGAGAGATGAGACTTTGTGCTATTCACTATTAGTACTTAGAGTTTGATCTCTTCATAATTGATATTTGATGCATTGAAAAATTTGTGTCAGATTTCAAGATTAGCACTGTATCGCTTGAAACTTTTGTGGAGAAATTGCACTGCACAGATATCTTCGTAATGTACAGTATGTAAAATGTGAAGGAAGATGCGTTTGAGTGATATTCTGCTCTGTGAAAATGTCATGTTTCAAATTTTCATCGTTGGTGGATAGGGCCCAGGTTTAGTGTCCTCGTACCATTGAGGCTGGAATGTAGGCTTAAGGTTGGACATTCAGCGTGGCGCGAGGCAGCACTATTACTGGGGAGCATTCTTTGGCATCAGCAGAGCGTCAAAATTTGTTTAGAAAGGGAGCGTCATTGAGTGGAGAGCAATCTTATTGTTCGCGCCCTGGCTTCAATAATCAATACGCAGCCTCTACCTGTGGGCATAATGGCGATGCAACAATGGCACTTGACTGGAGCGGAGGTTCGGTCTGCAGCCAGTCGAAGTGTGTTACCCCAATGCCTGGTAGCCCCATTGTCGTGGCTATGTACACAGAAACATTCATGTTGGGTCCTGGGAAGGGCCACTTTGATACTGGCATGCTATGTTCTATTAATGGGAATTTCTCACAAAACAGTGCATAATGTACACATGTACACATGTACAATTTTCGTCACTCTTAGTCAAAGAGAATGGGCCTGTATCTCCCATAGGTACACTGTAGTAGCGATTGTTTTGAGATACAGGTCTTCACAATTTGAATGAAAGCTTGTAAGAAAGACATTTGTTGGTAGACTTCAGAAGATCTTTTACTCAATAACATTTCTTGAACTATAGCACCTTACATACGTGTACAGTATCATCTTGAGACGTTTGATGTTCACAAACCCCCCTTTTTTTGTTAAAATCCTGTGATTTTTTCCCTTCATGATGGCAATCCAGCCACATGACTTTATTAAGTATTTTGATGTGCACAATGCATGGTGCAGTCATTCTAGTTCTGAACACGCCTACAGTGTACTTCACATATAATCTTTATCAATGACCACTGCATGGTTACTTGAATGAGTATGTTTGAACACAGTCAGCTTTTCAAAAGGTAAATGCTGAAATATGAGAACTGGAAGTTTTACCCAGTCAATGATGACCCATACAAAATGCTTGTGCTTTCTATGGAAGAGTAGTTCTGAAATGTTAAACAATGATTTTTAGCAAGAATTGTTTGGTAAGTGAATGTAACAGTAACCAGTACTCTGTCTGGTACAAAATTTCACTACACCGTCGGCCTACATATATTATTGTATAACAAGTGTATTCAACAATGACTACAAATTTAAATGAAGTGAAGACAGTAGCTTCAATATTCACAGCTTTACATTCACTTTGAACCATGATATTGGAGTTCATGTTAACCAGACTCTGAAAGTGTACATTCGTATGTGACAATTTTACCAGAGAACGAAGGGAAACAGTTTTGCTTTCAATACAGTTCTTAATTCAATGTTTTTAGTCATCATAGTATTTATGCCCCATTACACACTATTGAAAAACAATTTTTGCTTTTTTAGTGGAAGTTGCTAAGCAACAACCATTTTGTGAGCAAAGATTAAAAAATAGAATTAAAAAACACTCATCAGAAGTAGTTACATTCCACAGTTTGATTCCGGATTTTGGTCATGTGACATCTGCCTTTGGTGCTTGAAATCTTCTGCCTACCTATCTACACTCACAGACAGCTCAGCAAGGTGACACATGCGCCCTACTCACCAAAAAACATGAATAATCTGTTCTTTCCCATACATGTACATGTTCATTTCCTGCCAAAACACATGAGCGTTTCGTTTTTCTTTTTTCTTTTTTCAATGTAACTGGTACAGTGTACTGTGAAAAAGTCTGGCTTTCCCAGTCCAGCTACATGTATTTTGCAATGTAAATACACCTATACTTGTATTACTTGTATGGGAGAGGGAAAGCTGTGTTTGTCAAGCAAATTAGGTACCAAAAATTAACAAATTTAACTTTGTCGCAGTGATATCCCAATTCCAATCTGGAAATTATCATTAGCAGCTCTGTTGATATCCTTATTGAGAGTGATGTCATATACAGGATTTACTAGTTCTAAAAGTTATAGTCCTAAGTACAAAATGCTTACGACAGTACAACTTAGTGTGTAAAGGCATTGATTTGTGTCAATGAAAGAAATTATGTATAATGAAGTCAAGCGTGTCAGGACTAGGTTTATTTCAAGACTTGCTTGCCTTAACCTGTGCTCTTACACTGTCATTACAGTTGTCATTTCTGTGCTTGTGACACGTTCAAACAGCAAACCCTTCTCGTATTTGGTGCCTGGAAATCCATGATTGATGCATCATGTATTCTATCAGGATCTACATTTCACTGGCTTCGGGTCGTGTTGGAAGCCCTGTATTGAACTCTGCAGACATACAAACATGTACACAGTAATTTGGTTGAGTAATCACAGTTGACAGAAGTGGAGATACGTGGAAGAACCAGACTTCTGATTTCTTTGTGTGTTTGTGTTGTTTTGTTGATTTTTTTTCTAGGTAGAACTACAAAACATGTAGCTTGCTAATCTGGAATGCAATGAAAACACTAAGTTAACTGTACGACATCGCAGTAATTTATGCAGACTATTTCTACAGTGCATTCATCTCTTCTCTTTCTCTGTTACTGAACACTGTTGATTTCCATGGTCTCTAGCTGCTAGCTGGTTCTACTTTGCCTTCAATAGCATTGTGATTATGCCATGTGTATATAATTATGGTATTCTTTCATTATATATGATTGTAGACCTCGCTGTTCTGCAGCTCATCTTGTTTCTGACATGTTTGTTTGTGTGTGTGTTTGTGTGTGTGTGTGTGTGTGTGTGTGTGTTTGTGGAAGGGGGGTTACAATGTAGTTCATGATCTAAAGATGGTTAAAGAGCTATCACATAGTGTACAAATATGGGTCTGAACAGATTGCGAATGACAGGTTATGAGAGATGAATTTTCATCTATAAGTTTGTTTAGTTCAATTTCTCAGCTACTTCTATTCAAAATGTAATGTTTGGCATCTGATCAGAATGATATATATATATTTTTTTTTCTCTCTCTCGTTTTTTTTTTTTTTTTTGGGGGGGGGGGGGGAGGGGGGAAGGAGGGGTAGAAAAACATTGTTGAATACCTGACCTGCACACATGGATAACACTGAGGTGTTGATCAGATGATTGAGTGCTGACACAACCATTTTACTGCCTGTACTTTTCATGTTCACAGAGTTGTTCAGCTGCAGAACAAGCCCAAGAACTGACCACAGATGTGTATCGGTCAATATCATTATCGATTGTCAAATTTAAGACGTACCCTTTATCATTATCAAAATCTGAAGAACTTATCAAATGTTTTTTCTATATTTTTGTTAATTGTGCATTCCAAGCAGCTGTCCACATATTGGTTTTTATGCCTCCGCCACGAAGTGGTGCCGGAGGCATTATGTTTTCGGGTTGTCCGTCCGTCCGTCCGTCCGTCCGTCCTTCCGTCCGTCCGTCCGTCCGTCCGTCCGTCCGTCCGTCCGTCCTTCCGTCCGTCCGTAATGAATTTTGTGGACAGGGTAACTACCAAAACCTTTTGACGTATCCTAATGAAACTTGGCATGTATGTGTATTAGGGGGTGAAGTTGTGCCTATCAACTTTTGGGTGCACATGCTCATGGTCAAAGGTCAAAAGGTCAAGGTCAAATGCTTAAAATTTTACTATTTTCCCCATATCTATGCAATACCTCAAAATATTTTCTTGAAACTTACTGTATACATGTATTACCCAATTAAGATTCTCTGGTGAAAGTTTGGGGTCATGAGGTCAAAAGGTCAAAAGGTCACGTAAAATGTTAAAATTTCACTTTTTTCTCTGTATCTTGGAAATTGTTCAAGGTATCTTCATGGAACATAGTACATATGCATCTACTGACTGGCAGTGGTTATCTAGGGAATTTAGGGTTCATGGGGTCAAAGGTCAGGGGTCAAAGGTCAAGGAAAATACTTCAAAATGTTACTATTTTCCTTATATTTATGCAATGCCAGCAGGATTATTTTCTTTTTAACTTGATGTATGCATGTATAACCCAATAGAGATTCTCTGGGATTTTTTTTTGCCAAGAAGGTCAAAGGTCAAAAGGTCAAAGATCAAGTGAAAGTGCTGAACTTACAAGTGTACTTCTTTCTCCATATCTCGGAAGTTGCTCAAGTTATCTTGAAACTTAGTGCACGCTGAATGTATGTATGTTCTGCCTGACAGTGATTCTATTATAAATCAAAGGCCAGATGAAAATGATAACAATTTACTGTTCAATACAGAAAGTGAGCTTTTTCTCCATACCTTGAAAATTACTCAGTGCATAAACTTATGAAATGGTCAAAGTCAAGTTAAAGTTCTTAAATCCCCAAATACATGCTCTCCTATTCATCCAATTAAACATAGGTCAAGGAAGGTAAACATTCAATACATTTGTGACAAACATGTCATTTTGATATTTTGCCAATTTTTTGAAAATGTAATCACACATTGTCCACATGTACTATAGACCTATTAGGAGAACACTGCATTATGGCGGAGGCATACCAGTCGCCATAGCGACATTTCTAGTTTGTTGATTATTGTTCCTGTTTAAAATCTCGTCCCCCCATAGCTCTGGACAAGAAGTACAGAGGATCAGTGTCATCCAGAACCTACCCAACCTCCTACGTGACAACAATGTGGATGCCATGCGCAGGGTGGTGCCAAAAGTCAGGGTAGGTCATACTCATCGCTCAAGAGGACGGTGTCATCTATCGCTTCATGGAAGCTTCTGTGATATCCCATGACATTTTCTCCAGAAATTTACTTCCATGCTATGACCTCTCACCCTTCATCTTAGGACACACACAGAAAAAAAAACAACAACAGAAAAACAAAATATTAGCCAATCAATGCAAGCATTGCATATAAAAAAGCATGAAGATTATGTTTGCTCTAATGGAGAACTTTTTATTGCTTGCATGTATTTACCCTTTGGTGCAAGACGACACAAACAACAAAAACAGGTCTGGGCCCCGTTTTTAAATCAGAAGATTAAATCAATTTTAGATTTCCTTACCACACAGGCTGCCATCGACTTACAGTTGAAATCAACTATATAATCAGTTTTAACTCTTCCTAGAACAGGGCCCTGGAATTAGGCTTTGATCATATCTTGTGTACAAATAAATTTTCATGAAGACCAATATTCTAATAAGTCCTATTGATGGAGTTCTAAATGCAGGTATTAGTGATGTTTGAGTTGATGTCCAAATAATCATATTTTATCAAGCATGGACCTGGCTCATTTTGCAATCATGTGAATGATTGCTGGTATGTTTTGAATAGTTTTTTTTTTTTGTGTGTGTATTTATTAAAGGTGAGAGGTTGAAACTACAAATTTAGTGTGGAGTTGCTCCCTGAAAAGATCGGTGCAAAAGAATTTTGCATTCACATGACTGCGTAGCACACTATATGTTTGTGCACAGCATGTTCACCACATGAAAAGATTAGGATTTAGCAGATCCAATAATACGCTCCTATGTGTTGCTTGCACATGATATTTTATGTCATCATGGGGTTTAGCCAGCCCATCAGGGTTGGCTAATTCCGCCGGGAATGTGAAGAATGTTTGACGGCTGGGGTGAGGTTGTCCTTAGCAGGAAGTAATAAGTAACATGCTCTCCAACCCTTTCCTTCTTCCATCGGGTATAGCCAGCCCGTTTCAGTAGAAACAAGTGAGTTATATATGCAAAACAACAAATACCAAAAGTCTCATACACAAAGCAAGTTTAAGACATCCACAGATAACCATTTGTATACTCCAGGGTGTGTACATATATCTCAAAAACAGCTTATAAATGTTGTGTCTGACATTGTGAACATACATGTATGATTGGCACAGGGTTTAGTGATGATGCTTCACACATACGTAAATAGACCTATTGCCATTCAATAGGTATTGGCTGTCAACATAGACTATTTGCATGCATTTGAATTTTGCGAGAGCCAAGATTCACAAAATTCAAATGCATTCAAAAGTTCTTGTCTACACTATGCATTGAATGCCCGTGGCTATTCATGAAAATTTCATGTGCGAAAGAGGCCGATGGCTCCAATTCATTCGTGAAAATTTCATGCTGCGAATATATCTTGCTGTACAGTATAGAGTAGTTAATAACTTGTGAAGAACCATGCTTCTTTTCAGATGGTAAGTTGCAAATTGATTTGTCGTGTAACTGTAAGCGTAGTAAGAGGGTTGCCTTACATATCGTTGAGAGGAGAGTGGCTGGGATATACACAGAGAAGAATGATAGAATATATTATATTCGACATACTAAGAATCTTGCTACAATGTATAGGATTGGTCAAGAGCTGATCACGTGATAAAGCATAGTTTTGCCCATCACATCACCTGAGAAGAAAAGTTTGTTACACTTTTTTACAATGTTGATAGTCCTTTTTTTTCACTGGTCTCTTCAGTCAGTACAGTCCTAACGCGAGATGAGTATGCGCGAAATAAAAGTGCGTTGCACTGTGGACTATCATTTACTACTAACTAGGTCACTTTATAGTCCACATTGCAACGCACTTTTATTTCGATGCCGCGTGGTGTGCGGAGCAAATTCATTGTTTTGTCATCTACGCGCATACGTCTAAAGTAAACTACGTAGCCTAAACCCTAAGGAGACCTAAAGACAGCTAAAACGGTTTGAGATGTGGAATAAAATGGGAATATCTAGGACCCTAGATGTGGAATATAAAGCAAATAATCAACTTTTAGTTTCAGGCAATGAGACAAACTATCACTTCCTCGGCAATCTGAATATGTACGCTATCTTTCCTCAGCTGCACTTTGGAAAGATAGCGACATCCAGATCGCCTCGGAAGCGATACAATGTAGTTTGTCCCATTACCTTCACCAATGTTGATTATTTGCTTACCATAGTACAGATCATGATCTACTTTGTCATAGTGAACAGTTAATTTATGTAATTTATATATTTGCACAGGTGCTCCATAGAAATGAGGATTGTTTAATTTTTCATTTTATTCAAATACTGTAAAACAAATGTTTGCTTGCATTTTAATTTGGCGAGCAGCAACATTCGCGAAATTGAAATGCATGCAAAAGTTCTTGCCTACATAATATGCATTTGATGCCAGTGGCAAATTGTGAACATTTCATGCTGCGAGAAAGGCCGTCAGCTCCAATTCGCGAAATTTTCATCCGCAAATATATCGTGTTTTACAGTATGGTAATGAAAAAGAAAAAATACAGTAATTGAAACATTATGTAAACGGGCAGTTGATTTAAAAGAAATCATTATATAGTTAAATAGGCCTACATGTACTTTCATCAGTGTACCGTAACTGCATAATGCTAAGATACGTTTACTCCTGATTGCTTTAGTAGGTCATGACAATTCTTATTGACACAGTCATTGCATTTTCTGTTTGTTTCTCACTCACATAAAGTATGGCCTTTGAACCATCTGTCATACCCACTATTAACCAAACATGCCGATTCAAGTGATTCCACACCCCGTCTAAAGAGTTCATGCCGGCCTGAAGCTTTCATCGATGTGCATTTCGTTGATCTCTTATTGTTTGATTTAATTGCTTCACCTCCCTTCACCACATGATTGTTATGAGGTTTATGAGCACATTGGGCTGCTAAGGAGATTATCTCACATAATGGTCAAACAATACACTCCCGACCTTTCTCGCTATCTGGTTTATGACACAAGATCTTAGAACAGAAGATAAAACTATGCAGAGATGTATCCATGCAGGCAGCTACTGTAAAAGTGGAGATTTTCGCGTGATTAATTTTGTGTGTGTGTGTGTTTGCTCAGCCGGGTAGGATGAGTTTTGCTTGTTTTTTAATTCCACAGAAACATATGGCATGCAAAAATATTTTCGTGCTTTTATTTTTGCACTAGTTTCTTGTTGCTCGAAATGCAGGACAATTTCAATATCGTGAAAATTATCACTTATACAGTATTGTTATTGACCACAGACTTGAAACTACAGCAAATAATTTCGTACTGTAAAAGTAGAAATATTCATGCAGGTTTTTTTCTTTTTTTCATGCTCGGCAGGGTAAGATCAATTTTTCATATTTTTAATTTCGCGGACATGACGATACAGCACGCATTTAAAGCAGCTCACCTCTGCCATAGCAGTGAAGAGGCTTTGGCGGCATACACTATGACTCCAGTCGATTCTTCGACTGTGTTTGTACTTTGGTACTTGCATAGAGATCAGTGATAAAGATGTGTACAATTTGTTACGGGGTTTCTTGCATATATCTGAGCAGGGCCAGCCTTCCAGCTCTGTGATATTCCCACGCTACTGGATCTAAAAGCAGTTTGACCATTTTTTTTTTTTTTTTAAACTTAGCTGGTTCATACCTTCATAGTTACACAACATCAGAGCTCTGGTAACAAGTAGGACCATGCGGTACAGATTTGTCAAATTAGACATGCCTTTATTAAGACTTCATACATTCATACCTGCTGTACATCTTGTCAAAGTAGCAATGCATGATGATCTTCAATGTTTGATTTTTGTTTGTTTGTTTGTTTGTTTGCTATGCCAGGATGTCCTGCACTTGGGCAATCAAGACTTACAGGACGCAGCCACGGCGTCGTTTATCAAGATTGCAGAGGAGCAGTCAGTGCCGCACCTCACCTATGCCCAGACTTTTCTGCAGACCATCCTGCAGAATGCAGATAACAGAGACCCAGGTGAGCCCAGATAAAAATTGCTACTACTGCATACATAAGTAGCCTTGACTTTGCAGACCCTGTTTTCATGATGACTACCAGTCATTTTTTTCCCTAGTTGAAACATACAAAGCAGAAGTTACAGAGGGAGGATATAAAAAACAAACAAACAAAGGAGAATTCAAGTATAGTTCAACATGTATCAATTATATGGTACTGTCTGCTGAAATATATATAAAAAAAAGAAGCATGCTACTTTCATAATTTGCAGGAATGTGAGATGCTGATCACTCTAATGTTGAGACTACATGGTGAAGAGTTGGGGGGGGGGAGGGAGAGGAAACATTCCATAAATAGCTCTGATTTGTGTCGATTGATCATCTTTATCAGTTGTGATTTATGGGAGCTTCAGCTTGTGAATGCGGGTATTGTACGTGGTTATTGCACAGTCTGAATATTTTATGCAGTGATGATCAGGATTCCACCTTTTGTGTGGAAATGATAGTTTCCACACAAATGGTAGTTTCTGTACTGGAGAAAGCTTACACTAAACTGTAGAGTTTCTCAGAGGTCTTCAACTGCAATGCAAAAAGAATTTTTATATTTGATAAGATGAGTAATAAATTACCAATCTGAATAAGTACATGCACTGCAGAGGAACAGTGCAGACTGTATTGAGTTGCATCATTGTACTAACAAGTATAAAGTGTTTTAAAGTAGACACAGATAACCACTATGTTTGAAAGAAATTGAGGGATTAGATTGTTGTAAACATTCATCATGCCAAACTTTTTATGTTGTTGGTATTGCTATCATGATTATGATTTTTCTTTTCCCTCTACATTTCATAGACATCTCAGAATCCTGGCTAGATGTTCTTCTCCAAGTCATTGTTCATCTCCCCAAAGAAGTTCTCAAGAAAGATGTAAGTGACACAGTGCCTTTCTTTTTAGTTTGTATTATGAGCCTCTTGTTAACTTGATATTTGCATTCTGTAACAGTGCTATACAAATGATGCACAGGATAGAGTGCGTTAGTGTAGGCGTATAGTGCACTCGAGGGTATTTACAATTGTGAAACATGCACGAGGCGAAGCCGAGTGCATGTTGCACTACATTGTAAATACCCGAGAGTGAGCTACGCCTCCACTAACGCCACGAAATAATCCTGTGCATCATTTGTTTTATAAAATGGGTCGAAAATTCGAAAACTAACAGCATTTTTCAGCGTTTTTCACGTACCTTTGTGGGTCAAGACGTCCGAAGATGTTCGTCCCAAACATTTACGCACGTCGCACTCGGAAATCCCGCACATACAGTATAAGTATGATGGGGGATTGGGTTTCCGGACACTTAAGTTCCCGCATGAAAACTTACTTATTTAATACATAGAATATGCACCCTTTACCTTAAAGACTTGATATAGACTCCTCACATAGGCCTACTAGACAACATACTCTGAAAACGGCGTGAGAATTAAAAAGTGACTCCATGTACGCGTCCGGTCCCACAACGCTTGGTCTACTGTACTGTACAAAGTGTACGTAAGTAGAGTATACGTACGCCACACATGTTACTACAGTATGCACAGGAAGAAAGGCCGGCAGCCCGAACTAGAAGTTGTTTACAGGATTGACAGCGCGTATGCATGCAATCACATGCAATTCAAAGGAGCCGCCGCCCGCACAGACGATCGGCAATAGGATTTAACACGCAGTGCAATGGGACTAGAATAAAGGAAGCACACCCGACTCATTTCAGCGCTTCCTATTGGCTACATTCTTGAACCCATTTTATAAATATGATTGAAACATGAAAATATACCTATGGTTTATTGCATGGAGAGAAGACTTATAGTTGGCATGAGCTTTCATGATTTTGACTAAAATGACACTGTCAGTGATTACAAGTGACAAATTTGTGTGTGGGTGAACAAAAAAGAAGGAAAACTGTCTTCAGAGCAGCTGCTAGTTTCCATACAGGTGACAAAGCCAGTTCATCCATGTTGAATATTTTTCTACCTTAATTCGAGTCATTTTGTTGTGGAATAGGATGTTTGCTTGTTTTAATGCAAAGTCATCCCAAGACATGCAGTCACTACTTACACATGTTGCCCGTAGCGTTTACCATGACAGTCATGGTGTGACTTCATATCACCCCATCCCTTACTCACACCGACGCCCTTTCTCTCATCTCTCCTCTCCACCATCAGATCTTGCCTGTCGCACTGTCAAAGGGTCAGCTGGCGCAGTCTGTCCAATCACGGCTTGCGAGCTGTCGGCTGCTGGGCAGGATTGCCACACGCTTTGACACCTTCATGTAAGTTCCTGCCTTTAAAAAAAAAGGAAAGAAAACAATGAGATGAGTAAAAGCAAGTATGTGAAGGGCAAGGATGTATCTCTTGAATCAAAATGAGTAGAGTATTCTGTGTGTGTGGTGTGTATGTATGTATTTCTGTCTGTGTAAAAAACACAACAACTACAGTAAGTTATCTGTCTTACTTGAATTCATACAGATGCAACAGCATCCTTCACAGAAACCCTGAGTTTTGTATGTGTGCATCCATGTGATTTGTGTGAAAAGTGTATCTACACATATATGAAGAAATTGAAGTCCTTCATTGAAGCTCCCGGCATTTTAAAGACATGTATGCAGGCTTTTTTTTTATAGGAGTTTGATGAGGTTTGGGTGCAGCATTACAAATGGATCACTTGTGATAATGTACGGGGATGTGATATGGATTGTTTACACCTGCAATACAAGTAGAAAGATTGACCATTTCTGTAATTTATTACTATACATGTATGGATGGTTCTTTTCTTGCAGCTTAATAAAAAAGCATTTCATTCACCTGCTCCCTCCCATTAAGTTCCATAGGCAGGAATTCACTTAGTTGTTGCTAGGTGGGGCAAGTCTCTGGCAAGCTTTGTATTAGGTTGTTAAGGGTGACTTTTGCAAATATAGCATGAATTAATCTGAATGTTTCAAGTTTCAAGTTTATTTCATATTTCCACTTTCTCAGTGATGGGATTACAAAATGATTGACAATAAAACAAAAGTACAAAATATATACAACCATATCTTATGTTTGAAAAAAAGAAGACAAACAAACATTACACACAAATATAAATGGTCGTTATCATCTGAGGATATCACAAATAAATGTCAGAAATATGATGGGGCCTACATAAAAGCAATGATGCTTGTAAAAACTGTAGGTTCCCGAATTTATAGGCGTGAAATTATACGGAGAACGGACATGTTTATCTCGACCAACTTAAATTGTACCAGTGCAAAATCAGTATTAAAAACGAACTATCGAACCACATGAATACTTTAGTATCGCTTAAACGAGACTGTACATATTTCGCCGTGTTTACACACACACACAAAAAAAAGTGCTATAATGGTATCGTTAAATAACTTGGAGCTGCAGACAAAGACAAAAGACTGGGGGTATTAAAAAAAAGAATGTTGCTAAGAGCCGGGTAGTGTGTATCCACTAAGTAATAGCCGTTTTAGTTTGCGTTTGAAGGTGAATAAGGATAAGGAAGAAGTAATATCTTGAGGGAGGTCATTCCAGTATCTGGGTCCAGTAAACATAATTGTTTTCTTTGCAAAAATAGTGCGAGTACGGGGAAGGTGATAAGAGTCACTCTGACGAGTGGGGTAGCAATGAATAGAGCGATTTCTTTTGAACATGTGAATAAAAACAGATGGTAATTCATTAGTTGTTAGTTTATACATGAAAATTCCAAGATTATGATAAAATAGGTCTGGAATTTTCAGAATTCTGTTTTGATGAAAAAAACAGTTGGTATGAGCAAAATATCCGGCGTGGTTTATAATTCTTATTGCACGCTTTTGAATACGAAGAAGGGAATCTAATAGTAAATTGATTGCATTTCCCCACGCCAAAATTCCATAATTAAAGTGTGGAGATATTAAAGAAGAATATGTACATTAAAGAACCACTGTAAAATTGTGTATTGAAAGGTAACAGAGTTTGTGGGCTGAAATCATATTACCTGCTCGCATCTGGTATTCATATTATGAGTGATATTGGATGAGTATGCAAAAATGTTACAGACTGTAGATAGTTGTCGATGATGTTTAAGATTACATATTTCTGGTGCGAAGTGTAAAGGTCAATGTATCAGAAGTGATAACAGTTCTTTGACTCATACCACACATAGTTTTCTTCCATCACAGAGAGAGCTCATTGTTTGCCCAAGCTGAACTTATCACCCAAACACATAGTTTGTGGTATTTGGGACAAGTGTCCTTGTTGTTGTTGTTGTTGTTTTTCGTCTTCATCTTTTTTTGTTCTTTTTTTTTTTGGGGGGGGGGGGAGATTGTGAGTGTAAAGGGAGATGTGTTGCAGTGGCATGTCACTTTCAGCTGACAAGAGCTCTCCCAGAGAAGTTTTGATATCTTCTTCTCACATGCATGTTACAGTGTGCAATTTTGTTGCTGATGAGGCTGCTCCCAGATCATATCAGTGTCATCTTAGGAGCATCATGTGAGGTTGTGTTTCAATAGGTTATTACTTGTGAGAAAGAGAGTGAGAGATAGGATGGGAATGTGTTTGCCATTTCCCGGTCATTGCCTCTCGCTGAGTTGTGTGTGTAGAAACACTAGTCGTGTACTCTCTAAAAAAATCGAGTGAAAATATTCACTCTTAAAGGAGTGAATACAAAAAAGTGAATTTAGAGTGAAATTGGAGTGAATTTTGAGTGAAAATGTTCATTTTCACTCGTTTTAAAGTGACCTCAGGGATCACTCCAAAATCTTCGAGTGATCCTTGAGCTCACTCCAAAATGAGTGAAAATGAGCATTTTCACAAAAAATTCACTCCAATTTCACTCTAAATTCACTCTTTTTTGTATTCACTCATTTGAGAGTGAATATTTTCACTCGATTTTTTTTTTAGAGAGTAAGAGCATCCCTTGTGTTGTTCTGATGAAGTGTGATGGAGAGTGAGATGGATGAAGAATGTCTGTGCTTGTAATTCAAATATCTATGGCATCCATTCTCTTTTCTTTTTTTTAATATCCAAGTAACACTAACATGGTTAGATACCTGTAGGTACAGACAGCCTCACACCCGATTGATGCGAAACATTTTTTTTTTTTCTGCTACAGCCCTACACAAATAAACGTATTGAGAGGAAGGTGGTGCTTGAGCCAAAACTTTTGTGTCAGAGTTCAGGCAGAAACATAAATCAAGTTCTACAATGATGCAAATACTAGTATGAGATGTCCTACATTTTCAGCAGCCCACATTTCCAGTGTGAATATGAGTTTTGTGGGGTAAATGTAAGGAATCTGCATTATCCTTTTCAAGATGTGAAGGAATTCATTACGTCAGTCTACGTGGAATGCCTATAATACAACACACGAGTTGACTAGCTGGAATTATTTTGCAGGGAATTAAAACTGTCTGTCAGCCTGTGATTTTAGGTTTATTTATAGAGTCTTCATCCTGCTGTCTATATGTTACAAACATCAAAATTTAAAGGGACTCTGTTCACATTCAATATAGGCCCTGCAGCAAAATCCCTTGTCGATCAGCTCTCTAGCAACAGTTTGTGAATGGTTGTTACCTTCAGTGACCTCATTGAAGATGTGAAGAAAATGTGTCTTTATTATAGCTGTTCGTGACAATTAGGAAATATCAGTTTCATCCTACAATTTGCTGTACGTAAACATTAACTTCTCACATTTCGTGTGCTTATAGTAGATAGCAACTAAAGGTGTGCCGGTGAGCTTTGATGCTGCATATGAGTGTGTGTGTGTGTATGTGTGTGTTTGCATGTAGTTGTACTTTTGCCACCCATTAAAGCCTCACCACCTCGCAGAAAGATGGATCTCTTACGCACCTAACCCATCAATTTATCGTTTGTCACGTTCTGTATTACCTCATTAGGGCGCCGCTGTCAATAGCCTTGTTTACAGTCTCTCCCCCTGTCACAATATTAGAGATAAGGACTGCTGGGAGGACGTGTAGAAATGAGATAGATTTATTTCCCTGCCCGGTCATTCCCATGCGAAATTCTATCCCCATGAGAGAGCTGTCCGCCGTTTGAAACCTCTGCCAGATAACGATGAGCCAAACTGGGTTGAAAAATAACATCTATATCTCTTTTCTCCCCTTCTCCCTCCCCCCCCCCCAAAAAAAAAGGCTTATTCAGCATTCAAATGCAGTAACGTATTGTAATGTAAAACTCTGAGTACACATTGATTCTGGTGTACCTCCACAAAGTGTTAAAATCACACACTTTCTCAATACATGGTCCCCAAATTTTGTTTGTGGAAGAGTATGAGATTCAGAAGAGTTTGTAGAAACAGAGTTTTTTAGATTTAGAGACATGTTCAAAGGTGGAGAACTAAACTTCCCAAAGATAATTGATTAGCATGCTGCGATTTTGTTGCCATTTTATCATTGTGTAAGATGAGAGTGTGTTGTTGTTGTAAGGGCAAAGGGAAAACAAGAAATTAATAAACTGATGTTCAGACTCAAATGAAAGGCATGCATCTTAAACGAGATTACTGCTCTCGCCTACTCTCCTTCTCACATCTGAAAAGGTCGAGAAGGCGGGGCATCACCTCCTCATCTTAATAATATACTAGAGAGGGGCCGTCAAAGGCGGCAGACCCACGCCTAAGTACAAAGTCGGGGTAAACATAATGTGCATTCGGTCATCTACCAGAATTCGGCCACTTAATTGCCAGTGTGCTTTATCACCAGCCAGTGAGTTCTACCAAAGATCGTACACTGAAGTGTACGATCTTTGGTTCTACAGTCACATCACACGCAAATCACATCATTACACATACGGTATTAACACTCATTCACGTACAGGAAAGTCCTTAAGTCTCCTCCAAAAATCCATCGAAAATCCCAAATTCCACCGTCAAAAGTGCAGAATCGGAACTTTTCCAAGCGCGCGCGAATTAAGTCCAGTTTTAAGAGTATTGTCTACGCGACGGGTCGCGGAAAAAGCGCTAAAAATCGAGAAATACGCCGTTTTCTTGCGGGATATTTTGATTATAGCAAGCCGAGAGTGTGATGATATCAAAGGTCGTATGAGTGTACGATCTTTGATGGTATCCACAAAAGCAAAAAAGAAAAACAAAATTTACGTACCCCCTAGGCAATTACCCCTATGATTAGTGTCTACGGGAATTATTCAATGCAAGGGTTGAATGCAAATGTCTACTGCACCAGTATTCGGCCACCAACGAGCGCCGCAACGTCCCCGGTGCAATTTTGCACCAACAGTGTAGAGCGCGATGCATTTTCAGCGGCCTTGCACACGCATTGACATTGAGCACGCATATCGTGCAGTGTGACTGCGACCGAGCAAAATGCTCCTCCAACGAAAAAAACAATCAATGTTAATTTGAAAAATCATCAAATATCAAAGGTCGTATGAGTGTACGATCTTTGATGGTATCCACAAAAGCAAAAAAGAAAAACAAAATTTACGTACCCCCTAGGCAATTACCCCTATGATTAGTGTCTACGGGAATTATTCAATGCAAGGGTTGAATGCAAATGTCTACTGCACCAGTATTCGGCCACCAACGAGCGCCGCAACGTCCCCGGTGCAATTTTGCACCAACAGTGTAGAGCGCGATGCATTTTCAGTGGCCTTGCACACGCATTGACATTGAGCACGCATATCGTGCAGTGTGACTGCGACCGAGCAAAATGCTCCTCCAACGAAAAAAACAATCAATGTTAATTTGAAAAATCATCAAAATACGGGCCAGTTTGTGATGACGGAGAACGAACTTTCATAAATCTAGAAGGACATAGTCCCTCAAATAGGCCTAAACGTAAATTTCGGAATTCTTACGAACATTTGAGCAGCGAAGTCGGATCGTTGGGGAGTTTATGTCTTCGTATGGTAGCGGAAAATCGCAAAGTGAGAAACGGGAAATTTTCGGAATGGTCACTATACCATGGGGTCAAAACTTCAAGGTCACACAGAATTTGCAAGGGTCAACCGATTATCACCAAAATCTAATCGATTCTTTCCTGTCATTATCCAAACATTCCCTGAACATTTCGTGCAAATCCGTTTACCCGTTCTCTTGTTATCTTGTACACAAACAAACAAACAAACAAACAAACAAACAAAAAAACAAAAAAAAAACAAACAAACAAACAAACAAACAAACATACGGAACCCTTTACATAACCCCCTGCCGATTTTCATCGGCGTGGGTAAATATTTAAGCATCTTCAATGGATATGGAAGGCAAAGATCCAGAGAGCCAATCAAAAGACTCCAAGCCCAATATCTACCCAATGTCTCACACTTAGGGGAACAGGTTTGAATAACTCTGACTGTGTTCCATGTCCCAGATACAGCAGACCTTTCATCCCCGGCTGGCCGGGTAGAGGGACATGGCCTTTTACGTCCAGACAAATCGTCTTGCCTCCCCGATTGATTCATGTGTCAAGTATGGTGATGGCAGTAATCACTGCTCAGCGGGGTCTCTTTCAGTCCAGCTGGGGTCGTGCAGTACTTTCATATTGATACACCCTTATGCCAAGATGTGACAGTAAAACTCAAGAGTGGTATAGGATGTACAAATGATGGGGCTTTACAAATTCAGTGTACCGTGGCTCATTTCAAATGCAGATTATCTACATGCCTTTTAAAACAAAATTTGTTTGTGACAACCTAGTATCTTGCCAAAGGCTTGCCTATCATATGATAATTATGTACTCTTTAAAAGAGTGAATGGTAAAAAAAAAAAGTGTGGTAATATGACTGATGACTTGCTCATATTATATCTAATAGACCACTTTACTTGTGATGGTAATTCATACCTCCATAGCAAGACCAGCTTATCGTAGCTGAATATGGGCTATCCAGCCATCTTCTCAGATGGAAAATGAACAAACAAGCAAAGGTTGCTCCCTGCAACTGGAGTACTTGCTTGAGGCTCGCCTTACATATCGTACAACTGACACATCATAGACTAACTTGTTTTCAAGTATTGAAATATATTCTATTTTGATAGATATGCAAAGAGAAGCTGGTTGCTATGTGTTCGGATTAAGGGGAAGAGAATCTACAAAGTTGAATATATGTTTGTGAACTGGTTTACAGAGTGGTATCATGATGCTTATAAACCTATTGACTATTGACAACTACATGTATTTCCTTTCGTGGTAGAGAAATAATAATAATAAAATAATAAAAGGACATTTATATTGCGCAGCTACTATAATGATATACTCTGCTGCGCATTACAAAATGACATGCATACAAGAAATTCAAACAGAAAATACACTACTTCAAGAGATGACTTTTTAACCTGGTCTTAAACTCATTAATTGTAACTGCTTGTCTTACAAACAAAGGGAGATTATTCCATAATTTTGGTGCAGCGTACAAAAATGCCCTGTCACCAAGAGTAACTTTTGATTTCCCCGATGGATATTTCAATAATGTTTGATCCAGTGAACTTCGAAGATGATAAAATGTTTGAAATGATGTTTTTAACTCTACAAGTTCCTGTATGTACACTGGTGCTGTACCATGAATAGCTCTATACACAATCAGCAGAGTTTTAAATATGATTCTCTGCTTTACAGGCAACCAATGTAATGCACGCAGTAATGGACGACAATGAGAAAAACGAGGAGAATTACAAACTAATCTAGCACATGCATTTTGCACCCTTTGTAGTTTACCTAACTGATTATCAGGTAAACCATAAAATAAACTGTTACAATAATCCAATCTGCTTGTGACAAACGCATGGATGATTTTTTCAGTACTTATGAGTGTAAATGAGAGTGTATGCCAGACATTCCTTCACTTTAATACCTTGTTCCAGTTCATTACCTCTACCAAGGAGGTTATGTTTTTGCCGGCATTGGTTTGTTTGTTTGTTTCTCTGTTTGTTTGTTTGTTTGTTTATCTGTCTGTCTGTTTGTTTACAAAATAACTCAAAAAGTTTCAAACAGATTTGCATGAAATTTTCATGAAAAGTTGGTAGTGACGCAAGGAACAGATGATTAAATTCTGGTAGTGATCTGGATGACTGTCTGGGTCCAGGAATTTGTTTGAATTTTTCAAAGATTTTGTGAATTGCTATTAAAGTAGCAATGATATAAATATACCAAATGTCATTACGTTTTGATGGTCCAGAAATCTAATAATACAGAGATGATATGAATAGGACTATGATATAGGGCACAAAAGAACTGAGCTAAGAAGGTCTGTGCTCTGTGAGTATGTTTTACTTTTTTATGTTGGCTAACAATAACGATGTATCCTATGACTATGTCACTGACCTGAAGGTCTTGCCACCTTTCTGGTATCAAGAGTGAAATCCTGCTTCATTAGGGGTAACTAAAGGGCAGCCATCTTGCCAACCATGTTTCATCCCAGCTCATTGTAAGATACACCAATATTTTATATATCTGTGCTATGTCACTGACCTCTATGGCCTTGTCCCCTTTCCAGGGGAAAAAGGGATCCCACCTCATAAAGAAATGGCCATAAGGCACATCTCTCCCGAACCTTTGTTTCATTCCAACCAAATATATGCATTAACCAATTATGTGATATGCCTGGACAATGTCATTGACCTCAAGGTCTCCTCCTGTTTCCATTATAAAAAAAAGATCCTCCCTCATTAACAAATTACTGCAACACGCACCACCCACTAAACCTTATTCCATTCCAACCAGATGTGTTTATAAACCAATGAGGTGATGTGCCAGGGTCTTGACTCCTTTCCAGGATTAAAAAAACAGAGATATATCTCATTATGAAATGACCGTAGGACTCACCCCTCACCAACCCTGATCCATTCCAACCAAATGTATTCATAAACCATTAACATGATATTTGCCATTACTGTGTCACTGACCTCAGGGTTTCTTCCCCTTCCTAAGATAAAAAAGGAGATCCTTCTGTGTTAAGAAATTACCATAAGACTCATACAACTGTGTTCTATTCCATCAAAATAAATATTCATAAACCAATGATGTGATATGCCCTGGATGATGTTGCTGACCTCAAGGTTTCCTCCCCTTTCCAGGATCAAAAAGGAGATCCTGCCCCTGGTCACCTCTCTCTGTCAAGACGTGGACTACGAGGTCAGGGCTAGTATGTGTAAACAACTGGATAATGTCGCCAGAGGCTTGGGGTAAGTTGATTGCCTTTTGGTAGGGCCAAGTTGATTACCTTATGGTAGGGCCAAGTTGATTGCCTTATGGTAGGATCTTGTTGCATTCAAGACATACATGCCCTTATAGATTCCAAAGTTCAAGGTCAAACATTTTTCATGGTGTTCAATTCTGAATTTGACAGGTCAACTGTCAAGGTAGCAGGACCTTAAATGTTTCACTTCAAACCATATTTTCTTGTACAGTAGGACTCACACATTCAGGAATGCAACTGCTTTGTGAAGCCAGGGTTTGTGAGATAATGTCACCACGCGTGAATGGTATTGAGGTGCCATCATGTATAGTTTCAGGAATGTAGGTGACATGCAGTAGTGATAAACCATTATGTGTCTGATCTGGCCGTCCATCCTCCATTTCTCGATCTGTCCTATTCTCTGTGTGTAATAAGTACTAGCATTAGCAGTATTTTGAGAGTAACTTGTATATTAACTCAGTGAAATTACCTACAGGTATACCTCTAAATGGCCATGCAAAGATGTCTTTGATCAAATTTTGAAGTCAAAATATTGAGGTCAAAGGTTACAGATCCAAGGTTAAAAACTGAATAAATACATGTCAAGATTGGACAAATTGCATCATGTGTGATTTAAACATTTTGTGAAGGTCAAAGATCGTGCTTAGATTTTAAATCCTATAGTTGCTAAATGCTCTGATGGAATTGTAAGGACATGAACTTTAACAGAGCAATTCATTAACTTCATTGTGCATTTTTCTTTGCATGACATCAGGTCAAAAGCAGGGGCCAATTAAAACATTTCCATAGGAGTATGATAATTCTGCCATCACTGGAAGACACTGAGCAGATAAATTCCAGGATATAAAGTAGCAGGTGAAATCTGCCGGATTTATGATTGACATGTGCAATCAACCTAGCAAGTACTTGTGGTCAAATTGCTGTGTAAGTCAGATGTTGGAAACTAAAATTGTGTCATATGAGTGCTGAGGATAAAACTTCTACTAGGTTGAGGGAAGTTTGGGCATCTTGCATCATAGATAACACTACTTGATGTTTCATGTTTTGATAGTGATTCAAATTTATCTGGATGACTGAAATCAAAATGGCTGATTGGAAAAACTCACAAGTTGTTGCAGTCTATTACTGTATACACCAAATATTTCATGAGGTTTTTATTTGTTCAAATTTTGTGAGTCAAGCGCTATTCTCGAATTTAAGACCCCGTTTAGAGTGCGGGGCTGGGCCGAGCCGCGGCCAAGCACAGCCTCAATTGCGTGGCCCGCAGTTTTGTCCATTTACACTGCCAGGCTCGGTCCGGGCTTTTAATTCAAACCTTTCAATATTTTGTCGTAGTGGCACTCTGCTTGTAAACAAACGCAATATGGTATAGTCTGGTTTCCAGACCCTTTGCCAACTGGGCTCCGCGGCAGCGACGAAGTCGCCGCCTTTGCCGAAGGAAAAATCCTTTGCAGGACAAAACCACCTTACACTGTACTAGTTTTCGATGTTGAGGGCGTTCATATCCTGAATAGCGAATAGTACGGACAGAGGGTCTGGAAGCCAGCCTAAATTTGGTACCGCATTTGGCCCAGTTTGCGTTTACACTGAGAAAAGGCCGACTCGGCCACGGCCGAGACCACCTCCAGAGCGTGGCCAAATGCGTGGCCAATTTTGGCCCCGCATTTGGCCTTTTGCACGTTTACACTGAAATGAAGGCCGGGCTAGGCCGTGCTTTTCGCTCACTGTATACGGGGTCCAAGACACACATAAATATTGACTCTAATCCCGATGTGAATATGACATGCACTCGTACATTTCTCTGTTCAGTATTGTACTCCAAAATTGGGAATTTTCCCACTTGCAAAATTGTCGGGAAGTCCCGACTCGCGATAGATTAGACTCGCTAAATATATGGTGTATACAGTAGTTGAAAAAAAGATGTCTTTCTAGTTTCTGCTTCATATAATAAAAACCAGTGATATGAATACAACGTGATGAGTGTTTATCCTTGTCTCCTTGTTTTCCATTAAGGCTGGAGCCAACGAGAAGTGCAATACTACCTGAACTGGTGGAGCTTGGGAAGGATGAGGAAAGTTGTGTCAGACTGGCTGCACTCGAAACAATAGTCAGCCTACTCAGTTTGCTGGACGATGGTAAGTCACTAATTCTCATGAGAAACATGTTCCCTTTCTTCTTTGAGGAAGGAAACAAAAAAGCCTGTTCTTGCCATGAGTTCAAGGTTCCATCCAGCTTGAACAAATACTGACAATTGTCACTTTTGTCTGCGTGTGCTGTCTACATTGGTGATTTCCCCTCACAATCTTCCCTGTGAGCTAACACGGCAGCGTATAAGGAGGTTGATACACTGTTCAGGGTAGTGTGTGCACAGGCATTTCCCACGATAGTACAAACTTTTGTGTAAAGTTCATAGCTGACTGTGCTTTCTTAACATATTTCTCGATCACAGAAAAATGTGATGTTTGATTAATGAGAGTATGTCTGTGATTTTGAGTTGCAGAGAAACTACTTGGATCATATCAGAAATGGTCACATATCAAAAAGGTCAAAGGGACCAAAAAAAAAAAAAAGATAAATGAATGCAGTAGTGTGAATTCTATATACAAATTATGAAATTCATAAATGTCCTGTCCACTCATTTTGTACTGCTGAATCAGATTCTTTATCTTTCATTTGAAACACATGATTGTCTATGAATGTTGACCGAAATGATTTGCTGTTTGACTTTTGGACAACTAATTATGCCAACTTCTAGCCTGATACCAACTGATGTGTTTTGCTCTAATTTGTTGATTATTATTTTTTTTTCTTGTACACGTCCTTTCCCATTCGCATGGCCGACAGTGAATTACATTCCTCCAGGTATAGCAAGATCCACTCTTTTTTTTATTTTAAAAAGATTCAAACGTTGCTGTTTGTGTGAGAAAGACAGTATGTAGGTTATATATATCTAAACACATCAGCTTGTAACAAAAAATGTACGCTTCCTCATATGCACAGATATCTCCATTTGATAACATAGTCAGTTCAGGATATAGTCACAAAAATATCATTTTGTATTCTTCATCACATCATTGCAAGAGTTGACAATGTATATTTTGAAGAAGCCATGTGATATTCTGGTTTGCTTTAATTCACTCTTCGATGTGAGTCATTTTCCAGTGTGTGCTTGTGTATATGTGTTTCTACCCCCTGAGACTACCAGAAACAATTCACAGTCCTTATGTACACCTACATTGTAGGTGACATTTATATTGAAACCCTCTAAGGCTTTCTTTGCAGTGCATGAAAATCCCTTAATCTGAACATTTCATCATACTACATTTGTATCTTATACAATTCACAGCACATCTATGAATTCAAGGTATCATCATATAACTTTATCAAATGCACATTTCCTGCCTCATCTATACAAGGACTACATCAAACATATAAAGAGGTTAAAGATCTCAGTTACTGATTTTAATATGGAGTGCTTGTCAGCCTACTGCCCTGTGTTTCTTTGTGATGTTTAGTGTACATTGGAGTGTTACTGGTTCTATTCTTGTTGAAAGGTGACAGTCTATATGCATTTTTTAAATGATTGTGCATTCTATCTCTGTGATGAAATACTTATCATGTGATAGATTTTCCCTCAGTTTGAGAGTTTTTCTTTCAAGTCTTATCTTTTTTATCTTATTTTATTTTTTTGTATGTGGAGAAGATCATATGTGTAGCGTGTGTCCCCAAAAGCAAGACCAAGTACTGACATTCCAATTAAAAAAAAAAAACATCTCACATACATTGAGTGATATCCTTGTTGGAACTCTTATGTGAACCTTGTGAAAAAGTTGATAAAGTTGACCTATCAACTATTCTGAAATAATTTAGTCACTTTCTTAAGAAATATATTTGTAAATGTATATTTATTTTCTTTTTTTTTTTAATATGATATTTCACTAAATTCATACTGCAACTTCAAACTTTGGATAATGGCTAATGAGTTATCACTCCCAACTCTGCAAAGCATATCATTATAATATATCGTTATCAGTGCCTCTCAATATTCTCTGCCACGTGCAACAGATACTTCAATCCCCCCATGGAGTTGCATCACTGTGAAAATGTTGTGAGGGATTTTTTAGTCTGTCGTCTAAATCCTGTAGTCTACCTACATCATGTGGGCTTGGGGATGTATGAGCATTTGAACAGATGGGCATGGATCAACTTGAATAGGATTGTGATGCACATATAATGAGAATCGATCAATCAGAGGGTAACATGGGAGGTCAAATGTCAAAGACGGAACGTTCATAAGCCCTGGGCTGAGACTTTGAGTGCAAATATTTGTTGTAGGAAATGCCCCAGTTTTAACTCTCTAGATATGTATTTTACTTGGGTAACCTTAAGACATGGGTAGGAATGGAACAGTGAATAAGAAGCAGCAGAAGTGAAGGTGTGGACAAAGTTAGGCAAATTGAATTAAGTTATGACCACTGGAATGTTAATGCTAAATAACTTCACACAGTATCTTTTAAATGGTCAACTTCAAATTGCCCTCTTACTAATATGACTGTATGATACTTCAGTAGTCCAGGTATTTGTTTCTCCCCTACGCTTGTTTTGGATGGCTAGAAAGAAAACTATGCATCAGAAACTTTATGGAGAATTAACAAAAATTACAAAATCATGTTTAGTAGACATACTCTGTAAGGCAGGAAAAAATAATTCCTAGGAGTCCTATGTACAAAGACATATAAAATGATATTTATCTTATTTTGTACAAAGATATGTGGAAGCAGGTAAGGTTGGGTGAAATATTCATACAGCTGTTGCTTTCAAATTGATCGTTTCTCATTTAATCACTTTTCCCTTTATTGATACAATTCCTCTCTCTCTGGAGGGCAATATCTCTTTTTGATGAATGGATTCCAGTTTCTAGACTTTTGTTTTACACTGTAGCTTGATTGCCTCGTGCCATTGTGTTCGCTGCTGAGAGAGAAAGAGCATGAATGTTGGCCCAAAGACATGTTTTCTTCACCCTTGTATCACCCATAGCTAGGAGTTAGGTCACGCCCTGGGTCAGTTACATCTAGCCTCAAGCTCCCAGTCCTGCCCTGGGAATGTACCACACTAGGTTTTTTCCTCCAAAACATGAATTGACTGCATTGCAAAAAAAAATGTGAAAGGTACATTTCTTCCAGTCAAATCAACTAAGTCTGAGGAAAGCCTTTTAATAGTGTTGTCTATTGTTAATCATGTCTGGCATTTTAGAAAACACAATGTAAACTCGAATATAGCACACACTGTATTGTAAATCATTCTGTGCGAAAAATAGGTTAGGTGTTTTCAAATATATCTCAATTTCAGTTTTCGATAAGGCCTACTAACTTGATGTCACACTGATGTGCTGTGCTTCTATAGATGGCCTCGTTATCAAGCATTCGTTTGAATGGAAAAGATTAATTGCAATTGTGTTTTTGTGACTGACAATGAAAAATTTTATGCTGCGCTTTTTGCAAACCTGGTTCCCTTTTGATCAGATGTGGCATGTTGTGAGCATGGTGTGTGTGTTTGTCGGTTTGTTTCTCTGTTTCCCCTCCCACAGTTGCTATGTACAAATGTACCTTGTCATACATGCATGCCCACACTGTGAGTGAATGTGATTGCTGTCTATGCACTCTTCTTTGATACTGTATACAGTAGTACTGTCATACATGATCTGTCAATGATTCACTCTGTGCTTTCCTTTTTGTATAGGTACTTGTATACTCTCATTTTAAGCAGTCATGTGCTGCAAGTACGCTTGTTACTCTGCAGAGGGTGTGAGTCTGTGTACCCATGGGAATGTAGAGTTCCGTAAAAGTTCTGTGCAGCCCTGGATGTATGTACAATGTATAGGTTTAAACTAATCTTGACAACATTCTTGTCTGTGTGGAGAGAACACATGTTCTGTGTTATTTAGTCTCTTTCTCTGCACTACAGTCCATGCTGAGCTAAAATTGGCTCCATGTATGGATTATGGCTATATCGTTTTATACATAACTCCAGCGTGACGTTAATTGTTTGCATCACATGCAATTTCCAGTGCATACCGATTAGACCTGTGGTATTTTGATAAAGTATGCACTTGCACTAGTTAGCAATGAACCTTGGTATCTTGTATGTAAAAAAACAACAACTCACAAAAACACATGCAAAATTGTCAGAAAAGAATAAAAATAGATAAGTCAGTGTGATAGAAAAGAAGTTTGGACATTATCCTTACTTTATTGCAGTCATTGTGAAAAGATCTGGTTTGGCCCATCCAAAACATTTGTGTTGAAAGAGTATTTTATATCGAACACTTTCTTGTGAGTTTGGGTCAGAGAGTCCTGAATGATTCTGCTTTGAACAAAAATATATGTAAATACAAACAACTTTGACAGATTTTAGCAGACTTGTAGTGAGTGAGCAAACTTATATTATTCATCTGTTCCATTCTTGCAAAGAATAGAGATGTATAATGATCCCAAAGTTTCATTGTTTCGTAGGATAATCTATTGCAATTTTTTTTTTTTTTTTTTTTTTGGTTACATTATATTCCTTCTGTCTTTGTTCATTAATCTGTAGTTATATCTACACGTGTAGTTCCTCTTAGTATCAGTGAACCGATTTGATTGGCCCTGCCTTGGAAATTCATGACCCAATTTGGATATGGTTTATAATTGCTAATTTTTACCACCCCACCCCCGCTCTTCCTCGAAACTTTGACATGCACGGACAGCAAGTCATTGTCTGTTTTGAATCAAGATCATACATGTACCACTTTTGTCTTGGATATTTCTTTTATGGCATGGAGGATCCCTTTAATGATGAGGCTCACATTGGGGCAGCATCACCCAGGAGTTTATTGTTCGTTTTCATTTAAAGTGACTTTTTTCATTCTGTGTGATGGATCTATGTATGCGACTGAATGTTGTTAGAATCTTTGAGATGATTTGGCTTCAATGAGTCTGCATTTATAAGAGATGAAGGAAGAAATATGTTGGATTTCCCTTTTGATAGCTCAGTGACTCACATTCAGATGTAATATGTGTGCAGGTAGTATATACAGTTGAACCTCTCTTATCCGGCCTCCCTTTATCCGGATCTCTCTATTATACGGACGCAATCTCGCCGTGATTTTTTTTTTATAATTACGTGAGGAAAGGGGGATTCCCAACTCCTTGAGAACTCCTACACAAACACACATGAATTACATATTACTTCCAACATGATTAACATACATACATGTATATTACATCAAATTTCCTTCCAAATTGCTTACCTTCAGACATTTTTAACATCCCCAAACATCCCCAAATGTAACAATGAATAGGTTGCAGTATACACATTACTGGTGGTACTACAATGGGCTACATCAGTACATGTGTATGTATATGTACATGTATAAAGCATTGAGTCTCCCGTATCCGGCCAAATCCCTTATCCGGAGGGGCCCCGGTCCCGACTTGTCCGGATACGAGAGGTTCAACTGCATATAGTGATGGGCAGTTAATTTCATTTTTTTATGTGTGTGTGTGTTTGATATTTATATTAGGAGAAAATTTTCCTTCAACATTCCATTGGGGAGGGAGAGTAGTTGGTATGGATGATATGCAACATGTAATGGCAATATGTATCAAAAAAACAAAAACAAAAATATCCATTGGTCAACAAGCCCATTAGATAGAGCAGCATTCTGTCATACAACGTGTATGAAAGAGATCTTTCTTAATTTACTCTGGCATCATACCAGACATGGATATAGAGTCAAGATATCTCAGCTCGCTGGTGCATTGAACAGAGAGGTCATACGAATGAATTGACAGAGACCAGAGGTGTGGCTGTGGAATTTCTCTGGCAGGGATATGTCCTTGTAGCCATTCCCCTTTCAAAAGACTTTCCGACCCTTTGATTGTTCGGTGAGCGCTTGGCTCTTACATACATCAACAGTGCTTGTTTCGGTAGCATTTGTCATTCACTATCGTACTGAATTTCCATTGGATTTTGTTGATAAGCTGGTTGTGGGTATGAAAACAGCGTATTCAGCCCAAGTTCCAGGACGAAAAGACATTGAACAAAATACAAATATGAGAATTAAATCAGTATACTTTCTTTGAGAAAGTAAGAGCATCATATTGTAAGAGTGAAAAATAGAAGTATTTTTTTAATTCTATCTTGCTAGTATTTCCTGAAAATCCCAGAGGGCATCTCTGCAGTGCATTCCAAATTAAGGGCATATTTCATCTGGGAGATGGTACTGTGGCATTATGAGTGAAATGTCCACCATGCATGCTGTCATTTTCACTCGCACATAATACATCTGGGCTTTAGACCACTGATGCTGGCGTTGTTGAACCAATACGGTCTATTTCTGTGTAGAGGGATGTGGTCATTGTAATGCTAAACTTCTGTGTGTGAGCACATGTCATGTCATTATTTCCACATGTATCTCTTCGTCAAATTGTGGTGACTGGGAATAAGATTGGCAGGCCTTTGAAAGAAGGATAATTCTTTTGAAGAGTTTACCCGTTATAATGTCTAAATGCCAAACATTTCAAGAGAGTAATATTTCCCGAATTGGGACTTGTAAAACTAAGTTTTCGTGAATGGTTGAATTTGTGATTGAGATACGCAGTGATGAGGTGTAAAATGAACAATATCCGTTTTCGAGAGAAAAGCTAGTGATTTTCCCCTTGGAGATGAAATACATTGCATTTGTGTTACAAGAGGGAATATTTGCGTAAGTAGCTAATTTTGTGACTATTCAATAGGTAACTCATTAAATTCACGAAAATAAAACGTCACAAAATATACCAGAGACATCAATGCATTTGTCATGTAACATGAACTGGGGAAACACAGAAAAAAAAATGCATGATTGAATGAATATTTTTACAATCTGCTTTTTACAGCTAATTCTGATTACATACCTATGCCGAGATGCTTGCCAGAAACCCTCATTGCTTATTGTAATCTGTGTGTGTGCTTGTCCCATTTGTATACCGTTACTGTGTATATACACAGATACCAGTCTTACTTTATATTTGTACTTGTATGTAGTGTGTTGGCTTTCTGCTTGCTGTGACTTCTTTTGATGGCATATCAGGGGTGCATTTAAAGTACTAAAACTTGTCATACTTTGTTATGTGCTTTAGAAGCATAATGGTATTAAGTCAGGTGTGTGAGAATGGGTACTAGAGCCCTTCTGGTTCTGACTGTACAGGTGTTGCAGACTATACTTACAATGCTAACTCTGCATTTTCACCTAGATACTTGTACTCATACCATCATTCCCCTGGTGAAGAAGTTCTGCGAGAATGCCATGAACAATGAAGACTCCACTTTACCGGCCGTAGCCAAACAGTTTGGGAGACTATGCCATGGTTTGTCAGGTAAGGTCATATGTCATTTTGACTGGTCCTGTTCTGGAGAGAAGACAGAATGCAAAATGAGGCCTGATTGGCAGTTCAGTTTAAGGATATTTCACGTTAATTTTAATCAGTAGTGAGTTGTGTGGTTATGTATCGAATCTTTATTTAAAAACCTTGGTTTTCTGTGGTCCTACACAAACCTAAGACTTTTATTTAAAAATTCTTGTTTTTCCTGGTCCTACTTGAAAGCTGTGTAAATTGTCCTTTTAAATATAAGAGGCAGAAATTAGTTATCTTTCACTAAGTATGCACAGAGAGACTTCTGCAGTCACTACAGTAAGGGAGACAGAAGCATTACATTAAAGAACATCTCTTTTATGCGACACCCAAAGAGCTAAATTGTCAAAATAACAAAGTGGTTTCAGTACTAGATAAAGCTTTTTGACACACACAGAGTTCTGCTTGCAGTTTGACATACTTTCATAAAAATAGATTTGTTATTTCTTCATACTATTGATACAATTGAAGTGGTAGGAGAGTGATTGAACTCATGGAAAAAAAAAAATCTTAGAATCAGGTTTGGATTTATGTTTCAAAGGCCGACCATTCACCTGCTCTTTGGAATCAACCATTTTGTGGTCAATTGCTGTCTGAAAGAACAATGGGTCCGCTCAATCAAAATGTGCAAAATATGCCTGCAGGTATCATGCTGTCTGCTTGCTGTGTGCATGTGCCAAGTTTGGCGGTAAATCGTAGCCGTCAGCGAGATATCACGAACGTGACCCCATGGTGTAATGGAGAAATCTTGTTCGGTGTAACATTTCAGGAAACGCTTGTGGGCACGGAGTGGGCATTAGACTAAGTCATATTGTGACGATAGATGGCTAGATCCGTCACTTTTATTGGTATGAATGAATGGCATTCCAAGTGTATCACATTTTGTTCTTTCTTTCTGTATGGCTATGTATTGCACTAGTTTGCAGTTTTTAGGTGCAGAAAAACAAGCATGTTAGCATCTGAAATTGATTTTGCATGAATGTGTTAGTGAAGTGTAGAGGCAGGGTGAATTAAATTGTGAGGTTTCTTTTTCTTCCCCCTTTGCAACCTTGCATCTCCTTCAGTGAATTTGACGGAGGAGTTGAAACTCTGGTTCCTCAAGTTTTACTACCAGCTCTGCTCTGTGGGACTCAATGAAAGAAGTATCAGCAATGACAGACTGGTGAGTACAGGAATGTTTGACCTTTGACCCATCAAGTAATGGGGCATGTTTGCTGCGGAAGCTATTATCTTTTGGTCATCAAATTGGCAACTCTGAATTTCACTGCGTCTCTTCTGAAGATGACGTGTATCTATTGGAATTCATTAAACCTGCATGATATTAGACTGCACTTGACAAAATTTATCAATTTGAGAAACACTCCCAAAATGTGTTGCTGATTTGAAAAGCAGTTCGAATATAAGCATTCTGTAGGCTTTCGTAAGTTCCGCAAATGAAAGAAAGAATTGTACATAGGCGACAGATCAAATGAAAGAGAATTTTACTCTACTGTATGTATCACAAACAATGAATGATGAAAGCATTGATAAGGTAACATTTATTTTCTGGGACTGGGAGTTAAAGTGAAAAAAACAAAGGCAGTGATGTAAGCAGAAAAAAATCCAGACTGTAGTATTCATAGTTGTTTGAATTGAGGTTCTTTCATTTAAGCCTATAGTTTCTGTGTTTTCCTACCATTTCTGTAAATGCTTGTGAGATATGAGGTAAGCAAGAGTAACCTAAGGTGTAGATTAAAACAGTCAATATGACAGTGGATTTTTTTGTCATCAGTGATGTGTATCAAGCTTGAATTTTATTCCATGCTACTAGAGAAAAGCAGGAAGAATACACCTTGGTATACTCCTCAGCATTGGATTGAGGTGTCTGGGTGCAACAGATCCTTCTTTACATTACCTTGTTGTGACCCAGTAATATTTTATGCTCATTGTATCCCCCAAACAGAGTTGGGAGGATACTATGAATTTTTGTGTGTGTGTGTGTGTGTGTTTCTAGGCTTGATTCCAACGTGTACCCTACAGAAGTTTGTGATGGAAATCAGCCATTAGTTTCTGTGTATTTTTCTTGTGGAACATGCAGATATAATTTTGTACTTTGGGGACAACTGACTTTTCACAGAATATAATCTAACACATGCTTTGTATGACCTATAAATCTAAAGTGTGTTTAACCAGTAAGAGTACATATTTGAGAATGCATGTTGAAGTATATTGTCTGCAGAGCAGGAAGTGTTAAAGTATGTGTCAGGAGTCATCTCCAAAAAGAGAGAAATATGGAAGAAAACCTTGCATTAAAAACACTATATTATCATTCTGTCATCACAAGGACATAGGCAGTGGCAAGCAACAATGGGAAATTGAATATGACTTGCCACAGGGATCAAATGTTGGAAGAAAAAAATGAAATCAAGCAGAACTGATAGAAAGAGGAGTCAGTGGTCATAACTATATAAAAAGCATCTTTCATACACCAGGATAATTCATGCACAGATTGTAGTGACTCTAGAAGGATGATACAGTAACTGTGGGCTGTCCATTAAGTAGGTTGCCAGGTTTCACTTTATGAGACTGGGATTTTGTTGCCTTTTAATTGACCCATTAGCTTAAAGCACTGGTATACTAGTAATCCAGTGCTTGTCTTTTCTCCCTGGTTGCTATGGGAGACTAATGGTGGAGGAAGTGAGATGGTTGTATAGCAGCTATCATGCATAACCCCCATGCCCCCTTTTTAAGATGCAATCTCCTTTTTTGCCCTCTGGAAAGATTTGATACATAATCAGTGAGAGATGAATTACATGTATGCCTACCTGAATGGGGAAGTCCAGACGATTTTCATAATTTCACATCATGCCATACATAAATCGACAGCTCTAGGTATAGAATTGTGGAATTTACTGTGGTCCTTGAACAGAGAAACCAGTACCCTGAAAAACCCGAACCCTGAAAAACCCGAAACAAATTACACTGAACAATGATAATGACAATAGGAGGCTCTGATATTTCAGAAATGAAGCAGTGTAATTCCATTACAATACTGATTGCTTAACAAATTCACCTGTGTGGAATCTATGCATGCCTTCTTACTTTGTTCTGCTTCCTTGAGCCCCAACTCATGCATTTTCATGGTGAGGCTGCCACGTCGTCATCCTAGTTCATTGCGATTTGAAAATTTACATTTTGAAAACATTCTTATTCCTCATCCCAATCACTATAAAGTCTGAAACTCTGTACCCAGTATAACCAATTTTTAGTTGTTCAAATGCAAAAGTCTGAAGATCATCCAGAGGTTTCCTTTAACTGCATTTTGCAGTGATGGACTCTTAGGTGTACATGTATTACTTTTTCATTTCCTCACCCATATCCAAAAAACTTTGTTTTTCCATAATAAAAAGAAGAAGGAATATATATCTGTATTTTACATCTGTAAGCAATTGTCCTCAATGTTCTTGACTCTTCTTTTTGGTGGTATTGAATGGGGTTGGTTTGAATGTCATGTACAAAGTGTGGAAGTGTGTAGTACAACTCCAGTGTACTTACACCCCAGCATAACAATAGCCCGAGTCAATAGGAGCGGCTGTGAAGTCACAATAAAGCCCTTCACACATCTGACACACGGTCAGTGAGTAGAAGTGTTGACATAACGTGTGTGTGCATTGTATTCTCAATCAGGAACACTCCAGTGCAGCCGCCAATGCCTCCCAGGTATGGTATATGGTCCCAGCAGAGTCTTCTCCTCCCCCTTCTCTTTTTTTTTCTTTTCAAAAAAAAAAAAAAAAAAAGAGAGAGAGAAGAAATAATGATATAACAACAGCAACTACAGCAGTGGCTGTTGTTACAGCAAGTACAGCAGTGGCTGTTGTTGCTGTGTTGTTTGTAGTGTGTTTCTTGATGTAGAGAGAGGTTTTTGACATTTTCTCTCCCTTGCAGTTTGCTCTCAGAATGCTGTTTAGTTTCCCTTCTCATCCAAACTGAGTGCTAGAGATGAGTACTGTTCAGCCTTGTTGGATCAGAATCATGAACAAGTCATGAAAACAACAACAACAAAAAAGAAAGACTTGTACAAGTCATGTCTTGAGAATGATATATATTTTAGGAATTCTATATGCTGTTTTAAGTCCTGAAAATCTCACTCGGTGATTATGAATGTTGATGTTCCAAGTTTTCCCATTGATGTTTTCAAAGCATGGACAAATACAATTGCATTGGCATTGGGCTGCACCTTGTGCCAGGCCATGGAATAACAGCGTTTAATTAATCTTAACGGAAAGACATCACAGTGTCTTTCATAAAAATCATCTTGCGTCATGATTATGAGAAGGCTGAGCAGTGCCATACCTAGTCCAGATTCTGGACGTTTTCTATCATTACGCATCCACGCGCCGCTCCACAGCTTATCGCGCTATCCCCTGTAACCGCTCGGTGCCAGCAAACCTGTCCGAAAAAACGTCCAGAATGGTTTGACAGTGCGTAGGGTCAAAAGTTCATATTAGGTATGCTGACGTAATGCCCTACCTCTCGCAAGCTCATTGCGTATGCATGAAAACTAAGGGATCGATCACAGAAAAGTTCTGTGGGATCGATCGATCTGCAGCCAGCTGTCTGCATTGCACCGTGAATATCAGTGCGATCTGCAACAATTACTAATTATGTGCACAGAGATGCCTGCATTTTTGCACATCACACATTATCACAATCAAAGAGCCAACTCCTTGATCACAATGCAATGCGATACTCAGTACTTCAGTGATCCGTACCATGCATTGTTGCACAGCTGATTCGTGCAACGTTTTTGACTGGCTGAAAGTTATGGTTGCAGTCATCTAGGACCTACTTTCACGTGGTGTTTTGGACTGAGTTGTGCCCAGATTCGATGATGACTTGAATATCATTCTTGAGATTCGAAATGACGAGCTACAAATCGCCAGCTCGCCGATGTATCATTTGTGATGTGCCACTTCTAACGTCCAAACACTACATAAAACTGCAAAGAACGTCGTGAGATGTGGACCTCAAGAAAAGTTGGAAGATTTGTTTGGCGATGTTATTGTTGGTAAAGGGGATCAGTATGTTTTGTTTTTGTTGTTGTTGTTGGTTTTTTTTTGGGGGGGGGGGTTGTGCCAATCATATTCATTAACGGAAATAATTTTGTCATCAATTATTCTTCATTAATAATATTGTATGATGAAATATTCAGAAATTAAAGAAATTCTTAAATTGACAAAGGCACTTGTATGCACCTGTTTTCATTATTATCTGGCCCACTAAATAACAATGTAATTTTGTAATGTAAGCTCAGGGCTGTGAGATGTGGGTTGTATGAACCGGTATTTAGCTATGGTATACAAGATACTAGTATCAAGCATATTCAGGGGAGGTGGAGATGAAGGGGATACATTACACAATTGTAGTGCAAAGTTTTGAAGTATATGTATCAAGGAACCAGAAAGTGCCTTTTTTGTTTGTTCTTTTCCCCAAATGTTAGTAGAGAGCAGTCTAAATTTAAAGAATTGCGCTAAGTTTGTAAAACTTGTATCATTTTATTACCACTTCATGTAGGCCTACTGGGCAGTTAGACTGAAACTATTCACTTTGGTAATTTCTATAACAGAGACAATCAGACCAATATCCCTGTTGTAAGAATACCCCGTCACTCAGTCTTTGTTAGTCTTCATGATAACAAAGCTAAATTTAGTAAACCAAGATGAAGACGCTTAAGGTAATTTTTGCTATGTACAGAGATATTGGTCCATTTGTCTCTGGCATTACAGAAGTGAACAGTTTTGGTTGAACTGCCCTTCTGCATATGCATATATATATATATATATATATATATATATATATATATATATATATATGTATATATAATATCCAATTATATCTTCCTTTTTTTTTGCAAACCATACCTGTATTTGCTCAAAAAAGTAGCTCCATGTATATACATTATTAAATAATAGGCCTATTCATATCAAAAGACAGTCTGACAGAGCAACTTGTTTGTTTCTAATTCACAAACATTTAAGGGGGATATCAGCGTGAAATTATACTTGGGAAATGCGTGGGCCATGCACACAACACACACAAATGCATACACGAATGTGCACACAAATGCATACACAAATGTGCACACACATACACACACACAAACATACACAAACACATGCACACACACACTCACATGTTAGCAATTTGATTAAACCCCCTATTACAAATCACATCCAAATTAAAACATTATACATGTACATTAAAATTATGTGTACTTTGTACATACAGCTGTACAGTGTAGTAGACTTTACTTTTTTTTTTCCACGTTTATGGCAGCTGAGTATTGGTAAATAAGTTTAGATTTTTTTTTCACTGTTGAGGTGTGGTCAGGAAATACATCAATTTATCACTATTGTACTTTGAAATGTGCAATGTACAGTGTACATGTACATTGTACATGTGCAATATAAGTATGTACTGTTAAATACACTGTGTAGTCTTCATCATTTCATGTACAGTAACAGCAGACAGCAAAGTGAAAACAAATGGACTACGAGTAGTGTAATTTGAACATATGTATAATTTGTACATTTTTACTTACATTACTTCTTCAGCCTTCATTATAAAAATTTGGCCATGATGGTAAAACTGTTAATGTTGTACCAACTACCAAGGAAGTTTCAAAGCTAGCATCCCACTCCCAACTGTCAATAATGAGTTCAAAAAGTTGTCACTCTGGGAAGGACGTTCAAAATAATTCCTCAGGATAAGTTGGATATTCTTCGCCACCATGTACTCATAAGGAACTAAAATTAAATGTTCTATAGTTGATAAAATATTAGGCATATTTCAGTTGTTTCTCCATGCTCTTGAAATTCCTTCATTATACACTTTCATTTGTACATGTACATGTACAAGTACTGTAATATACAATACATTTACTGTATATTCATGATAGTTCATGATTATTGTTCAAAAACAGTGCATTATTTCAAACAAAATACATTGTAAACTGTTTGACTCTGAATTTTGATGTCAGAGAAATAATTTGTTATGTCACATCAGTCTGATTACCATGTGTAGTAGATGGTAGTAGACTCTCATTACACATCAAAAACACAGGATTAACATGAACTGGTTACAAGTTATGACAAAGAAATCTTCCTGGTCCCTCTGTAGATTTTTTTTTCATTTGGTGTGTTTTACAACAATTCGTGGTAAAAAAAAAAAAAATTGCTTCGAAGTTCAAAAAAGAAAATAAATTCATTGCTACACAGTTCACACTACAGGTACAAATGTTCATGTGCATTAACAGAATTAGTTTTATTTTTATCAAAATGGGCCAAAGAACATACTGTACATGTACTTCTCATGAATGATTTTGTATGTAAAGAAAGTATATGTAAACAAGTTCTTGGTAGTTGTACAACTCAAAAACATACTCTACACATGTGTACACTTGTATGTACATGTATGCATAGATGAACATGCGATGTACAATTACATGTGCAGACAAATGGCATTTACAGTTCAATTTTCAAACACCCACCCAAACACCCAAAACACACAGCCCATCCCCACTTGGCATGGTCTGTATGTACATGTACATGTAATCCACTACATCACAAAAACACAACCTTGAATTAAAATATTTCAACTTTTCCATAATTTTATCACTTGTAATTACGATATGTTACCATCAACATGTCCAATGAAATGAAAATATTCACGCCTAATAAACAAAGTACAGTATGAAAAGTAGGTGTGTACAAATGTACATTGTATTTGCTTCTATGAATAAGAGCAAGGTACAGGAATTGCAGTGATAAAAAGAAAATTATTGTACATGTAGCATGGATCTGCAAAAATTTAGGTACACCAGAAACCAATGTACCAACCACTCACCATTACAAACCTTAAGGAGGAAAAACACCCACAGTGGATTCTTGTTTTAAAACAATCATATGAATTCTCTAAAAAAACAATTTTCAAAGCCCAAAGGTACAAGCTACATGTACACGTGTGTACGTAACATTTTTCAGTAAAAAAAAAAAAAAAAAAAAATCTGAGCTACGATGTACAGCTGCACAGCTGTACATGATTCTTCATGTTACCAGTATATCTGACAAGGCCTGAAAATTGAGTGCTTTTAAAAAGTGGATATAATCGTCTAGATCACTTGGGCATCCACACAAAACCGTACTGTGTACGCTGCTTACGTCAACACCCAGGCCAGACGCAATGGTAGCTATCAGAACTCTGATTTCACCATCTGTTGCCAACATGCTGTCAACAATATCCTTTTGGATATCAGTTTCTGTGTTCCGGTGGTACATGTAAACTTATTAACATACCTGTGGCAACCTTCTGGAAGCAGTGCCATAAAGGTCGCGTATACATTACTGCACATTTTTCTTATCATCCTTTCACAACATGCACCATGGGTCTTCAAGTCATCTGCCAGCCACTTGAACATTGTATCTTGATCTCCTGCAGCAGACTTGACAACATGTTTTATATTTTGCTTGTCCCGCAACTGATTTACCCACACATAATTGCAAAGACCAAAGTTTTTGATGATACCGCTACGCACATCTCTGGTTGCAGTGGCTGTCAGGGCAACAGTGGGACTGACGACTTGAGTTTCGATCGTAATTCACCCAATTTTCCATACGCTGCTCGAAATGCTTTGGTGTCTCCAGATGCGATCCCCCTATTTGAAAAATAAGAAAAAAAAAACCCAGTAAGATTTAAAAAAAAAAACATTTTCTACATTGCACATAAGTGATTTTAATAATGCCTGCAGTCTCTACAATGCATATCGCATAGCCATAAGACTGCATTAATCTAATCTATAGATGAACAAGTATGAGTACATTTGCATACTGAAGCATGCTCCTATTTGAGTCTTTTCTCAATGTACATGCACATGAAGAATTAGTCTGAGGGCCACAGCGTGTGTCTCGATCGCTCCTCTGAGTAAAGGAGCAAAGCCGACGAGACACAGGCTGTGGCTCACAGACTAAAGCCATGAAAAGACAGTAGGCCTATATGTGTAATTGCATTTGTATGCGAGAAAGTTACAGTAGTTATACTGTACTGTACAAAAAAATTAAACCAGTGCAATTACGGTGTTAACAATTTATCACAATTACACAGGATTTAACTCGGTACACCTAGGATTAGGAACACTAACAAGAGTAGTAGTAGTACTGTAGTAGAAGCCTGACATGTGTTTACCCTAACCGGCCCAGAGGCCAGACATAACTATATTTAGTTTTACAATCATTTTTTGTTGTTCAACTAGGGGCCTACAGTTACAGTTTGTAATTCAAGACAAGAGACACGTAATGAAAGTTGCCTTGACGAATCATTTTTAGAAACTGGATAGATCTAAATGATTAGCTTACCGCTAGGTAGGCCGCTTGAGTCTTTGACTTTGTCACGCAGGCCAAGCAAGATCCATACTCGACCATAGCCCTGCTCATCTGGTCCGAAATTAAAGACTTCAAAGGCATGACAACAAGAGCCACAGCTTTCGGAGAGTCTGGTCCTTCATGTAGATCTAGTTTGGGAAGAATATCAACGCATAACGGTGCAGCTTGGAAGTTGGAACACCACACTATTGCCGAAACCAGTCGGCAGGGAGATAAACAAATCATGACCACGCACGGAGAAACGAGTACGTGTACGTGTAGGGACTTCTGACACTGTGGTTCTGCTGCTGCTCCCCGAAACCGTCAACGAATCCAAGCTCCTCAGTAGCACATTGCATTGAATGCTCTTCTCATTATCACTGTCATAAAAGCGACGCGGAGACGCTGATGTTGACATCCATTGATCATGTAAACAAGATTTGGAGGAAATACTTGAAAAATGCTGCACAGATTTTGGTCGGAAAACGCAAGACTCGGAATCAATATGAAAAGCACATTGCACAAGCTCTGTACACGCGATCCGGGGGATCCCCGATCGAGAAGTAAAAGCCACCTCGAAATTGACATGTACGATAGGTCACGATGCTTTAAATAGGCAAATACTTTTTTTATATGTATTTATCAATTTTTTATTTGTTATATGTAAATAAGTATTTTTTAAATCGAAAAATAGATTTAAAATGTTGATAATTGTGATATTTATAATTTAATTTATAACAGTTATGGAAACGAATAGAAGTTAGTCTTAATCTTACGCACGGTTTATGTACGTTCTAATTTCATTCTCCTCTTATGATCTCTAAGATATATTGTTTGAGCAATTTTTAATAAAAAGAAAGATAATTTTGACATTCTGTTAATATATGTTGAGATTAATACAAATATTGGCGTAAAATACGTATCTTATATTGCTTAATGCAATATACCTCTTTGCAATAAGGCTACAAGATTAGAGATCGATCGACTTTTTTTCGATCCCGCAAATTGCCTGCTGGACGCGATCTCATCGACCAATCAGGATGCTCGAAATGAATGAGGGAATGGGGGTGGGGCCAATTTTTTCCGAAATATTTCGGGGAGACTTGGCAAACCAGACTGGACTGTTTTGGAGGTTGAGATGCGTGCGTGCGCGGCAAATTAATACACGAGCGTACGGTGGGGCATACGCGTGCTGTAGCGGTGTGTGCGCGCGGTAAATGATCGCACAAAACAGTCCAGGCAGTGGACTATGCCATACCTAACCTTCAATCTCTACTTTCGTTTAACCTTTCAGTTAGAAACCACATGTAAAGCAAAGTTTCATTCCAAGGAAGAGAAAGCAGGTGTACGTAACCAACACTCTCTAAAATCCTTCAGCCAGATTCCTGCTCAGAATGCTCTGTTGTGTGTTAATGTCTCTCTGTGTGTGCTATTCTTGATTCTGACATGTCTGCATATTATTATCTTTAATTGTTATTATGCAGTGTATTTTAATGAAGTTCTGTGTATATTTAGAATGCTTTCTTAACATATTTTGAAAGTATTCCAGAATCAGCTTTCTTCTCCCCCTCTTCCCTCCTATTTGGCCATGATTTCATAATTGTTCTAGTAGGACAATTTGGACGACTGCATTGTATTTATTGCAGTCGGTCTTTATGAAAGTCAGCTAATACCCTATCATATCAGTCATGGCAGTCATATTCATTCTGTTTCTGTCATAACCATGGTTGACGATCTGTAAACAAGATTGACAAGTAAATGTAAATGATAAGTACTGTTAATTCTCCCAGCATTTTCATTTAAAACTCATCAAGATTATTTCAGTCTTTTATTTGTACCAGAAGACAGTTCAGCATTCACAGTATGTGAATTACTAAATTCCCAATGAATTGTGCATTTTCAAATGTACAGCATGTCTTTCATAAGATAATGGGCTGGTTTTTATGTAACATATGACATAACATTATCACATATGTCAACAATTCCTGAATGTGTCTTGTAAAACTTTTGCACAGCCTTGAAATGAACCTTGTCTTGATTTTCTCTCTTTCCGTTTAATAGAAAGATTTACATTTATATAAAATAATCAAGTTCTCATTGTAGAAATTCTGCAGTTTGGTAGTGTAGTGTTCCTTATCTGATAGTAGCTGTGTTTGCATGCATGTGTGTGTGTTCATGTTGTCATATTTCCATTTATTTTGTTTATGTAGTGTTTGTAATGATGAAGTGTAACAGCAAATGCAAACACATACAAGATGTATTGAGGTCATAACTTTTGCTGAATGTTCCACCAGAGTTGCATTGAATATTGCAGACCCTCTTTGCTGATTATGCTGAGTTAATATATTGACACTTGTGATGCGTGGCTATTGTGGTGATGATCTTCTATAACAGTCCAGGTTAATTTGCTTTATTGCTTTTGAGAATTTACAGCGTCTTTGGAGTGTGTGTTTCAATTTTGTTGTAAGTCATAGGTCAGACATCAAAGTAATCTGGACTGATGGTAGGATGGTGGAAAATTAACTCTTGAGATCGGTTTGGATATTATTGTTTTCCGTACCCAAACTCTTCATTTTATATTTTGTATGTGTTTACTTTTTACTTTTTTCTTTTTTTGCTGTGAAAGAACGAGTGTTAATCAGTTCTCAAAAAAAAAGTAACTTCAACATGATGAAATTATGTTTGTGGATGTAACTGTAGTAATGCAGTGAGGTTGTAGTTTGTGATGCAACAGAAACTACACTTTCTTCAGTACCCGTGTAAGTTGAGCTGTGTGAATGTATGGGATTTTTTCTTTCTTTCTTCTAAAGCTCACCGTTGTCAAACAGGTGAATTATGACCCCCTCGTTGATCTGTCATCCTGTAGTATCACTAACATTAGATGAAGAAAACATTGTGATCACATGCTCTCAGGAATATGGTGGTAATACAATTCCTTTGCAGAAAATAGTCACTTTCATCTGTAGTTTGCATTCATATTCAGCAGAAATAGCATCATGTAAAAGAGAAAGTTGTCAGGAATTCAAAAGTACATTAGGAGCTTGCATATCATGTACAATAGCAGAATTAGTATAATTTCTCAAGTTAGAAATTTGATGCTGTTGCTATGAATCTTTCTGTTCTACTTTTTATAACCTGAAAAGAATATTCTAGATACTAGTAATTTAATAGCTCTGGAAGATAGATACATTGTATTCTATAGATCTCTTACTCTTCCAAACCTCATGTTTCTTTTTATGGAAAATGTTCCACTGTCTACATATTATGCTGTTGCCTCTACAAAACATGTTTGAAGAAACCAGACATCACAGCATAAAAATTTTTCAGTCTGCATGTGTTTTTCTCCCCCAAACCTAGCCAAAAATTAAAGGTTCACTGGATTGTGAAAACCTTTGCAGATCTTTTGTAATATTGATATAAATGGATGTCTGGTGTCTGTTGGAAATCACAAGCACTGAGCATAAAGTGTCACTAAGGACCTCAATGGACTCTGAATGGGGTGTGAAGTGAGTGGCATGAAAACTAGTCCACTTCTCTGCTGAGAATGACTAACATGAATCTTGTCCCAACTCCTCTCTTTCATTGCATCAGAATTCGCCAGTGCTGACGATGTATCGAGAGGAACACAGACTGACGGAATGCAGACAGCACTCTGCCTTCAACTTTCCTGTGAGTGGACAAGGCTGCAACCTTGTTTTGTTGTGTTCCTGTCTTTAAATGCTTTAAACTCATTACATTAATGATTGATGTACTCAAAGGTAGTTTGCATTCTGTGAGGACATGGTCACATGGGAGACACTGATGCTAGGCAACCTTGCAGGTGAAATGGCTACTCATTTCTCTTTGATTAAGAGATATTAGCTCCATTGCCACTTATTGTGGGGAGTAAGGGGGGAATGCTATTAATATTGAAGACCTTGTTAATGAAAGGTAATCACACTGATTGAGTCCAGTGTAAAGTATAATGGAACGGAATAGGTATGTAACTTTATATTGCATAGTATCCTTGATCTGCTAAATAAAAGGGAGATGAGGCTGCTTAAAGGCTCATGACAAAACTTGCATTAAACAAGCCTGTATGCTGAGGGAATCATGAGGTCATTTTCTGAATGCAAGCTTCCTCTTGTTTTAGCTTGTTCATATCGAAAAGTAAAGAAGGGTGATATACCAAGAATGTGTACAAGACCGCATAAGGGTGGAATGGTATCATAATCCTCATGAATGAGTATGGAGTGTGGATGTGTGATTTTTTTTTTAAATGTTACATAATGCCAGAAATCAAATGCAATACTGCAAAGCAAGATATTTTTGTGACATGAAATTTTCGCGAATAGGAGCCCATGGTCTTTTTTTTGTGGCATGAAATTTTTGTGAATTACAATTGGCATTCAGCGCATATAATGTAGACAAGAACTTTTGTAAGCATTTTAATTTTGCGAATCTTGGTTCACAAAATTAGCGTCCATTGGAGGGTGCGTGGGTTACATTATGTTATTTTTCTTTGCCATCCCGTCTTTTCCTCAGTGTATGGTGCTTTTTGCCGGTCCTCGCAACTTCAAGGCAGAGCTCCACGGGACCTTTGCCAGTCTATGCGACGACCCTCAGCCCCAAGTCAGAGCGACACTGGCGTGTGGGTTCCATGAGGTAGGATAGAGGGCACTATTGAGCTTGGATTTGTTAGCATAAGCACTTCAAACAAATTATTCATGATATGGTTGATACAGTAGCTACCAATGAAATGACTGATGATGGCAATGACTCTGAAGTTTGTATCATGTGAAATTTTGATGGATTATTCCTATAATCTGTAATCTTCATAATCGGTAAGGTGCAGTTCAGCCATTGGCTGCTCTTTTATTTTTACTATTAATGCTGATGCTACTGCTACTACTACCAATACTACTGTTACTACTGCTGCTGCTACTACTACTGCTGCTACTGCTGCTGCTGCTACTACCACCACTGCTACTACTACGTCTACTACTACTACTACTACTACTACTACTACTACTACTGCTACTACTACTACTACTACTACTACTAGTACTACTACTACTACTACCACTACTACTACTACTACTACTACTACTACTACTACTACTACTACTACTACTACTACTATGACTATTACTACTACTACCACTACCACTACTACTACTACTACTAATGAAACTAGACCTCCCAACCATTGTGAATTTGTAGGAACGAATCTGGATGTTGTACCAATCACAGCTCTTGTTTCAATAGCAGTTTCTTACTTTTTGTGATAATTTTATTAAACACTCCTATGAGAACTGCTATTTCTTTCCTACTTTGTAGCCAAATCATCCCTATATTTCAGTCACAATGGTTGGGAGGTCTGTGAAACATCCTTTTAGCATCCCATCTCTTTTCCTTTGATCTATGATCTACAGGTTGCTCATCTCCTAGGAAACACAGTGTCCTGCATCCATGGTGAGCTGGTTAGCTTGCTGAAGGATGACAGCTTACAGGTATGGATCTCTCAATATTTTCATCTCATCTTACAAGAAACCTGATATAACATGACTACGAAATCGGTATTACCTGAATTGATTTAAAAATGACTTTGCTCTCAAATAGAGTCATGTAGGTCTGTCAGCCCTCGTTTTATGTTTTGCAGCTTGCTTTATTTTAAACTGGTATACATCATTGAAGTAGAAATCAAATCTGAATGACATCACATGTGTGGCAGCTATGATTTATTCCCTTTTTCTCCATACCAACTTCATACCAGGTTGTACAGGGTGTTGTGTCACACCTCCCCGAGACCTTGACTGCCTTTTCCAAAGCCAGCGCAAGCCATCACAATGACAACAAGGTATGAGTTATATGCCACCCCTCACCACCTTCTACTTCTCAGATTATGAGATTTCTGTCCTCATGTGTACCTTGGGGACTTGCTCCTTCCCCTGAAAGTTTTGTTTTCAACCCCATTTACACTTCTGAGATATGATCTTGCTTTCTGTCGTAAGACTAGCTCCTAAACACCTGTGTTTTCTTTATGCTAAACCTATGGGCAGTCTATGAACAATCACAACACTATGCTACCACACCTACAGTGTATTTCTTCAGATAGACAATAGAAAGCTTCTCTTGCATGTGTGTGTCTTCACAGTCCTGTAAGAGCATTCCTAATAGTCTACTCATGGCATGCACAAATGTCATTCTGGTGCTAGTGGTTTATAATGATAGATACTGTAGATACAGATAAAGCAAACATCGTTCCAATATGCTGAAATTTGGCTATGAGGGTTTTACTGCCTTAAGATCCTGAATGGCAATCTGGAATGGTCAGTCACTGTTGTTATGTTGGACTCAGATCCTCCTTCGCCCACCTTAATCATCGGATCGTCCTGTGTGGTCACCAATTTCCACTGACTGTATGAGTGTCACACCAAATGTACACCCCCATAAAAAATCAAGAATCCTGTGTTTCTTCCCACTTCCTGTCAGATGTATCTCTTTACTCGATATTTATCCCATCTATTCTTAGGATGTGATGGCTGTAAATCTTCCTGTAGCCTGTCTTTCTCTTTCCTTGGTCTGCAGTAAGATTGCAATTTGACCTATTATCTCCCAGATGCCGTGATTTCCCGTAAGGTTAGCACATGGCACTCCGAGTTCCCAGAAACAATGACTCAGTTTTTGATGAAACAAAGGAATTTATTCTAAAAAGTGCCCCAGGCAGTTATTTGCAACTTGCCGCAGCTTCTGATAACAAGTCACACAGAAAGAAAATTTCTCACGAATGGAAAAATAATGCATTTAGTTCTTTGGACACAAGCCTTTGTAAGGGACAGAATACTATCTTTATAGTTTTGCTTCTACAACAGCTTGATATCAGAAATAGTGCAGAGATTTTGCACTAAGCTGATAGTAGCTGACTTGGGGGAAAGACTCATCACCAATGTCACTAGCTTGATAGGTGGTCTGACCTATGCCTTGCCCTGACAACAAGTAAAGTTGGATAATGTGACCTTTGTGCAAAAGCTGAATCGAAATATCTGAGCAAAATGACACCCTCTCACATTTTCATTGTCAGATCTACACAACATGGCCATGAATTCATGGTCATGTCCTCAACAATATCTTGAAATCCTTCTTCCGTGTCCTTTCAACACTGATAGGCCCTACCGTGCAGAGAAAGTAATCACTATCTTGTTTTCCTTTCAAACTCTTGATAATTTTAAAGCTGTAGTCAATGATTTGCATCCTTTCTTCATGCTGAAAAGTAATTGATGGTCTTTTATGTGTGGAGAGGTATTTTCATATGCCCTTTGCATCCTCTGATTTTATTTACCTGTGAGTTTTTGTTGTATGATCTGTCATATCTTCCTCAATCTCCTCAGATGATAAACATTGCCATTTTTCCCTATCGGAGGGTAAGATAATTTCATCTGTCCCGTATTTCATAGCATGCACAGCGATATGGCATTTACTTTAGCAGTAGACCCGTTTTGCGTCTTTCATTCATCTGGCATTAGTTTGCTGTCTATTTTTCCTGACATGCCTTTTTGTTTTGTTATGCATTTATTTTCTTGGTGTGTGTGTGTGTGTGTGTGTGTGTGTGTGTGTGTGTGTGTATGTGTGTGTTTGTTTGTGGGTGTTTGTGAGTGAGTGTGATTGTGTGTGGTCATTTAGCTGCTGCAGTGACACTTAAGATATTGCTTCATACGGCAAAGTTTTCTTTGTAATCAAGCCTGGGTTGCATAGAGGTGTGGTGCTCCCTTTTAGATATGGTTTTGTTTATGATAGATTTGTTTTGTGTGTGTGTGTTTCTTTTTTTTTGTGGGACTGATACTTGCTTTGATTTCCATATACATTTAGCCTGCTGATACAGAAATCCTTGTGTGCAAGAGAGATACTGTATACGCCATATATTTTGCGAGTCTAAATTTTTACGAATCGGGACTTCCCTACAATTTCACGAGTGGTCAAATTGGCGATCGTGGAGTCCTGTACTGAACGTAGAAATGTATACACGTACATCACATTCATATCGGCACTAGAGTCAATATTTTCGTGTGTTTTTAATTTCGCGAATAGCAGCTGACTCGCAAAATTCACGAAAATAAAAACCTCGCGAAATATTCAGCGTATACAGTATTCTGAGAGGAGATGGCTGTATTTATAGTGAAACGCCATTTCATGTTCATCTGCAAAAAGAATAGAGCTAAATGAATGACAAAATGATTGAGAAGTGAAAGGTTTAACATGTAATTTGTTCGTCGGACTAAGCTCTTTCTTATGGTTTCAGTGTAGACATAGAGTGGAGTTTCCCTTTAATAACGATATTCATGAACATTTGGATATTCATAGAGACTGACACGGCCTCATAGTTTATTGGCTGTAGCATAACAACATGGCAGTGCTCACAGGTTTTAGCCCATATTTGCTATTCCATGAAATCACCAGAAGATGCTGGTAAAACAGTGACATACATGTGCAGCAGGGGTATATATTATAGACACTTCATGTCTTCATTTGAAACTGGAAATATGTATATATTCATGTATTTTCAAATCTTTAGCGCACACTGCATCTAGTGCAGTCTGTGCAGAGGAAAAACGATCACATTTCTATATACATTGCAAATGGCAGATGACAGCCATAACTTAACAGTGAGGTACGAGCTATCATTGCGCAAGAGCACATCAGAATCATCAGAACCCATTTTTGCTCCATCAAAGTGCTCATTAACAAGAGTTGCTTGCAGCCTCATACCTTCATTCATCTATTTATGAATTAGTTTGGCAGAGTATCCAACATCTGTAGAGATCACAACTCAATGATTTCAGACAAGTTTACCACGAAGTAGGTCATAATTCATTGTTCAAGCTCGTATGGCATTTTCTTTTTGTTATGCCAATAGAAGTTGTCAAATTCATTTTATTTTTTGCTTGCAGGTCATTCTTGATTTAAAAAAAAATAACAATAACAAAATTTTGTAAGATATTTGTGTTGATAAAGCATCAAACTAGGTGATCCACATGATCAAGAAATATGTGCGCATGTAAAGTAAAACGTTATTTCGTTAAAAGTTTGAGTTTGCTCAGCATTGAATGCCATTCCTTATGAATGTTTAGAATGTTCTTGCAGTTTCTTCTATGTGTGTGTGTGTGCAGAATCACATGTTTTTGTAGATAAAGTGAAGTCATTATGACCACTTTTGGAACAAAAATTATTCTTATTCATGACACATGATATGCGATGCCAAATATTTGAAGCTGGGTTGGAAAAAAATAATTCCACATTGTTTATCGCATCAAAGCAAAGGTATTTGATTGTTGTTTTTTGTATTCTTGGGCTTTTTTTCATTGTGATTTATTACAATTGTCACTTAAAGTTTCATATTTCATATAGGAGTATGTCTTCAGTGCAGTATTTTTTAGGAGGATGCTAATGAAATGATTATGGTGCAAATGGCTGACGATGTGGCTAGTGAATATCAACTCATCAAACAGTGCTTTGTCAAGCTTTCTATGAAATCAAGATTAGATGTGCACTTTAGTAAGCTAGTGACAAAAAAAAAAAAATCCATCACAAAATGATTGCCAGGGATCAACAAAAAATACAGAGGGCATTAAATCTGCAGGTGGTTGTGTATTTACTATATGCTCCATTACTATTCATTGTATGACATTGGGCATTTATTGTGTATCAAGCAAAAAGCACAGCAGATTACTGCTCTATGTAAACTGATATAGTTGCTGTGCCATAAACTGTTGTAGCATCAAACAGGACATCTAGCTCCGTCTGATCTTGATCTAACAAAAATAAGCCTCCCATGGTATTATATAACATGAGTCAATATTGGTCTCTTCCTGTCAAATTTGTCTGTTGCTCTTCTCTACTGCTACCAATGCCTCCATCCATTCATCCATCCATTCATCCATCCATCCATCCATCCATCCATCCATCCATCTATCCATCCATCCACCCACCCCACACAGGTTACCGGTTTGTCTGACCTCATCCCGGCCATCTTGGCCGCCGAGAGCCGCGCGGCGTCCTCCAGGAATTGGAGGCTCCACGTCGCCGTCCTAGAGAAGTTTGCCTGCCTTCCAAAGTGCCTCACCAGCGAGCAGATCCATTCCAAGTTTGTGCCACTAGTCTTCAAGTACGTCACCTCCCATGTGAGTACCTGCTTAGCGTTGATTTTTGTCATCTATGATGTGGAATGATACATGTGAAATATGAAGCGGTGTGTGGCGGGGCTCTGCATCAGATACTGAGCAGTCCATTTCAATCAGACAAGGGCCCTGTTTCATAAAGCTGTTCGTAAAGTTACAAACAACTTACGAGCGACTGGTGATCAGTTCTTATGTGCTGTACTTATCAGAATTTCCATAATTCAGCACAAGAACTGATCACCAGTCGCTTGTAAGTCACTCGTAACTTTACGAGCAGCTTTATGAAACACCCCCAAGGTAGTCATTTATGTTTAATAGTGTTTCAAGAAGTGTTATTGTGTTTCAAGCAGAGTTATTATTTGTAATGTACACAGGTGAATTAACATGAGGATAATCTATAAATCTCATTTTCTCCTCTTCCCCTATTCCTGCATTGTTATTGAATGCCTTCCTTATTAAAATTTTTCTGATGGCATCAATTAATTTTCATATATGAAATGTGCAAACTTGCAGTGGGCCTTGCCAATTCAGCACGCCGCAGCCAGGACGTTATGCGTTTTCATGAGAAACTGCCGAAAACTGGATCACAGGCAGGACATGTGCAACAGGCTAATACAAGGTAAGTTCCATCTGAATGAATATGGACTTGTGCCATTGATGGTGGCAGTGGCCATTTGCAATAAAACATTGACGAAATTTGCTCGTGTGTAAGTGGAATTGAAGCCAATCATTGTTTACCTCTTTTAGTGAAGTATTGCACCTCAGTTCAATACAGAAAATCATGAATCATTGTGACAGACAGGTAAAGAAGGAGTATGAAGACAACTTAACTTGAGGAATATGTGTATCAGTATGATAACTACCCGTGGTTGATATGACTCGGTTCAAGGTGCTCAGAATTTCCAATTTGGGGGTTTTGTATGTTTGTCATTTCACTGTCAGTGTTGTAGCCGAGTCTCATCTGACATGATTATGTCAACTAGTCATTGCTAAGCTTGCCACGTGTCTTCTTGCACCTTTGCAGAGTGCTGTAGGAGTAAGAGCAGTCGCTACCGCAAGTTATTCATCGACGTCTGCGTCATCGTCATGGAGATGTTCTCCAAGGCGTTCTTCAAGGAGTTCTTCATGGAACCTCTCATGGACCTTGCGTCAGACCCAGTCCCCAACATCAGGTGAGTCAAAGTGATGAGGATTCCTATTGTCACTAGGCGTGGTCAGAGGAAGGACATGATACCCTCTATGAAACTTGTTACACCCCATGTAACCCTTTGTCTAGATTCTCCAAGACTAGACTCCATGGACAGAAGAAAGTTCTGTGTTTGAGATTAATCATATACTGGGTGCCTCATCTCAGGATTGACATATGACTGGTTAGCAATGCGATCTTGTATTTTTACTGATATCACCCTTCAAGAAAGAACATAATTCTGTAGCAGCGGAAAAATTGACAAAACAAATTGAAATTAATACATGCTGCCCAAGGCAGACTTCCTCTATATGTATTTATAGCAGACGCCATAATAGTGTTTGCACCTGAAATAATGTTATCACAGGCTGTGTGTAACAGATACCATGTTGTGTGTGCAGCTGAAATTGTGTTATCTCACTTGTGCTTGTGCTGCACAAAAACACACCCACAAACATTTATGGTAAATTGTAAACTTGCTGTTGCAAATCAGCCTGTCTAAATGTGACTTCTATAGAGTAATACACAAGGATGATGCACAATAGCTCAATTTCTGTTCATTTCTTTCTATGACTCAATATTCTGTGCTTGGCTTTTCCCCTTCTCCTCAAAAGAAAAAAAAAAGCAGAGATGGCCACCATCCAAATACTTCTGAAAAGACTCCTCCACAACAATTCATGTGCTGTTTCAGGAGCACTAACGATCTGTTCTCATTTTTTGCCCCCCTCCCCCACCCATCCTCCTTTGGTTACCTAGGTTACGGATGTGCACCATCCTGCCGTTGATCAAGCATCAGATGAAGCTCCCCGGAGACCGGGAGAACTTGCAGGCCCTGGAGATGGTGGTCAGGAAGCTGCTGTCATCTGAGAAGGACAAGGATGTTGATGCTGCCATCAGACAGGTGGAGGAAGCCAGCTCACCTTCTTACCCAGCAGCCAAGTTTTACTCCTTTTTCTTTCCGCTAATACTATCTCCTTCAATCTTTCTCATCTTCTCTCCCCACATGCTCCTTGTGCCCTTCCTCTTCTCAAGAAAAAAAAAAGGAGAAAAATAAAGAAATATGTATGGTGCATAACAAACTGCTCCAACTCGTAGTGCCTTGCTTTTACATACTGTAGATACACTTTCTGATACAAGTGTTACTGCCCTCAACTTGTGCCCCACAAATGTATGAACAAACCAGCAAACAGGCAGACAAACAAACAAACTAGACATCTAAGCCATGGGGGAAAGGCAATTTTTATACAAGAGCGCGATTAATCATTCTTTAAACATGTGCCACAAAGTTTGCAAGGCAAAGGAGTAGTATTTTAGGGTTGCAATTTGTGTCATGCATGTGATATGTGACAGATATTGAAATTTGAGAAGTTATGCTATATTGCAATAATTCAATAAACTCTTTCACTGATATCTTACATTTGTAATAACTTAGTATATCGCGCTGTGATTAAAGTAAATGTTTGCAAAGATGAAATTACTCACATTGTCAAAGATTCTCTCTCCATTATTTTTCTACTGCCACTCTCCCAAAGGTTCTTAAGGCATTAATTTTGTTCAACTTATGTTTTTTTTAAGGTTTTATTTCCCTGTTTATGTCTACAAATCCTCTTTACAGGTACCCATGCAGATATGAATAGGGGGGAACTTTTGATTACTGGTACAGGCCACTCCTGTTATAACAAAGTCCTCAGAACCAGCAGTTTTCTTTCATTATATGTAAATTTTGTTAAAGCCAACTTATAAAGTATATAAAGGATATAAACATGACTTTGGAACCTGAATTTTTACTTTGTAATGAAATTTTGTTGTAACTGTGTTCATTATAACGGGAGTACACTATATCAGCAATGCAACGGAGTTAATTGAAAGTCTGTCTTTGCCTATTCTCTTTACAGGCTGTCTTTGAATTGGACAGGATACAGGTTCAGGTTGAATCAGTAAGTTGTTTAATTCCTGCATCAATAAGTGTGTTGTTGAGATTGTAAGGCCATGTGTGATGAGATGCTCGGTGTGTAGTCTGTGAGTAGTCTCTGTCAAGCAGTTTTGATATTATATTTCTGTATGACTTTGTAGTTGGGTTGTGGTAGTAATGATAGATCAAAACGTATTTAGTCCCATCGCTCTAAATTCAAAAAGGTGATATTCTAACTAAAGCATGAAAAAGAGATTACACCAAACGGAATCAGGCAAAAGCAGTTGAATAGCTCAATATTCAGTAATGTTAACTTTATATTTTCATAAGTCAGTGGTGCAAAAGGTGGTGTAAATATGACAAACATTCATCTCACCTCTGTTTTCAATAGGTATATAGTATTATTTTTTTCACAGTGAATTCAGTTGAGATTGAAGTGACAGCGTGGTGTCATGTTGTTGTAATATTTGCTGGTAAATTTGGCAGTCGATGTGTTTGCACATATAGATATACACCCATACACTGTACCTGTCTGTGAGTGTCATGTCGAGTGACCTTTACTGAGAGGTGGTCTTTGTGTTCAAATGGTGTTCTTAAGGTTTTGCATACTGTATTTAAACCCAATCATAATTAATTTTCAGCTAAGCAGCATGTCTCAGTACTACGACGATGACCTGCAAGACCGGAAGAAGGAGGCGGAGGAGCGGTCCATGATCGAGGCGGAGAAGAGGAATGCCGATGACGGGATGGAGAAAGGATCGAAGGAGAAGGGCTCCACCCGACACTCGGAGAAGAAGAAGCTGGAGAAGGAGACAAAAGTGGACAGGGGCTCACCGAGCCTGGCAAACTCCTCCTCCTCAGCGTCCACCTCCTCCCCATCAACCAACTCATCTAGGAAAGGTGAGTCTTGGGTTGCAGAGATACAAGATTGCTTTGTGAATGGATCATACTTTTTCAATAATCCTTTTTTAACTCTTCTCCTTTGCTGTGATACATTTGAAAGCAAGTGTTGACCTGTACAATCTAGAGTATTGTTTTCTACATATGGGCAATTCCGCGGTTAGTAACGTTACATTTGAACAAATTTAGATATTTGTTTTTACTACTAAATTACCATTTATTCATTTCAAGCCAAAATTATGTCAAAAACATGTTCATCATTCCCAGGTTTATGATACAGAAAAGAATGAATACAATCCAAGAAATAATAGCATTGCTATGGCAACTTAAAGGGCTGGTTAGTAACGTTACGAAAAAAGGACATGACAAAAAAATCAATGTCTTGTAACAAAAAGTGTGCAAAAATTCAAGTTACTTCAAACAAAGTGTTGCATTAATTTCAATTATTGCATCATGACAAATGTTCACACAATGTTTTTTAGCAGTTCGACCAATAATTTCTTAGCTAGACCCCCAAAAGCATGGTTAGTAACGTTACGGTTAGTAACGTTACATTTGTCCGGAGTAATTCCGCAGGTCATTTCACCCTTTTGTAATTGACAAAATGTCACATGACTTCCGGAGTATTTAAATGTATTTATCTTTTACCCTTTAGCAAAACTTTGAGGAAAAAATTTCGAAGGAACCCACTGTAATTTGCATTTAAGTGAATTTCAGCATCCCCAGTCCCACATGTACATTTTAAATGATGGTTTTAGATCTTGCGAAATCAATCAATACGAAAGATAAAATCTACTGAATTTGAAAGACCTTAATGATTGGTGAACATCCATGGCATTAGTTGATACCTAGATTAAAGAGTAAGATAAAGAGGCACATTTCTTTTATCCATGTCATGTCCACCTAACTGCGGAATTGCCCATATGGCGTATTTTGCTTGTTATCAGTTGAAAAGCTGAAAGGCAACAATGTTGAATAGCTTCACGACCTTCTGGCTCTCAACGATGACATGGTGAAATTGTGTACTTTCTCTCAAGGAACTTGTAGAAAATGACAGCTAGACCAGAGCTTGTTGAATGAAACTTTAGCCACTACTTTAGGAAAAGCGCAGTCAGTTAATTAGCAATGACTGATTACTAAAATTGATCCAATAGTTATGTAGTGCAGACTCTAGAAATGAAGTCTGTGATTTGATAGCAGTTCACAATATAGTCTGCTCTTCTCATGAGTTGTCATGTACTTCAAGCAAGCTAGAATACTGCCTCTTTTGATGAGGTATGGCAAGTGCCACAAAGCTGGATAGATTTAGAAATAATCTGTAATGAATAAGTCCTTTAGTTTCTTCAATGCTACAGAACATATCTGATAGATTAACCTTTGTTTTCTATACCTGTTTGATCTCATGTACAACTCTTTGTGTAATCATAAATCATATGGTGACCATAACAAGGTTGATTTAATGAAGTCTTTCGAATCTTGCATGTTGCATGAATTTTTATGATATGCTTACACTGATTATACTTATCTGACTATACTTATCTGACTTCTAATTCTGAATTGTTTTTATTTTCTCTTAAGATTAGATAAGACTTATTTCATTTTCACAAGTTAGAAGAAACTTATTCATTGTTCCTTTAGGGCAGATTTTATCATATAGACTGAATATCTCCAGCCATATAACTCAACTTTAGAGATGATGTTCATATTTCTAGAGAGGTGAATTAGCCTGCAGAGATGGCTGATTGAAACTTAAAGCTTTTTCTCTACAAAAATTGACCCGCAAAATTATGCAAATCTGAATTGGAAATATATGTGGGGTTGTATTTGTGAATTTGCAAGATTCTCATTTGTTGATGGCAGTGCAGAAAGCCACCAAAATGTTCATAAAACACAGATTTTAGAATAGTTTTTAGTTTCCATGGCTCCCATACCTCCAGTTGGAATACAATTAGTTTTACTGCTTTCAGCAAAGGCAAGTGTTCATAGAAAAGCCAGGGAAATCTTGTATTCTATTAGTAGTTCCCTTCTGAGAAGTCAGTTACTCTAGTGACATGCTTACTGTTTATTGGGTAAGTTTGTAGTGAAACAGTTAGACTGGAAATGAAAGTGCTTCTCATTCCATGGTTGCTGCAGTGTTGTGAGGCTCTGCAGGCCATTGGACCTTTCTGTGCATGTAACCCTCATAAAGTTAGTGGTTAGAGAGGTGACATGAGTGATACAATACCATACACTCCCATTTGGTAGACTCATAGCAATTTTCTTCCATTTCTCTTCCTTTATAGTATTTTGGTGACGGAGGGATGAAATTGAGAATATGCTTGTATTCTCACGTCTTGTTTGTCCAAAATGTATGATGATTCTCATGGCTCTCTTGTCTTTGGGTGAACTATGCGCAGATTGGTCCCGGAAGCTGATGGTTTCTAATCATACTATGTAGTAACAATGCATGGGGTGTGCTGTGAGTGTGTATCTCTCTCCTCTTCCCCCCCTTCTTCTTCCTCCTCCTCCTCCTGTTTGCAGTGGCTAAAAGCAGCAGTGGTAGACAAGCTAGCCTGTCCTCCCGTACCCGTGGCTCATCCTCACCCAATGGGCCCCCTATGCACACTGCCATGAGAGGTAGGGGTCTCTTCGTTCTAGTGCCTTTTACTATCAATGGCCTACAGAGGGGGCTTTCTGAATCTTATATGTAGACTAGAAAATTATATGCCAGTGGGTAGGAAATATCTAATAGCCTTTCCTGTGAGTAAGCCCATAGAAACACCATTAAGCACAAATCTTGTCTATGAATGCATACATGTATAAGGAATAAAACCATTCATTGCTTGTGCTTTTATGTATTTTATGTAATAACTAATGTTTTTTCACACTGTAAATATGATGTCAGGGAGGTAAGGTTTGAGATCTCAATACAGTGTAAAGGGGAAGTTGTTGTTTTTTTTTTAAACCAACGAGAGCTGAAGCAAGGTAATTTTTGAAGTAGAGTAATTCAAGTCAAGTAAAGTAACTGAAGTAATTAGCATGTTATCCAATAATTCATGTGAAAAAGGATCTGAAAGTTTATGATGTTTAAAATCTGATCTGTAGTGTATAAAAGGTTATCAGTAAACATCAATGGGGAGCTTTAGATTTGGGACGTGGACGTTTAGACGACAATTGCAATGGCCGTTCTCCTTTCTCTCTGCGTTGTGTTGCAAAATAGCTTAAGATTACACGAAGACGCAGCCTCTACAAAGTAAAATGGCGCCCCCATATGGTCATTGCATCAAGCACCTCTCTGTGTCGTGAATTTGAGCGGATGCTAAGATGGCCCAGAACAGACCGTGAAAACTCAGACAGCGCAAGATCGATTTTGATAAGCAAGTTTGCGCTTGTGCAGAACAGGTTTTATCCTCTGAACATTCGCGTCGTGAAAATCTAAACCTCTCTTACAATTCTTGGTACAACATTACACAGATGGTGCTGCAGTCATGCGTTGAGGCTGCTATAGAATTGACTTCATGTGGGCAAGATATGTTAGTAATAAATTTTTAAGATATGTTAGTAATACATTTTTAAGATATGTTAGTAATAAACTTTTTCAAAAGTCTACTATCAGCTACCAGCATGCACTTGAAAAAATCTGAGGTGGTTTGTTGACCTTTGTATGTACAACCTGTATTAATACCTGACTTTGTCTCTTTCCCACTTGGTTGGTTGGTTTAAAGCAGGAAAAAGTAAGTTACTTCCCCCTTTAAACTTCTCACGTGTCCTCCTCTTACTTGTTCATTTTTTCACCTTGAGAAATATTTCATTTGTATTAATGTTTGATATTAACTTCATTCAGAACCTTGTCACATTTCAGATATTTGTCACATCTAATGTATTACCTGTAGTGCAGTCTATTTTTGTGTGTGTTACCAAAGAATGTTTCTATAGTTTTGTGATATTCTTGAAAGTTTCAGATACCTTTATCTTGTTTATCTCTGTGAGAAGCAAAGGCAATGACAGAGCAATGTGTATCGCACAAGAAATTCAATCAAAGTTAAGAATTCAAAGGTTAGCATTTTGCTATGTCGGAGAAACAAGTCTCAAGAGTTTTTAAAGATTATACGGGCAGACCTAGCTCTCTTTGTGGTCAAAAGCTTGCTGCCCGGAATGATAACAATATGACCAATGTGTTATAGCTGACATTGGACATTTCACAAATATTCTCATGAAACTGAATGATAATGTAGAGTAATTTACGTCACGCGAGGGAAAAATAAAAAGGAAATTAGGCATTTTCATTTTCTCTCTTTTTTTTTTTTGGTTTTATTTTATTTTTGTAGACTCACCCTTCATATTATTTATCAAAGGCGCTTCCATACTTGCACAACCTGCACACTCTCTATCTTTCTCTCTCTCACACACACACATACACAGATGCACAGTCCTACAGATGAGTTCTAGTGTTTGCATGTGCATGCTTTGCAATTTGTATTGGATTATTTTCGTTTATTGTTGTAATTGTACAAATATCTCTATCATATAGCTATCAGATGCACCCTGTGAATCACAGTTCATAAAATATCCACATAATGATCATAATTCAGTCTAAGATTCATTGATTTATAGCATCTAATGATCGTGACTCAGTGTAAGAATCATATAATCCTAGCATGTACTTCTACGTGAAATATCTTGTGATATGAGAGGGAAATAAAATTTAATTGTCCTCCTTATCAAACTGTGATGCTGACTGAATTCAGATTTACACGTCAGTTTCTGCACACATAAAATTTCATAGAAATATAAAGGACGGGCAAAGGAGCATTTTTACATTTCAGTGTGTCTGTTGATTGAAACCTATATGTAGACAGTTGTGTCAATATTTTGTCTACAAAAAAAGAGAGAAAAGGAAAAACGAACAGGAACGTTTTATCCCAATTTTCAATATTTTGTTAGGCGCATTCTACTTTCATGATGTTTATTATGAGGACATTGCTTTTGTAATTTCAATATTTTCATGAACACTAGAATCGACTATTAGAATGTATATTGTCATGTGCTTCACATATTCCATGGAAATTTTCCAAGATGTTCCTAGTAGTTTCCTAATGTATTCTCATGTAGTTGTTTCAGTTCATTATGTGTATGAATGAAAATGTACAAGTATATTTCATGACATCATTTGGCAGATGTTGATCATTCCTCATGATTCCGTTTAGTTTAATTGCCCTCATATTTTTCTTATATGTTCGTTGTTTGTCTACAAGTTCTAAAACAGAAGAAGAAAAAAAAAACAACAATCATCTAACATCATCCACAGAGCTTTCAAGCCTCCTCTAATCTACAGGTGGCTCCTGAAAACTTTGTCTTTGATATTTCATCATTTTGTTAACAAGAGAAAGTTAAAGTCTCCCTCAGTTTGAGAGATATTTTTAGCCTGTTGAGATGCATGCCATACACAAGCATCTCCCTAATCTGTCTCTAGAACCTCCCCAGCTTTGATATGGGAATGTTGGCAGCCATGCATGTACATAATGAATATAAAAATGACAAGTACGGAAGAAGGAAGATACGGGCCATGATAACATTTAACATCAACCAGTCTATCGGATGTAAACTACAGCGTTGTACAAGCAACTAAAATGGGATTGTCAGTGCAGCAACAATTTCATTTCTGGACATTGCATCACTGACTTCCAAGATTCTGTTGTATGTTGAAATTCATTTCAATTTGGCAAATGAATCATAAACCTCTCATTTCTTGATGTATTTAGGTGACCAAAATATTAAAAAAAAGAGATAATTGTGTCAGTGATGTAGTCAAAGTCTTAATAAGGAGGAAGGGTAGTAGACACGCTAGGGAGCATAATTCCCTAAAATAGTATAGTAATATTTATGCATTCCATATTCTCCTCTCTTTTTTTTTTTATAGCTACATTTTGTTATTTTTTTGAAAGTGTAGATTGAGGAATTATGCTGTTGATGACTTCTGAAGGTATATATGAGGTAGCTGTACTTGGCCCTGTTTTATAAAGCTGTTCGTAAAGTTATGAACAGCTTACGAGCTGAATTACGTGCTGAATTACGTGCTGAATTATTGAAAGTCTGGTAAGTATAGCACATCACAACTGATCACCAGTCGCTCATAAGTTGTTTGTAACTTTACGAACAGTTTTATGAAACATCCCCCCCCCTCCCCCATGGAAAGATGTACACAGTAATTTTGTATACCTCCTGTCTTACCACTCCCCTTTTTGTAGTTTGCTGCTGACCATTTGCACACTCACAATGAATCCATTCTGAAGTGCTAGTTAGTGCCATCACACCATGCTACATGAGATAACCTTTTTCTAATGCCCCCATTTCTGTTCCCCCATCTATTCTGTTGTGTGCCATTCAGCTGCATCTCACAAGGCCCAGAAGGCCCAGAAGAGCACTGCGGCGGCAGAGCAGGCCTCCTCTGCGCCCCCATCAAGGAGCAGCCGGGCGGGGAAGACGTCGCCCCTGCAGCGGGAGGCCAACAACAACGTCAAGACCAATATCAGGTGAGGAAAGGTCAATTATGATGATGGTGATGATGATGATGACGATGATGACGATGCCATTACAGGGGATTAGAGCATGGCAAGCAGATTTAGCTCCAGATAGTAGACTAGAATAAAAAATGGACCGATTATGGCTGTAATTGATGATTCATTGGCATCACAATACCTCCAGCATGACTTGTATACTGTATAAGCCGTTATTTTTGTAAGACTTTAATTTTCGCAAATTTCCCAAATCACTGTCGGACTGTGAATTTAACAACACGTGAAAATGTTGCCAATGTCACCATGCACTAGGCTACTAGTGCCCTTAATAGCCTCGGTGTCAATTCACAAAAACAGTACTGGTATCTCACAAAAATGTCTGTGACCTGCTCATTTGTAAAAATATCTGTATGTGAAAATAACAGCTTATACAGTATTGAAGAATGGATATACACACTAACAGAAGAGGCAAATAATTGGGTATGCTGACATGCTGAAATGTTTGAAAATTCATGGAAAGTTCAAGAATATGTATAAAGCAAGAGCATCATGTTCCCTTCTGGTTGCCAAACTGGAAATATGTGCAATTTTGTGCAAGCTGTATCAAAGCTTATGGCCATTGACACAAGAAAAGTAACAAGGTATTCTAAGCAACAATATGATTTTGCCTTTGTGTGTGTGTTAACTGTGTGGAGGACTTGGATTATGTAGTGACTTTATATAGAAAAAAAGATTGAGATGAGATTTCTGGCGATGGCTTGAGGAAAGCCAACATGATTAATGTGACATGTAAAATTTATGAACCCTTTCTACTTCATAGTGCACACAGTGTAATATTCATCAATGCAAGACAATGCTTACTGTGGTACCACCAAGTCTTGAATGAAATTGCATGCTTGGTGATTACTTTGTTTTTCCCTCTGTAGTGCTATCTGTTCAGTCTTAAGTTTTTGAGCAAGAAGAATAATAGTTTTGGCCCAAGTCTCAGCTGTACTGGCATGAAAAGGTGACTGACTACAACAGCATGGTTTACACTATGTTGCTCATGTCTTGCTGACCAATTGTCATGGTAGTTAGCAGAAATGAATTGGAATTTGGATGTTTTTAAGATGTCATGAATAAACATACAAGTTGTTTTGCATGAGATTTATTGAAAGAGAAATTCTGGCTTTCGGGCAACATGATAGGCTTAGCTTTGAAGAATAGTGAAGAGAATGAGGGGAAAAAATTGTAAGATTCACATTGATTTTGGGGATCATGACTGTGGGTGTATTAAAGTGTGAAGGTTCGCATTGTGTATAGGGTAAAATTAAATCATGGACTCTGACCTTTTTGCTTAGCTATAGATTTCTGTCTGGTATTTCTTAACTTTGGAGAAAAACAGAAGTCATGAGATTTCTTGATATCCACTTTAAAATGCCTGCCTCTGACTTGAAAGTTTGTGTATGTCAAATGTTATTCAAACCTCTGTAATAGTGCTTGAGTGAACTTCACAATGTTTGTTTGTGTTCTCTTTGTTTTCTCCACCCTCTCCCCCTCCACCCTCTCCCCCTCCTCCTCTTCTCATCCCCTCCCACATCCCACGTCAATCTTCCGTCGTGTGCGGTGTTGATTTGACAACTGCCACATTTGAATTGCTCACTTTCTTGTTTGCTTGCTTGCTTGTGCTGGCCTATCTGTTTGTCCACTCCAGTCGGTCTAGGTCTGGTTCTGATGGGTTGCTTGCCACTACGATGATGAGGAATGCCTCCTCAAGGTTTCTACATTTTCACCCCTTCCCCCCCCCCCCCCTTCATTCTTTTCCCCTGCATTTGCCACTTCACAGCTTTGTTGTTGCCTTGCTGTGTTATTGTCTTCAAACAGGTTTCGTGTTTGGCCTATGAAGAGGCCTTTCAGCATCAAGCATACTCACTGTGTTATTGATTGCACCTGCACTGGCATACTATGCTACCAATTTGATTATCCGTTCCCTTTTTGCTTCTACTCATATAGTTCTGTTTTTAAATTTGCTTTTGCCAGTTACCTGTAACACAGGAACTAGTGTTTTGTTGTTCTTTAACATGAAATTACCATCATTTAACCCAGTAATCAACAGTTTATAGTTTTCAAACTATAGAGCATTTTTGTCCCCGCCGAACGAGTTCGAGCAGGGGACTATGAAACGGGCTCCGTACGTGTGTGTGTCCGTGCGTCCGTGTGTCCGTCCGTGTGTGCGTCCGTGTGTGATCAAAATCTTCAATTTGCTACTTCTCTGTCATTTATGAGCCAATTTTGATTCTGTTTGCTTTATATGATAGCACTACATGGGAGCTTTGAAACTTCTACACAGAATTTCAGTTATGACCTTTGACCTTGACCTTTGACCTATATTGTACATTTTGCTACAAAATGCTACTCCTTCGCCATTTCTAACCCGATTTCGATTCCGTTTGCTTTATGTGATGGCACTAGGTGAGGGCTTCAAAACTTCTACACAGAATTTTGACCTTTGACTTCTTTGACCTTTGACCTTGATTTTTGACCTATATTGTACATTTTGCTACAAAATGCTACTCCTTCGCCATTTCTAACCCGATTTCGATTCCGTTTGCTTTATGTGATGGCACTAGGTGAGGGCTTCAAAACTTCTACACAGAATTTTGACCTTTGACTTCTTTGACCTTTGACCTTGATTTTTGACCTATATTGTACATTAGCTACAAAATGCTACTCCTTCGCCATTTCTAACCCGATTTCGATTCCGTTTGCTTTATGTGATGGCACTAGGTGAGGGCTTCAAAATTTCTGCACAGAATTTTGACCTTTGACTTCTTTGACCTTTGACCTTGATTTTTGACCTACATTGTACATTGGCTACAAAATGCTACTCCTTCGCCAATTCTAACCCGATTTCGATTCCGTTTGCTTTATGTGATGGCACTAGGTGAGGGCTTCAAAACTTGTACACAGAATTTTGACCTTTGACTTCTTTGACCTTTGACCTTGATTTTTGACCTATATTGTACATTGGCTACAAAATGCTACTCCTTCGCCATTTCTAACCCGATTTCGATTCCGTTTGCTTTGTGTGATGGCACTAGGTGAGGGCTTCAGAACTTCTACACAGAATTTTGACCTTTGACTTCTTTGACCTTTGACCTTGATTTTTGACCTATATAGTACATTTTGCTACAAAATGCTACTTCCGGCGGGGACATATATTACGCACCGTGTAATTTCTACTTTTCCTTGTTTATGTAATGAACTGAGTGAATTAAATATGATGCAAATGTTACAATATGAAAGGAAAATGGAGCTCCATGCTTCTGTCACTTAAAGTTAGATAGATTTTTGTATTCATTGATGGAGAGGTGTAGATCTGTATCAAAGATGAAATCTTGATTACAACAAAATTTTGAAAGTGCTCTGAAAGACTTTCGGCACTTAGACTAGTAACATTTCCAGCAAATCTTTCTGAACTGTGAGCATAGCAAAATTGTGTCTCCCTATAAGATAATGGCCAATTGCCAACATTTCTGATGTGCTAGTGACATTCCTTTCACCAAAGTTCACTGATTTTTCCCGCTCTGCCGTGAGTTTGAGAGTGATATACTATCAATATGATGTCAGAATGTTATGCACTCACAACTTGGCATACTTGTGACAAACAAGGTGTCATTCCATATCACTGCCAAGTGATCATGTAATTTGTATGTGTGAGTGTCTAATGCATATGTGGACATTATTTTACGATTAGGCAATGATATATATGGAGGCAAGTTCAACTGTCAGCATTCAATTACTGGTGGTCAAAAATCCTGCTACTACTTCTGACACTGAGAGCACTCGTTCACATGTAAACTATACTCATGTACATTGAGTTATGATACATGGCATGTTTTAGGTGGATATGCAACACTTCCTTCCGTTTCTTGTGAAATAGGAAAAACAGACCAAACTCACTGAAAAACAAACAAACAAATGTCCCAATTGGAATAAAGAGAGAGCTGCAAGTATCCAGATTAATTCTTGAGTATATTAGGGACCTTTCCTTGTGAGATTCAGTGACCCTTTGCCATTGTTTATCTCCTTCACACAAATTGAAAACCCTTCCTGACCTTATCTGAGCAAATTTGATAATGATCGTTTTTGTTTTCCACCATTTTATTATCTTTTCTATCCAATGATTTTGTGAAGAAATCTAAGTTCATTCTGGAATTGAAATGCTTACTGAATTTTGTTATCTCTTGACCAATTATGATTACAGTGGTTATGCACACCTCCCAACCATTCGTAATTTGGAGGAAAGAATCTGAACTTTGACCATTCCCAGCTCTTGTTTCAATTGGAGTTTCCTATTTTTCTTGATAATTTTACCACACACTCCTATGGGAACTGCTCTTTCTTTCCTACTGTTGAGCCAAATCATTCTATTTTTCAGTCAGGAAGATTAGGGGGTCTGGTTATGGGTTGTCTATGAGATCATAGTGGGATCAAAGAATTTTCACAACAATCTGCTAATGTGTAGCATGTGTACACACACTTACACCTACACATAGGAAATATTACAACTCCTTGTCGCAAGTTTGATGTGATTGAACTTTGCTGTGTTTGTTGACAAGACTTTATCATGCATCAGAGTTATTTAACTGTGCAAAAAGTTTTTACGGCATTGGTATCTTTGATATCCATTGCCATTTTGTTTGCTTGATTTTTCGTATTAAACAGCATGACATTGTTAGCTTGAAATTCCGGTGTTCTAGCTTTGCCCCTTGGTCATGTATGTACAAATACATAATTAAACTAACATTGTTTTCTTTTTCTTTAACAAGTCCTGAATAAATTTTACATGCTGTAAAAGTGGAAATTTTCACGGTGTTGAAATTTTCGTGCATTTCGTGCAACCAGATACTGGCGCGAAAATAAAAGCACGCAAATATTTTTGCTTGCCATATGTTCATCTTCTTGCTGTCTTGATTCCGCGAAATTAAAAACATGCGAAACTCTTCTTACTGGGTCAAGCGCGAAAAAATCAGTCGCGAGAAAATATCCACTTTTACAGTATATGCTATTCCTTGAAGGTACATCACATTAGTAGTATGTTACACAAAGAGTTATGTCTGACTCCAGTAATATGAGAATTTTTTTTTTAGTTGTTTCTTCTTTGATGGTTGTAATCAAGAGATTATGGTAATTCTCTGTAATGGACATAGCAAATTTGCAGCAGTAATGCAGTGTTGTATTACTTTCACAGAATTCCAAATTGAGTGGATGTTTTGTTTGATTCATGAAATTTAGCAGTCAAAATTGTAAGCTATGGAATTTAGTGTTCAAAGGTAAATACTGGTATTCAATAACTATGTGCCTGTAGAATCTGCAGGGCAAAACATGTCTGTATCACTTGACTTTGCTTTTGATTCTTTTCTTTTCTTTCTTTCTTTTTTTTTTTTTTTTTTTTGGGGGGGGTTAATTTGTTTGACACTTTGTTTCCTCATGTTGTTCTCTCTTGTATTGCCTACTGTTCATTACATTTCTTATAAAACCTGCAAACTCATTTATGTGAATGAGCATGTACACTGTCTATTGATTTATACATATTCATATACATTGTATTCGTTGTTCAATTTGTCAATGTGTTTTGTTTTTTCATTTTGTTACTAGGACTAATAAAGTAGTGGAATACAGTAGCTCGGTGGTGTCCCATACAGCCAGCAGTGCTGCCAAGCGGGCCAGCAGTGGAGGGCATGTCTCGACGAGGTCAGGTACGATCAACAACCTAGGAAGATGGTCTTACATTGCACTGAGAAAGAGAAACAACAGCTCACAGTGAACTGAATGAATAGTTGTATTAAACAAGGCAGTTTTTTTTTCTTTTAAGTGAATGTGTCATGTATTTTGTAAGCATAAAATTTGCAAATGGGGACTTGAGACAGACTATCACATCTGGTTAACTTCATTATAGAGAATAGCATTGGCAGAATGAGACTTATTAGCATTACCTCATTTCAAGAAACAAACTTTGTGATTCCCTTCCTTAGAGACGATGGTGCTTTGCGTTTCCGTAAACGGGGGGCCGAGGAGGCAGTGTTTTAGTGTTTGGTTTATTTGCAGATGTCAGTGAACTTAAGAAATTTTCGAGAATAGAACCAAAGTGGAGTATTTGATATATTCATTAACACATATTCAATATTCATATTTAATGTAGATTCTGTTCGTCCATTGCCCCCCCCCCCCCAAAAAAAAAGGAAAAAAGAAAGAAAGAAAAAGAGACGTGTTGCATTACATTAGGATTCCAGGAACTAGCTCATCTATATCAGGGAAGGTGTTGTAATTACTTTCAGCACATGATCAGTTTACCTGCTTGTCTTGAGTAGTGGTCAAATCTTAATATATATTTCCTCTTTCCAGTGAGAAAGGAAAGTAAACAGTGAATGAAAATGTAGATGATGAATCAATAAGGTTCCACACGTGCAATTATTGCCCCAGGTTCTTAGGGCATTGATATCTTCTGAAAACAGTATTTGCTGTAATTTATGGATGGCTGTGTAATAACAGAATGATTGATAAGGTCCAAGCACAGTTTCCATGTGTTGAGAACTGTTCCAATTTGTTATAAAATGCTAATTACAGAGTCTGCTATGACTTGTTTAGTATTAGGTCACAAATCGTGGTTGATCCCCAAAGTGTTGCCGTTGTGTTCCGTTTGCTCAGAATCTCGCAAGGGCTCGGCGTCATCCACGAGTTCGACCAGTTCCCGTTCCAGCTCATCGTCTCTGACATCGTCCTCCACTTCGAGAACGTAAGTACTGCCTCTCATCAACAGTCTCATGCATGTGTGAGCTTCATTGAAAGTCAGTACTAGTGCAGAGTGGCCCAATTGCAAACTACCCAATAATGTAGTAGAGATTTTTGCAGTGTGGAAATTTTCACACATTTCGCCGGACATGAAACAAGTGCAAAAATGAAAGGGCATGCATGTTTTGCTTGTAATACATAATAATATTTCATCTCTTTGAATCCATGGAATTAAGAACATGCAAAATTCATTTCAACCAACTGCACGGGAAAATTACTCATGCAAAATTTCCTCTTGTGCAGTATATCAATGTTTGACTATGTGGAATCTGTTAGACATTTCTGTCAGTGTCATATTTTGAGTTTGCTATTTGTTTTTATATTTGGGCATTCATGTGGTTCTTCATGTGTGTGATATTCTTGATGTGGAATACGTAGTCCAGAAAGCTGTTGAGTTTTATAGGGGAATGGGACACTGAGGAAGATGGAATGTCCCCTGTGTTGAATCAAAGTACAATATGATGCCATGTAATATGACAAGCTAAAGTATATATTGCTAAAAACACAAAGAAACTATTTATCCAATAAGTATTCTTGTTTTTTCCCCCCATTTAAAAGTCATTTATAATTTGAAAACTTTATGCAATATATACACTACTCTGTAAGTGTTCATGTGCTTTCCTTTTCATTCAGGAGAAAGACGTCAACACATAAAACCTGATGTAGAAGCAAAAAGAGAAACATCGTAGGAGCTAGAAACATTTTGACATGATTCTGGAAGGAGCAGATTCTGGCACAAAGGGAAGAAAGCCAAAGCTCTGTGTGCCATGTGACAGGAGGAAACGACCGACATGAATCAGCTGGTGTACATGCCTTATCCTGGATGATGGGGAAATCCCCCATTCTGGATGATGGGAAATCCCCCAAAGACATGTGTAAACAATAGATGATGTAATGCAGGCAAAATGGAAACAGATGAAAGATTCCAAAAGGCGAGGCACCAGTGAAGCTGAGAAGTAGCTTGTCCCAGTAGAGAGGAATTATTTATGATTTTTTGTTTCATTCTGTTATTACAACAATTATTTTTCGTTTGTTTGATAGGGGTAGTTTTGCATGTATTGAACTCCAAAGAAGCATGCTCTGTCACCTGAACAGAAATGGTATGGTTTTGCCAAGAATGGATGGAAAAGTGGTGATCAAAAGTGGACACGATGATGTTTTTTACTGAATTGTGATGTCAGTGTTGTTCTCTCTGTGATTCATATTATACTGCCAAAGTTTAGAAAATGGTATTCAGTCTCTTGCAAATAGTTGCAAACAGAAGTGTGATCTTCCCATCCATTTCTCTTTGGTGAGATTGTGTGGCCTTTCTAGAAAGAGCGCATATATTTTGATACATGTACAAGTGAACTGTGGAAATCCTTACATATCAAAATTATCACACTTTTCTGCTGTATTGAAACAGAGTGTGTACCAGAGTCTCTGGTGCTCAGTGATGACACCAATTTGCTGACTATTGCTAGTACTGGCAGTGTATGGATTGAGACCAATGAAATCTCAGCCCTTCCATTGGCCTAGTTACTGTGTTTGTCTGTTCTTTATGGCTGCTTTGCCAGGTGATACAATGAGTAAAGCAGAATCGTATAGCTGCATAACAATATGGGTCGATACCCTCTCACATATTCTGGAGTGGTGTTCCATTTCATTTATATTTTTCCTGTCCAAAGATTTACTTTAATAGGTATTCTAGATGATATTAGTATTTCATTCAAAGTTGATATCCAAGTAGTTTGGTTCCCCCATCTCAAGATCTATTCATTTAGTGACATTATGTGCTGATATTCTTTGAATGCTGTTGGCACTGAAGATGAAGATCAGCTCTGTGATCATTCTTACACTGTATTATTATGTCATACACTCTTTTCTCTCATTATTATATTGCTTTCTTTTTTCATTTTTAATCAGCAGTTAATGAGCAATTGTATTCAGTGAATAGAATCAATGTTGTGACCACTTTTTTTTTCTATAGTTAGTACATTTTGAAGTTTTGACTAAACCTGGATGGTGTGTTGTAGCCTGCAGCATACACATGAAATACCAGATATGTGCAAGTTTACGCTAACCCTGTTCTCTGTTTGCACATTGGATAGAAATTTTGAAACTCTTATTTTGCACATATCATTGGTTTCATGACAGTTTATGGGTGAAATAAGCACATTGAATAGGAGAAAAATTATACACTCTGGCAAAGTTAGTTTAGATGGATAGGTTATGGCAAAAGTAGTCATGGGTCAAACCAAAAGAAAGGAAAAATTACAGAATACCACTGTAGGACAAGAAAAAAAGACCCTCTGAACAGTAATTTTAGCAATGATAAACATCAATATTCAACTTTTGACTATAAATCTCCTTTTAAGATTTCCGTGTTGATTAGCTCAATTGGACAATATCTTCCAGGTTTCTTGTACTTGATAGCTATCCTCATTTTGTGTGTTTGTGTAGACAGTGGCGTATAGGGGCAACAGTCCAGGGCCCCATTTCATAAAGAGTTGATTTGATGACAACTCTTTGCTGGAATGACAATTGTCATGGTAACGACAAGAATCCAGCTTCCTGATTGGCTGTTTGCTGTGGGAAGTTGTCATTCCAGCAAGAGTTGACATCCTAACATCTTTTATGAAACGGGACCCAGATGTGCAACAGCAAACACTGCCCAGATTAAATCTAGAAGGGATGGATGTCAAAGTGCACCATTCTAGAGAGGAGGAGCCATGTTTCTCAGAGCACATGAAATAGCTTACACCCGAGTGACTGAACTGAAGATTTAAAAGCAAGAGTATCAGTTCCGTAAGTTCTGTTGGAGGTGACTCTCAAAAATTTGTCATATTAGGATATTGATGTGGCATCCCATTTGGGTAGAATTAGTCCTGGCTGATACTTTTTCACAGGATTAATCCTATTGTCTGTGAACCTGAGACAAATTTTAATGGCAAAGTACTTTAACATTTCACCAGAAAGCAGAAATATTTTTAGTATCAAAGATGAACTTGCGATTTGGTAAATATGACATGATATCAGATATTTCAATCAATGGCCCCCCCCCCCCAAAAAAAAAAAAAAAAAAAAAAAAAATCAAACAGGTAGGACTCTATGACTCTTCATTCTATTCAAACAAAAGTTTGGTGACAGTGTTGCCATGCATAGGATCAGAAGAAGTGGTACGGGTACTGTAAATAGCCTAGAGATAGTATTTGAGCTGTCACCATGAAATTCTGATGAAGTTGCTGAATATCAAATTTCTGGTTTGGGTATTCTGAAATACTATGGAAATTAAAGCTAAGCAAGACTTTGTAGACTTTGAAATGTGGACGAAAGGTGGTTTATCGAGTTTTGGTGGAATCACTTTACTTTAAATTTCAATCAGCTTTAATGACTATCAGCAAGATTTGTCTTAACATTGTTTAGACCTCGTATTCAACTGGTTTAGAGACGGTGTATTCATCTTGTCGTTTGCAACAAAATGTAGTATGAAATGTAGGGGAAATGAAGATGTCTTTCTTCCTGAAATGTATTCACGGTTCACTCTGGATGTATGAAGTGCCTTGCACATCCGTCTACACTGCATTTTGCAATGTTCCAAATGTTTGCCTTGAATTTCTAGCAAATAATGGTCACTAGTGAATGAGCAGAGAGAAAGGCTGAGTGATATGGTGATACAGAGAAGAAATGGAGTCTGTGTGTTTGTGTGTGTCTGTCTGTCTGTTTATGTCTGTGTGTGAAAGAGAAAGAAATGATAGGTAAGGGCACAGATCTCTGTATTAGTGAAGGCAATATTTTTCATGTACAGTTTTTTGTACTGAATTTGTACATTACCTTTTAGGAATTCAGTAATCATAAACTGGAGAGAGAATTTCTATAGGCCTTTAAGGTGCTGAGTGATAGATGTGCCTTGCAAAAAGGTAATAAAAATTTTTCTACAACTGTGTGCTCTTAAAAAACCTGGAGTTAGTCTTTCAGGGTATGCAACAGACTTTTCCCAAAGCATAGTAGCGCATCGCAACTTGGCACTAACACAAGTTATTAACTTGAATTTTTTTTTCTTACTTTTTGCTCTTCCCAGGGTAGACATGAGCCTCGAGCACTGTGCACAATACGTTTGCAGAGGCATTTCATATTTACTGTTTCCATAGATTTATTTTGATCCCCCTTTTTTTTTTGAGCAAGAAAGACAGAGTAGACAGTAGGAGCTTGTTAATGCCCTTGTCTAGAGGCAATTTACTGATTTTCTTGGAGATGGACCAGGGGAGGAGGGAGTAAAGTGTACAAAGTCAGTTGAAAGGCCCCTAACATAACCCTCTTCTTAGTGGCTTTTACAAGGCATAAATTAATTGGTTTGTAGATTCCCTGAACTTCGCCCCACCCCCTCCTTACCAGAAGAGGGGAGGGGAAGGAGAGGGGAGGGGTAGGAGAGGAGAGGGGGAGGAGAGGGGATTGAGCGGGGCTCATGCAGAGAGTAGATTCTGAGTTTGCATAGTCTTCACATCGGCATTTTCTTGGGAGCCAGCTGATGTGACTGTGCATCCGCTGTGTTCCTTTCAGCGCTCTATCATTCCTCGTTGCTTAACAGACTCATTCCTTTCAGTAATATATACTCTATATATTTCTACTTTAAACAAGGGCATTGCACTTTCCTTTATATATTTAATTGGTTTCATTTTGCATATTGACTAGGCTGAATATAGGTATCAACCCATTCTGTAGTTAATATTTCATTATATGTATATTCAGTATGATTATATATAGCTACTTGTATTAGCTTTGTTTTGTTATAGTCTACATGTATGTGAACATGTACTTCGAAAAAAGTGCAATATTCTGTTTTACACAAAAATTTGTGTGGATGTTGCAGACATAGTTGTCTTTTTGTTGCTCTTTAATGCACGCTCCTAATTAGTACATTGTAATACAGTTAGTGAAAAGGTTCCATGTGTCTTTGGTGTTAATATCATTGTACACCAATGTTTTGATAACTAGAAAACACAAACACAGTGAGTAAAAGCTGATTGACTTTAATCTGTCGCTCCTGTATTATTGATGGTATTGTTATTGTGTGTCAAGAGTGCCAAGTGCTGTTTCATGTTTTTGAGACTCCAAATGTGAATTATACAGTTATATCGAGGTGTGATTATGACAATTTACATACACATACAGAATGAAGTGTTATTTTCATTTTTTTTTTTCTTTAGTTAAATATTATGGAAAATATTCATGACATGATTATCTTATACTCACAACTTCTTTTGTATGTGTAAATATTCTCTTCATAAATGCAACTCTTCTTGCGCACATTTTCTACGCGTTTACTATTCTGACATCACATAGTGTGATATTGCAGGCAGGATTTGTAAATATTGTTCTGAATGAGAATAAAAGTTTTCTTTTTTCAGACCGACATTGATATACTCTCATTCGTATTTACTTTTGTTTTGAAAGCTCTTATTGCTATTACAATGCTCTCCTGTTATAACAAACACGGTTACAACAAAATAACATTAAAACGAAGTAAAGATTCAGGTCCCAAAATCTTTGTATCTTCATATGCTGTACTGTTCAATTATAGCGAAATTTTGATATAACAAAAGAAAACCACTGGTCCCAAGGACTTCGTTATAACAGGACTGCACTGTACAGGCATCTACCTATGTCTGCCACCTACCTACATCTACAAATGTACCTATCCATCTATCTATTCATGTATCTATTGATTTATCCATCTGTCTATTTATCCAACTGTCCATCTACATGTATCTGTTTCGAGAGATACATGTATGTTCTGTATATCACCATAACAGAGGATCTGTCCCACTAAAGTTTGTCAGCACTGGGAAACCTGCCATTGATTGGATGTGTCGAAAGTATCTTCTATGTCATGTTTGAACAAGCGTGATTGTCGTGTTACAGCATTTTGTAAGTAGTGATAGAAAGATGCTTTACAAGTGCTAGTACAATGTATGTGTGTATGTAGGTACTGTATATGCAGTATGTTTATTTGTTTCTCTTAAAGCACAATTGGTGAATTGGGACTTGTAAAACAATTTCAAGACGGGTTACATTGGGCTATTGGGAATCACAGCAACAGAATCAGATTATCCCTTGCTGAGAAGCAAACTTGGATATTTTTCACCATGCAGACAATATACAATGCCTCTGTGTTCATTTTCTAACAACTTAGTTTTCAGAACGAGTCATCAGTACTTCAGAAACAAAAACTTTTGGTAGCATACTTACAAGAGGGCACACCAAACAGAAGAAGCTGTTGCTTTCTTACATCAGATTCATGTAACACCCAATGGTATGACTTATATCAGTTCATATCAAATATTTTATTTTGCACCCAACATTGTTGATACATTAGACCTCATACATCTTAATGCGATCATTTGGATCCACTTCAGTTTGGTCCATTGCCTAACACACCAGAGCCTATAAAACAGGGTAAGTTCAGTAGCATTCTTGAAGAAAGTAATAGAAGTGAACTATGATATGCAATTTGAATCAAACAGACATGCAAGAATACATCCAGAGAAAGAGTGGAGAAATCTAGCGTTTTGTAAAGAAGCTTTATACTTGAAATAGTGTCATTTTAGGTTAGGTTCCAGAAACTCCACACTACTAAAGATTAACTATATCAATGTGTCAATCCTCTGTTGGAACATACTGACAGTTTTACCATTCATCTAGTACAAACAGCACAAGATGAACACCCCCCCCCCCCCCCCCAGGATTTCAGAGCTAAATTTTGTGACTCCATTGGATTAATAATGTGCTTTTAGACCAGCCGAGACTTTCACAAACTTGCAAACTGTGCTCAAATGTCAGCAGTTATGAATTACCGATATACGGAGTTGTGGTCTATGCCACTTCCAAGTAAGAGCTTGGTGTAATTCCACATGGTCATACTGACTTTGTCTTGGGTGCTAGGAATATGTTTTATATTGGCCAGGGAACATTATGGACATTTCTCTTTAAATTCTGGCCATCTGTTGCAGTTCACAGTAACACCGACTTGATTGTGTGAATGAAGAACACTAGCGTTCTTGGATTTGACCATCTAACCGAAAATTGAATCTTTACTCTCCTGGACTCGGCAGCCACTATCAGGATTAACTCAAAGGAACAAAAGTACTTGAAAGATGAAATAGAAATCAAATATGTCCTCAATGTAGTCTGCAATTACTGTATAAGCTGTTATTTTCCACGAGGATTTAATTTTCGTGAATTTCATGAATCAAGGTTTGATCGCGAATTTAGCAACACATGAAAATGCCTTGCGCTAGATTAATAATGCATTAATGATAGCGTCGGTGTCAACGCGCAAAAACAACATCTCGCGAAAATGGCTGTGACTTCCGCATTCGCGAAAATATCTGTACGGGAAAATAACAGCTGATACAGTACACCACATGCATATCCACAATCACCTCCATATGATGAAATGCACTAAACACATTCGATTCCTTACAATAGGAGAAAGAATACCAGGTATGAGGGCTCCTTCGTAATAGGCTATAGACTCCAGCTAACTGGATCATGATTTTGAAAAAAGGCTTTCTAGATGATGGATTTGAACCTTTTCAGGTTCTCACAACTGACAATGCACAGAGATCAAACAAAATCTGTATGATAGATGATAAATTTGTTTAATAATACATCAAATAATATGACTGTCTTATACCAAGACCAAGTCAACTTATTCAAATCAATACTTACATACACATCAAAATCAATTCATTTTTCGAGAAAGCATTTACTTCAGACAAGGTCCTCAAACCAAGATACTGATTTTACAAAGGACTTTTTTTTTTTTTTTTTTTGGAGAGGTGGAATGCTGTAATACTACACATGGTTACCAGACAAAATCCTCTTCCACAGAGAGAAATACAAAAAGAGTGCGAGAGAGAGGGATTTATAAAGTACCTTCCAGAACATGACAGTGTGAATTTCAGTCCTCACAGCAGTCCTGATACTGCAATGTGCATTTTCAGTTTCCTCTACATTAAACCTGGATTAGATTCTCTGCCATGTGTGTTACTTCAGGTGAAGTGAAAGAAAAAAAAAGGAAACTCTGAATATTCAGGCCTTGAATTATTGAATTAAATCCCAATATTTTGCTGCTGTTCTTTTTTTCTGTTAAAAAGATAATGACAGGGGAGTGAAAATGTTATTTGTTATCAAAACTGATCACATCCAATCATCCAGCCTGTTAGTATACAAACTACACAAAAATCATTTCAATGAAGTCCAAATGGGGCCAGAACAGCATGTGTTACATGGCATGTGACAAAATGAAATTAGTTGTGGTAACATTTCACGAGCTCTGAACTGACAATATTTATACTCAAAGTAATGGAAAAGACAAGGAAAAGAATGAAAGATAAAAGACATATATGAAGAGATAATACAGTCAATCTACCAGTCATACCTTGAAAAGATCATGAGCCACAATATATCCTCTAATGACTTGTGCTTGAAAAATTGGTCTTTACTTTACATATATATAATAATGTATATATAAGAAAAAAATGTTACAAACTTCTTGTTGTAATGGAGTAGAATTTGTTACGTCCATTGCTCATCTTATCTGCAGGCAATGCTGTACATACTGTCCTCGCCACAAATACATGTACACATGGGCTGCAAATATTGTGACCAACATCTTCTTACACTGTGTGGTATTATTGCTTTGTGACATCATAACCCCAAAAGGCAATGCACTTTACGGTTTTGAGGGTGTGTGCACATATATACACTGTGAGCAAGATAAAAAAAAAAAACAAACATGCAGCAAAGCTCAAAACACATAATAGACATATAAGCTCTTGTGTGCATCAAGCCTGATGCTCTGCATGGCTGGCTCGGAAAGTGGTCAGCAGTCACATCCACACAGCTACAGTGTTCAGTAATCGATAGTATATTACTGGATGTGAAGTTTGCATTATCATCATCAAAAGCGAGTTTGGAGCCAGACGAGTGGATGACAGACATATAAACTCCTGCTGCACAATGATACAGTGTGAAATGAAACCAGTTTAAGTGTAGCCATCACCCCATAACTGTGATGTCACACAAAATACAAGACTAACAATTTCTTCATACGCTACCATGTAAAGACTGTGAGTAAGAAAAAATAGGGCAGTCCAATACCAATTGAAAGAAAGACTAGAGAATAAAATAACACAAAATACAACAACAAAACATGCTGACCTATCTGTCAATTTGGATTTATGAAAAATTACATGAGTAAATGTCTTAATAAGTCCAAGAAGAGTTGGATGCATGGTAGGTTAACTGCATAATGAGAAAAGAAAATCAAGACTGGAAGACCCACTAAAAACCAAACAGAATCAGCATGAAAGCAATAAAACACTTATAATGAAGAGCATACCTCTCCCTTGGAGTCTTGTACACACTAAGCTGAAGCGTTGTCCATTATACACAAGTATGATTTTGAAGAATATATCACACACATGCAGACAATATCTGCAATATTCTACTGTCTATACTTTACTTTAATTCCTCTTTGCCTTTTCCCTCTCAATAGCTTGAACAAGCTTATAATTTATAGTAATTTCATGTTCCCATGCCACAACAGCTTTCATAGGCTCTCCTTGTTTGCACGTATTCTTTTTTTCACCACCTTCCAAAAAGAAGATGGACTTTTAGAGATATTTAGAAAAGAAATGTACAAAAATATCATCTATTTAAGTCAATGCATCACAACATATCACACCAATTTTTCTTTGATCATGACATCACATAAATGGTGACATCCTAGATGCTATGTATAGCTACATTTTCATTCAATATCTACAACCAACTTTGAGAAAACTACGAAAATATCTTGTTACGGTAACCGTGTATAAATCTGTGAATTGATTCTAAATTCTGGTGAATCAACTTGAGAAAGTATTCCATTCTGTGCGATCAAAGACTTACAAGCATTATTGCTTCAAAGTACACCATATATTTCCTCGTCCCTGAAACTAATTTTCATTTGAAGCATGACACAAATTTTGACACTGTTCATATTTTTGTCTAAAAGAAACCCAAGCTATGTCCTTGACAAGAAAGCACTAAGATTCCTCGGCACAAGGAAACCTCTCTGCTGCCAGTCATACACTCTTCTAAGATTTCCCCTTCAAGAAACATAGATTCTGACCTCCTAGATGTTCTCTCAAATCTACATGCAAGAAAGGGGGGGGGGGGGGGGGTGGGGAGAGAATTACATCAGTCACCTGAATGATATAGCCAATGTGATGTACACACAGGTACACCTTGAAAAGTAATTTACTCACACTTACAATGGGTCACTACTCTATTAACGCATGTTACCACTCCCAGTCTTGTTACGCTGAAATGTCCAATATCTTATTTTGTATATCTTTCTGCGTTTATTCACAATGGCTGGTTAGCTCTTAATGAAACTCCCTCCCCACCCCACCCATTTAGGGATATAGGTGTTCACTACAACATTTTCCCTTTGCTTCTATGGGCTCATTATGTCTTGATATACATCACTACAATGGGATCAAGTCAGCTATTAACAAAAGATAATACACAAAACAGAAATGAAAGAAACATTAATTTTCTATCTATCATACAGTGGCCCTGTAGTATAGTGGTACAACAGTGTCAAAACACAATGTTTATGACAGAATATACATTGTAACCAAAACAGAAATCACAGCGAGAATGTCTCCTAAATTTGTACCAGTAACTGAAACCCATCCTTAGCAAATGTGCATACCATAAGAAATCAATGCTTCGAGTAAGACATCATATCAAAAGATGTGAAAATCCTCTGGTATAAATCCTTAAAAAGGATTGATCAATGTTATATCTATATTCCTTTTTTCAGACAATTCAACGATGCACAAATACTTCCAACTGTCCATTGCAACAGGTATCATTTGAGAAATACTTCTATGTGTGTCTAAATGCTATGCACCTTGGAAGGTGCAATTGCTGAGTACTTTCTTTCAACACTATTAACATTTGATCACTTTGGAAAGATACTATCTGAATGATATTACCAGTCTGTAGCTCAAGGACAGATAAGCATACTGCTGAGTACTAGTGTTGACAGAATAACTCTCAGGATATTACATGTATACCAGAGTACAACCATCTTGTTTTATCTGTGTAAAGTGTGGATACCAAACAAGGATTGTCCTGTGTTGCATGTATGATGTCATATATCGATACAAGTAAATCGTAACCCCTTCAACCACAAACACACAGGACAGCTACAACCATGGTTACTCCAGGAGAAAAACTGAGATGATCATGATGCTGATTAACCTGTTAAGTGCCCTGACACTTGGATTAACCCGCTCCATACTTAATTCTGAAATGCCCATAGACTTAACACGCAAGCCACCAGGTTCCCGTACGGAACGGGTTAACTGACCAAGTTTTATAATTAGCATTCAGTAATCATCTGGACTTCACCTAGTTGTAAGTTAGCAAGTCCACTCATGTGTAGCAATGTACTTCAGTCTAACAGGAAGGCCATGGCAACACAATGCTATAGGGGATTAGGTAACTCTGTTCATTGAAAATTAGTTTCAAGACATCTGTGCTAATCGGCAATAAGAGCACACCAGTGTGCTTGCCAATCAGTGAACAAAGCACAATAAAGTTTAAACGAAGATATAGCACTGACTTTAGGAGGGATGTGATTACTGATGATGTGATATATCTTTAATATTTTGCTACCCTGACAGGATGTATATACACCTCATCCAGGAGCAATGGCGTACCCACACAGTTGTGTCTTGTCAACAAGACATGGTGCAGGAAAACAGGTTCACCAACTAAATTCCATTCTGAGACATACAGATTCTTCCAGATAAAAGTAGAAACATTCTTTGCCATTTAAAGCATTGTCTGAATGAGCAGCATTTTACACATGGATTAGGCTGTCTTTTCCAATAATTTGATATATTGAATAAATTTGTCATTATCTATCATACATACCACAGTCCTTCTCAGCTTGTCAACTCTTACAACTTGATAAAAATGTAACTGCATCTAGAAATATTGAATATAGTAACGCAAGACCAATAAGTTCAATATCATGTATCTTACATCCAAATTACTTTCTGCTTCACTGAGTGTAAGTTATGCCTAATATGAAGTGGACAGAAAAATCTACATACAACAAATAATCACAGCAATTAATACAACCAAAAAAAAAACCAAACAAACAAAGAGAGAAGAAAAGAAATGCCAAAATAATGGTTTCTTCTGATGCAAAACACCCCTTTAGGCTCAAGTGGTGAAGAGGGAGTTGGGCGCCAGGTTGATCTTCCCGTCTTCTGACACCACCTTGCCGTGCTTGCCCCGCAGGTGGCGCTTGTACGTGTTGCGGGTCTTGAAGCGGGCGGGGCAGTCGCTGCAGCCGAAGGGCTCCTCGCCCGTGTGCCGGCGCAGGTGCTCGCGGTAGTGGCTGCTGTGGCGGAACTGGCGGTGGCAGTAGCTGCAGCGGAAGCGTGCTTCCTTGTTGTGGATCATGGTGTGATACTTGAGGCTGTGCAGTCGGGTGAAGGTAGCCTTGCAGAGATCACACTGATATGGCTTGATACCTGGCAGGAAGATAGCAAACAAGATTTGTTCAGGTCTTATTGAAATGATTAAAATCCAAGTTTAAAATTGACAACACTGAACATCTTACTCACACCACAGCTTTTTCTCTAACTGGGGGTAAATGTCAGTTGTATCTGGGACATCATCACTTCCATCACTACCGTTAGTAGCAGCAATAGTGACACACCAACTTGGTAAATTCTGCAACTTGTTGATGCTGTGAGCTAGTCCGACTAAACATGTCCACCCCACACAATACAATGCAATTCTGTACACTCTCTATTTAATTACAAGTCTTGAGGGTTTTTTTTTTTTTACATTAACTAATTTATTCTAAAATATACAATGACCAAGAAGCTTTAGGAAACAAAAAAAAAAATGGGATTTGAATGAAAACTTTCATTACTTCAATGACTGAAGGAAAATCCTGGGTGAACTTACAATTCCTATAAAAAGTTCACATTATATGCAAAGGCCTGTATAAGCTAAGCTTCTTGTTGAACTTGTTGCACCAATGGCCAACTCATGAGCAAAATACAAATTTGGCTTCAAGACATTACAGTGATTTACTGATTAATTTTTTTTTTTTGTTCAAACTTTCAGTTTGAAAATTTTCAACCAACAGAAAATTACAAACCATTCCTAACCAGTTCATCTCTGTACATGATGCTCTGTAAATGAGCTTAGCTGATCCATTTTCAACAGTATAGGTAGTTCTTCAAGGACTTCCCAGACAAAAACTTGTTCACGAAGTTGCATTACCAATACCTTTGTACAGTCAGATAATAAAGCTCTTATCACAGAGTTTGTCTTTCAGTAAAATACTAACCAGCATGGCTCCGGTAGTGGGCTCTCAGAGTACTGGCTGCAGTCAACTCCTTGTGGCATATCTGGCACTCGAAAGGGCCTTTACGCTTCCTGCTCCTGGCTAGGGTTGTGAGGTGTTGGATGGCCGTTTGCTGTGGTAGTCAAGGGCGAAAAAGGGGAGGAGCTCTACAAGTCATTTAGCTAGAACAAAAGGGAAGCACTGGACCTTTAATATGGGATATGATATGTGTGTGAGCACAGCATGCAATTTATCTGCAGTTATCAGAATGGATACAGGGCTAACACAAAATGTGAATTGGTCTGCCCATAATCACACAGCTCATCTCATTTTCATGTTCCTGTTTCTATCGATAGTCCTATCCCTCAAACTGAAATATATTTATTTGAGTACAGTCAACCTTGCCTAAGTCAAATCTGTTTGGACTGAAGAAATAGCTTCAAATTAAAGAAAACTAGAAAAGCACTCTGAGAGCGCAGACCTCCGCCAAGCAGCTACTTTCCACCTATGATCTTACTCTTCCCAAAGAGATTTTTCTCCTCTCCACCACTGGGGAAATACTCTTTGGGCTCTTCCATAGTGATCAGTGATTTCCACCATACATGCTGAAAAATCACCCGATTTCCCAATACATAAGCCTTTGTTACGTCATAAACCCTCAGCTGAGCGGTGCGCCTCGCCCTAGTAGAAACTAGATCATGCACTTTAGTGCGCGTTTGAAAACCTCAAAAATGCGCAGCTTGAACTCCCAAGTTCATTGACCCTACCTGTCAAAATATAAAAAATCCTTCATAAATTCCAAACATTTCTCAGATCACTACTAAAATTTAATCATTTGTTACTTGTATCATTCTCAAACTTTACTGTAAGTTTCATCCAATTCCGTTGACCACTTTTTGAGTTATTTTGCACACGGACAAACAGACCAACAAACCAAGAGTAACGAAAACATAACCTCCTCCCTTGGTAGAGGTAATTATACTGATGAGGGATTACAATCAATACAATATAAACAGAAGAGGACATGAAAAGACCTTAAACTTAGGCAATTGTTTGACTTATGCGAGGTTGACTTATGCGAGGTTGACTTATGTGAGGTTGACTGTATTTCTCTGATTACCTTCCTTCTTATTTGGTGTAAACGATGTTGTGTCTATAGCCAGACTGTATCTCAAACATACATAAGCATGCTTGCACAAGCCTTTTCAAAGGTAAATCAAATTCAAAATCAATACTGCAGGACACTTTATACATATAAAGTACAGTTGAGGCCAGTTTACCTTGACTTCTTCCGTCTGGTAAGAACCCTTTGAGATTATCTTTGGTTTGCTTTTGCGAGGCTTGGAAGCAGCCTCATCTTCCATCTCCACGGTAACATTTGCCCCCTCTCCGACAACAGGCTCTTCGTTCTCATTGGACACCCTACCAGAGGGCTGGGGGGCATCAATATCTGCTATCAGCTTGTTTAGTTGGTCGTTCATTGAGTTCAATAGAGGGTCAACGTCAAAGCCATCGGGCTCCGACTCCTCAATGTTCGGGGGCGTGTCTGTTGGTCTGCCTTCAGAATCAAGATGTACCGGGCCATTATTACTGTTGCTTGTTAGTGCATAGTTGTGGTCGCTGTGGGGAGGCTCAACAGCATTTGGAATAACAGAGGACAGGTGGTCGGATTTCTTTTTTGCTTTGGCCGATTTCTTGGACTTTTTCTCCTTCTGCTTCACCAGCTTGCTGGATGATGCAGATAGCGAGGATCCTGGTGATATTGTTGGGGATACAATCTGTGCTATACCATTTCCTGCCTGTGACAGATGGCTTGAGGTTGACGCGTTGTTTTCGACCTTGATGCCAACGTCCTCACCCTTTCCCAACATGGCTTTTGCGAGCGCCTCGGCTGCCTGTATGTTCAGTCCCTGGCTCTCTTTGTCCACCATGGCTTCCACTGCCTCAGCCAGAGACTCTATACTCAAGCCTGTCATACCACTGTCAAAGCTTGATGCCACTTCCATGTCCGTACCGTTGCCAGAGGCACCTCCATGTAGGCTCACCTGGTCCTCGTCAACCTTATCATATTCTGGTGCATTGCTGGTCCCTGCATTGACTTGACTTTCCTCCGCCCCATCCCCACGTTTTTTCTTGGAAGGATTGGACACACCTATCAACCTTCCCTTTGGAAGTAAGACCACCTCGTTGATGCCGCTGTCCCCCTCGGCCGACCGGATGACGGTGTAGCTTGATCGCTTCATTCGAGAGCTGACATTTTTCGGCAAAGTGACCCTCATGGGGCGTGGGGCACTCGGTAAAATGTACATTGTAGAGTCTGATGGGCAGTTGTCATTCTTAGCTGTGAGATAATCAGAAGGCAGAATGTTGAATAGATTATAAGATGTCCCAGCAATTGACTTTTACATGCAACACTTGCCACTAGGAAATAATGATAGATATGCATCCATGTTTACTACCTGGACAGCAGGGCAAACCCTGGCTGGACTTCACATTCTGGCTTGCTTTCATGATGAGATTATTAACTTGTCTGTGAATTAATCTTTACTTTGTTGCAGCATCTGATGTATTATACATGACATAACAAAATGTGCAGTGGTTGACAAACAACTCTCAACACAAGAAATGTAGATTGCACTTATTTGCTGGCACAGTGCACTGATTAAACAATAACCCCTGCCCCATCAGAGACTACAGGGTTGGTACAGATTTGGTTGAGATGGGGTTGCAGGTTTCCAACATTTTTTGATGATGATTTTTTTCTTCAGATATTGAGAAACTTCTTATGAAATATGGAAGAGCATATAAGTCTTAGAGGAAATCAAAGTTACTTTGATGAAAATTGGTTTTGAAATGGCTGAGATATCCAAAACAAAGCGATCTTCATAAAAGGTGGGACCCATCTTTTCTAAGGATCACTTTTCTTTACTATGTTTTTGGATATCTCGGTCATTTCAAAACCAATTTTCATCAACTAAACTTTAAATTCCTCTTAGAATTGTATGCCCTTTAACATTTCACAAAGTGGTTTCTAAGTATCTTGCAAAAAGTTTAAAGCAGAATCCTCACCTCAACCAATACTATACTATCCCTTTAACCTTAATGAACACATTTTCTTTCACATACCTGTATGCTTTGTCTTTTCTGGTTTGGGCTTCTTGGTAGATGTAGTCATCATGTGTATCCCTGAAGGAAATTAGAATGCACGCACAAAGTTTTCAATCACTTTGCTATAGAACTTCCTTCACTTTGCGCCTGCGTGCGCACGCATACACACACACACACACACACACATACGCGTCTATGGAGGAAATCGAGGACATGTTTCACCCACAAGAATCTTACCACATAACCAAGGACCTGTGTGTAAGTAGAAATCTGGTCAATCGAGGACTCATTCATATATTACCATACAACCGAGGACTTATTACAGTAATGTTAATCGAGGACCTACAAACATGTACCCCTAAATGCAAAAGCAGACCGTCTGGAATGGTCTGCTAAGCGAGGGTGTCCTCGGTTTAAATGTAAAATTTGTGTGTATGTCCTCGTTTTCCACCATGGATAAGTGCATCCACACACAGTAATGATGTAATTCCAAAACTCCTTCAGCTGTTTACATCAAAGCATGAATGTATATTGTGCTTATATTGTGTGTATATATTGTGCTTAGTAATGTGTAATTTCTGTTATATTTTGTATTATGGTATAATTTGTTTATTTGTTGTAAAGCGCATTGAAATTCTTTTCAAGTTTGAAATGCGCTATATAAGAATTTGTTATTATTATTATTATTATTAATGTCCTGATCGGTTTATAAGATGAAAGAGTGAGTAAGTATTGACATCCTATTCAGCTCAAAGAAATTACATCATGCTTGCCATTGTTTTAAAATTTTAAATTTCTCCATGTTTGAAAGCCAAAACTTACTTTAAAAAAAAAGTAAAACTCAGTTTGAACTCTCCTTCAGCTTTCCGGCAAAATAACTTTCTGTATAAGCCAAAGCCTCCTACATGCTCACTGACCATTATGTTAAATGTTACACTGTAATCATTCATCAAGAATTCATTTCTGTGTAATTTGAAATACGAGTTGGCGTAAGGAAAAGACAAAAAAAAAAAAGTGCCTAACGTTGCTTGTGCTGCTTACTGCAATGGTGAAATACGTACCTCTATTTGTGACAGTCAGCAGTTCTCCAACGTGTCTGAGTAAGTGCTTAGTCGCTTGTCTCTTAGTATCTTCATCATTGCCGTAGAATTTCTCCGTACAGTAGTGGGGCAGCATTCTACACGTATACACATGCTGCTTCAGTGTGGTTCTTGAGTCTTCCGTAGGCACCTGCAAGAGATAACAGATTGATTACTCACAGTGAGACACTGATATGGTTATGATGTACCACCCTACTCCTTGCAGAGTTTAAAAAAAAAAAAAAAAAAAAAAAACATAAGAAAGAAAATATAATCAGTTATGCAGTTTGATACCAAAAGCTGCATTCAAGCCCACAGCAAACTGTAAAAAGAAAACAAAGATTGAGAGACAAAATCACTACACGCTCACAAATGCACATTTGCCACACTGCTAAATCAGTTTTTTTTTTTTTTTGGCATTACAAACAAATGAAATTGTGACGCGTGGCTATCATCAGCTTCCAACTGTAAATGACATACAACTTTAAATTCTTGAGGCCAGATTGGGATTCTTGTTATCATCTTTCTCTCCTCTTGGTAGATGATCTGCTGCAGATCTAAGCCTTTCAAACTGAAGTCAAACCTCCAACCTCTTTTTGTTTATTGCACTGGGAGAGAGAGATCTTCAAACAGTTGTCTATGTCAATGAATTAACTGTATTTTTTTATTATATTATTATCGTTATCATTATCATTATCATTATCATTATCATTACCATTACCATTATCATAATTATTATCATTATCATAATTATAATTATTATTATTATCATTATTATCATTATTATTATTATTATTCTTATTATCATTATTATTATTATTATTATCATTATTATTATTATCATTATTATCATTCTTATTATTCTTATTCTCATTATCATTAATATCATTATTATCATTATTATCATTATCATTATTATTATTCTTATTCTCACTATCAATATCATTATTATCATTATTATTATCATCATTATCATTATTATTATTATAATTATAATTATTATTATTATTATCATTTTTTTTTTTAAAATCATCATACTTCTTGTATACTGTATATGAAGTGAGAAAATTTCAGTTTTGCATGTAGAATGAAAGCCATGATTAAGCACCTTGAAGCTTGTGTGTTTGGCAAATTTCTTCACCAGATCGGCAGCTGGCAGCATCCTGAGCAGGTCTACATCAAGGACGTTCCGGTAGACTGGTCTGGCTCTCTTCTTGCTGGAAGAAGAGGTCGCAGACTTGGAGGTAACCTGTGCTCCCTGGGAGACACTGCTGCCAAGGGAAGGTCCAGGGTCAAGGGGTCGAGGCACTCGGTCTGCAGCAAGGATGGGGAACACAAAAGTCTTTCTCTTCCGCTTTTTCTTCTTCTTCAGCGATGCTTTGTGGTGCTTCTTTAACTTCATCGGTTTGAGTTCCTCGGGGGGAATATGGACTTGCAGAGGTGGAGCTGGTGGGCTGGCTTTCACAGGCTGTGCAAAGAATGTGAACAGTGAAAGAAATGACACAAAACATTCTCCTATTATTGGTTTGGTTCATATCAAAATGTTGAATAATATTCAAACCAACCCTAGCAACTGTGTACCCCTAGCAACCACTTACATATTCATCACACAGAAATCATGTAGTAAAGAATCCAATCATAAGGGCCGTCTGCCTATTGAAGGCAAACAGCCATGAACCTCTCTGTAAAGACCACCTGCCTTCATAAATTGCATTTTGTGTTTCCCCTTAATATGCAGTCTCCGAAGACAGGGAGGGAAAGGAGAATCTGAATAAACACAAGTATTATCTACCTTAGCCAGCTGAGCTGAGGCATTGTACAAAAAAAATCTGTTGCATGTGGGTGATGATACAGACTCCTGATATCAAGTAGGTAGTACCTTTGGTTTTACAGGGGGTGGCTTCTTCTTTCTGCGTTTTTTCCGCCTGCTTGAGAGTTCCACATCAGGTGAAAGGGGTCTCTTCGGGATGATCTTTCGCTGTGGTCTGGACCTAGCTAGTGAGGGTTCATCTGGATCTGGCTTAGATGCACTCCTGGTTGGTCTTGTGCTCTTTTCTGAAAGGTGCATTTGACATGAAGAAATGTTACCCAACAATTATATGCTTTATTTGTGCTTACTCGCTCACATGCACACACAAAATCTCATGCAAATTAGCAAGAATAGGTTTGCATGTTTGCAAATCATAAACTGTTTACAGCTCTCAATGAGTCATACCAGCAAGAAGCAAAATTCTTGTAAAGAATGCAACTATGGCAGTGTCGTAGAATGATAGTGATAATAATAATAATTATTATCTTTTTAAACTAAAATAAGCTTTCAGATTTTGGAGTTTTACCTAATTCTGGTGATTATTCTTAGGATGACTTTGAATGTGACAAGAGATGCAAATTCCTACTAACCTGATTTTAATAGTCTAATCTAGCCTGACTGTGGGTAACTCAGGATAGAATAATATGCCCTATTCAAATTACATTCAACAAATTGCCCAGCACTGCTATTGAATGCCTATGCCCTTAAATAATATAACTCACTTGTTATGCTATTCTTAAGTACTCTTTTCCAAACAAAAATGGTACAAATGTGTAAAAGTACAGGACAGTCCCCCCCCCCCCCCCCCCGTCCCCCCAAAAAGAGAAAAATTTGTAATACATGTAACTGAAAGTACTGTAGATGGAGACCAAATTTCCCTCAGGGTTAACAAGCTGAAAAGTAACAATCTTCATAATTTGAGCAGCTGGTTTATGCTAGAAATTATATGATCTTTTAATGCTGCTGCATCTGCTTATCGATGACTAACTGTGTGTTTCTTAGTTCATGTACCAGTATGATTCCAATAAAGCCATGTTTCTGGACATACAACTACACACAGTACATTTGATGATTATTAACAGAACCATGATATTTTGATTAGTAGCATGAAAATTGTAAGACTAAATCTAAGTAAACATATGGTATTACATTACATAATATCTGCTATTTGATTTTTTCCCAATTCAGAATAATGGCATGGTTATACTTACTATTTTCTAATTACCTACAGTACCTATATAGCAAACAATCTTGGACAAATTTTTGGTCCCTCTTCCCCAAGAGAAGCACTATGTACCCGGTACTGTAAAAGTTGAAATTCAAGTGCATTTCGCACAAGCAGAAACTAGCTCGAAAATAAAAGCACAAGAATATTTTTGCTTGTTATATTTTCAGCAATGTGATGTCTTCATTCTGTGAAAAAAACAACAAATCAAAACAAAATCAGGAAATTTATTTCACTCGGCCAAGGGTGAAAAATTAATCGCACGAATATCTCCACTTTAAACAGTATCACTGACGAATCAGAATATCCATTCCCATTTGAATCTCAGAATTTAAATGGAATTGGATATGCACTGCTTTTTATCAATCAAAGAGAGATTGCAAAAACGGCACCAATTTGGCCAAAAAAAAAAAATGGTGTTCTGCACATGTGTGAGACAACTGTTTCCATTGTACAACCAAGGAGATTGCTTCGTCTTAGCATTCGCACCGCAGATCTAACGCTTGCTAATGACTAATCAAATCCACATTGTGATTTTTAGACAGCATGATTAGAAACACTATAAAAAAAAAAGAATTCATGTATGGGTAATTCCATGAAGTTGGGGCACAAAGTGTTACATTTTAGCATAACTCAATACTAATTATGCTATACATATATTGTTTATAGGCTTTACATTTGTATTGAGACCATACATTTTCCTGGAAATTTTGTGCCATTCAGACTCAATTTTGATGAAGTTATCTTTAAAAAATGTAACGGTGTCCTGTAGCATCGTGACGTGTCCATGTAGCATCGTGATAGTTAAAATCTGGTCCTAAAAGACAAATTAATGCAATTAGCTTGACCAAAATTTGATATAATATGCATAATTACTAGATTAGTCAGATAGCTACATATCTTAACTTTCCTATCCACAGTTTTACTTTTACAAGAAAATTACACAATTTGTCACTATGCTACGCGGTGTCCACCAAATGTAACAAAAAAGGACACCGCGTAGCATCGTGATACATTTTGTAATTTTCTTTTAAAATTAAAACTGTGTACAGGAAATGTGAGATATTTAGCTATCTGACTAATCTAGTAAATATGCATATTGCATCAAATTTTGGTCAAGCTAATTGCCATAATTTGTCTCTTAGGACCAAATTTTAAAATATCACGATGCTACATGGACACGTCCCGATGCTACAGGACACCGTTACATATTGTTTAATAACTTCATCAAAATTGAGTCTGAATGGCACAAAATTTCCAGGAAAATGTGTGGCCTCAATGCAAATGTAAAGCCTACAAACAATATTTGTATAGCATCACTAATATTGAGTTATGCCGAAATGTATTTTTCAAATATCACGATGCTACATGGACACTGCCCCAACTTCATGGAATTACCCGTATATATTACAATGCTCAGCTTTGAAGACCCTGCTGAATTCTAGAATTATCAAAATTAATAAAAATCCAATAACAGACAGAATTAATGCGAACATCCCAGAGGGATAGCACAGAAAGAACTGACGACAGTCTGTCCTTTCAGGTAGGGAGGGTATTTTTTGTTTTTGTTCTATGGTAGCTACATGTAAGTCTGTGTATATATGTAAGCTGTATAGTGTATGTATTTTGGGTCATGCACTGATTGATTTTTTGTTTTTTAATTTACTTTTTCAGTTGATCAAAAATAGCTAATTGTATATTGTGTTTATTCAAGATGAATGTTTTTGTCATGTGAAATTACAGAAATCAAACAAAGATTATTGATAAACAAAGTGCCCACATGAACACACACACGCACACACACACAAATAAAATCACACAGTTGTCGACACTTCTTCTCCTGGAATACCGTCCAAAAAATCCAGCAGGGCAGCACAAAACTGATCGGGTAGGTGTGATATCACTATCACTCAGTACACACACAACTTGATGAACAAACCCTAAACTGGTGAGTGATACCAAGTCATAGCTAGAGTGCAGTGATAAAGAAAAAACATAAAGCTGCCATCCACACAAATAATTAGACATTACAATTTTATTTAACAGACATGCATGTAGCCTGTATTTAGTGGACTACACACCAACAAAGAAACTGAGTAGAATTTAGCATGTATGGACCTCACAGCACAAGTCATTTTCATTAGGGTCTAACACTCACAGGTTAGTAGATTCTACATCGTCATCAAATGTAGAAATGATGAAATATATGTCACCCCATCACTGGTTAAGTTATAAGAATGTAGTGTGATATCATCTGGAACGTTAAATCTTAGTTTGTTGCGTTGTTTCGCGAGAATGTCGTCTCAAGTAACTCGCTGGAATCTGCAATCTGCCTCACCGCCATCGCGCCATGCATGCTTCAACTTCCAAGTTCAAGCCACCCGAGAAAGCACGCTCTCTCTGCACTGACGCTGACTGCGTTATGCATTGCTAACATAATGGATAATGCCATGTCAACCCGACATGCAAAAGATCGAACGAATACGAAAAACAAACTACAAATTACGCAACAAAAAATAAATCCACTCTCTCATATCATAAAGAAACATAACACGACACTAAACGAACCTTTCTTCCTGATGTCAGAGGCAGATTTTGTTGGGTTATTTTGCTTCCTTCTAGTAGAAGACATTTTCGAAGCTTATTTCGCAGTCGTCTGCTGTGCAAAAGAATAGCAGAAGCATCATGGCTGGAGCAAATACCTGAATTATTCTTGTCTGCTTTATTACCCAGAGTGCCTCACCCGTGCTTCATTTCTGCTCGAGAAATTGCAATTAAATTGCAAAAATTGGTTATTTCTAGGCGAAAAAATTAACCATCAAAATAACTAGAAGTAAATTAGCCATAAAAACTAGATACAAATAAAAGGAAATGTATTTTCTTTTTAATACTAATTACTAAGGCATCATGGGTAAAATAGTAAGAGAGCTCGAAATACCGATCAGGGTACCCACGAGATTTAGAGCAGTAATTATAACGAGATTTTGCGAGATTTTGCTCATTAGGTCACAGCTACTACATGCACAATATGAATGCACACACTGGCGAGTTCCTCGCTCGCTAGCACTATACGTATACAATACATACACAGTACGATCGAGCAGCACAGTGGGAGCTTACGGAGGAGTGAGACACTACTCAGGTAAGGATACGCAACTCCACGCAAGATATCGGGAAAACTATTTCCTTTTCCATATAAATATGATGCCGGAGCTCCTTGTTCACATTATTTAGCAATGAATGACTTTGGAATTGACCTAAATTTCCTAATTCATGATAGGTGTTACCCGAGATGAGCGAGCCGTCAACAAGAGTTGAGCTGATCGTTGGCCGTAAGCGCAATAATAATAACGTTATATACGGAGGTGTATTAACGTTAGTCTGTAGCTCTGAGTGCTGTGAGTGTGTGAGAGCTGAGCCTGCCTGAGAGCAAATTGTCTCAAGTATTTTTACTTTGTTGGGTTGTTCGTTCGGTGATAAGTATCTAGCCTACATGCGTTTGTATTCGAAATGAGTGATGATGATGATGAGGATGAAATGGTGATCAAATGAAATGGTGTGGCGGCAGCAGAGAAATGCACACACTGCACACCCAAGTTTTCCCAAGCTTAGTCATTGACTGAAAAGTAGGGTAAAATTTATGTCTATGATGGGTGCTTCGATCTACTTTCACCCTGGTAGAACCATATGGGTTGCCGGAAAGTTGACAGAAAGCGTCAATATCAACATTGAGTTTTTAAGTCATCGCTCATAAGTCATAGCAAACTCACCTTGCGCTAGAGATCACGCCGTACGCTGCTGGCACAATCTAGAACTGAAACAATTACAATGAAGTTAACCATCTAATGCGAATCGACCTTAACACTGGGAGCTAAGAATCAATGTGCAATGATTGTAGCAAGTTGAAAGTAGATCTATGAAATTTTTAGTGGGTTATTATCGTGAAATGCATGTGTGTGTGTCTGTTTGTGATCTTTTGCGATCTTGGAGCTGCATTTCTCATCCGACTTCATTCAACCAGGGACGTCGCCTCCCTGATTCAACTTGCCATAAATCATTTATACATTGATTTATTTGCTCCCTTTCTTGAAAGATTTCTGACATAATATTAGACAGCTAATTTCAGTTTCAGATTGTGCAGGCACTGTACCACACCGTGATCGAAGAAGGCGTTGTTTTGAGCAAATTGAAGCTCCTTGTTTTGAGCTACAACTTAGAATTTGACATTGATGTTGACATTTCCCAATGACTGATTTGGTTCAGATTTATTTGAGTGAGGGAAATTAAGCTATGTCGTTTATCTTGTGATTTTAGTGCAATTCGGATTTCTGGAATTCAAGATTTCTATCATGTATCCTGGATACGAAAGTACATTAGCACTTAGTGCCGATCCACCTTACTATGATTTAGTGTATAAATGTGTGTATGAGTTGCAAAGGACAGAAACCCACTAGGCACTAATAGTCTAGATAGTCTAGAAACACTATGGATTATGCAATTCTTGTCTAGTCTTTCTTTTTTTTTCTTCTTCTTTTTTTTTCTTTTTGTCCCGATGACACACCCCAGGGCTCAGACATTAGTGGCGCAGGGCAGTGAAAAAAATCCTCCAGATATGTATTTGATTTATTGAGACATTCTAGTTGAACTGAACTTGTAGTAGTACCTGGTAGCTGCTCTCTGGCATAGTATCAGTGCAGTAGAGTGTAGTTGGAGCTTTTTAACAGAGCCATTTCAGAGGGGGTATTAAAAGTTAAATTAAACCCCATTAGGCTATAATTTCAGTTGCATTATGCATTGTTTTCAATGCTATGCTGGTCATCTGTCTCAAAAATTAGAATATGTAAAGCATAGTCAAAATGTTTCCATTGAGAGTCATACTGCAGGTGGGGGTGGGGGGGGGGGGGGGGGACTAGCAATTACAAAACCCTGATATCATTTGTGTTAATTTATAAGTTATACATGTCTGGAAATACATCTTAGTTTGTGGCCCCTGTATCATGGTCCCATGTTTACATTATAAATACAGGAGACTTTGAAATTGAAATGAAACTCTCATCGCTAAAAAAGTTCAAATGCAGTATATTATTGCAACTGATTGACAAATTGCCCTACATCGACGTAAATAAGCACTGAATTGATCAGTGTTTTAGTAGTAGCCATGATAAAAAATCATGGGCGTACATACTCGAGCAGGATTCGAACCTACGACCTCCTGATCACCGGACAGGCGTCATCTCCACTAGACCACCGAGCTTTCGCCCGAAAGCAAGTGTTGGTTCTAATCCTTATAGCATGCAGCGGGTACTGCTTTGTTATTCAAATTCATGATTTTCAGTATATTATTGTTGATTACACTCATTATGAAACACCCTTAATGTTTAAGTAAATCAAGTGCAATTTTGATAACATACGTTATGTAAGTTAAGAGAAGGTGAAATAAGCAATATGAATCAGTTGTGTACTATTGAAGAGTCCTTGAGTAATTTTTCTCATTATGAGCCTTGCACGGTTCAAGGTTACAATATAAGATATGGTCATTTTCAAACGTGAGTGACACGACAATCTGAGAGTTAGAAGGGCACATATCTTCCCACCTGGAGGTTATGAATGGATCATGGCTATCATTTTAGGTTCAGTGTAGGACTGGCATGTACCATTACCAGTTGGATTTGAATTCTCCAATTAACAAGTAAATTATGATTAAAAAACGATGCGTGAGTGACACGACAAATTTCGGACATGGGTTTCTGACCATTAACGGTTACAGCTGGATTCGTGCCAAAGTAGTACTCCAAGAGAACCATGAGTACTAGTGCATGTACATCAATAGTGTACCTATCTAATATGTATAGTCACAATCAATCCCTCCATCTCTGTTGTAAATGGTTCACCCTTACGTGCCGTGAGTGACACGACATCCAAAACGTGAGTGACACGACAAGTGCAAAAATTCCACAATTATCTCAACAATGTAACTTTTTTGGTATTATGTTCATGGTAACTCTGCACTAATAACCAATTTCTATTCTAATGAAAAGTAATGCACACATTGTTAGACTTCAACAAATGTTCAGTACGTAATTTTGCACTATGAAGGATTTGTTTATACTCTATTTCTTCTACACAATCCTTTCTAGGATGAGAAAAGTCTGTTTAGAAAAAAATGGTTTGTTTGCTTCCACATCGGCTTGAAGCTACTAAAAGTGATTAGTTGTTTTTTCTTGTTGTTAGTTCATTGTGGGAGAAGGACTACTGCTGTGACTTCATTCTGTTCTAAGAATGGCTTTCCTTTGCTGCACTCAAAGAAATTTTGATGGATTCTTGTCTTTTCAGAAATTTCATACTCCAAGCACTAGCCTCTTAACAGATCACTTAGTAAAGTTTGACCACAGTTATCACTTTTCTGGATTGCTCAAAAATCAAGGCAATAGACTGCATGGCACATGAATGTCTTTGCTTGTTCAGTACAAAATGATATCTAAAAGTACAAAACACTTGATTCTTTTGCAAAGTACAATTCAGGACGTAAATGTTGCTATGATACAACATTACATTTCTACAAACCAAAATACAGTTGCTAGAAGGAACAAACTGCAGACTCTGAGGAAGGGGTACATTTGTATTTCCAGTCACATTCCTTTTCATTTCCACATTATTTGAATGATGAAACATAAAATCATCATGTAAATAACTGGATTGAATAGTAAATTGATAATGTCTTTTGTATGCCCCTAACACAACTTGCATAGAGTGTCATGTTTGAGCACATCTCTCTTATCTGACGAAATGTGTCGAGATGGCTACCAGTCATGACATGGTCAGATATTCACAATGTAAGTTGGAATGTGTATCACAGACAAGTCAGACAGCAACTGACCATAACACTATTAACAGGGATGTTTCTGTTTCTCTTCTCAAACAATGTTTCAACTCACAATCTTGCCAACACAGTGTAATCGCTCATCATGATATGCTGTTGCTGTTACATACAGAGTTGTAGGTTACATCAATTGCCGGAGAGTTTCATGGTAAAAATATAGATCTATAGAAGATCGTAATGGATGCAGAAGATTGGTCAAAACCTTGTTGAACAGTGCACTTATTGCTGATGAAAGTCTCACATCAATGTTTAAGAGATTATGCAAGGGTTCGGGCATTCATTATGACAGATATCAATATTGCAGTGTAGAATCCAAACTATTACTCTCAATCATAACTTTACCTTTAAATACTTTTTCTACGAATGTGTAATGTCTGCAGCATGGCGATGTAATGTCCATAGCACTTTTTTTAAATTGAATTATGCAGGTATTTAAAGAACTGTGTGGATGTGTTGTGTGATACAAAATGTATCACACTTTAGCTTTGCATTTGAATTTAGAACAAAATTTGACCAAAACACTGTTTTCTACCAAAACTTGTATGTCAAAAATAGTATGGACATGGCACTTTGAAAGAGGTTGAAATTTGAAAATATATATATAATATTATATTTTATCAGATACCAAGGAGGATTAATCAGCTGAAAGTCATTTTGTAGTGAAAATTTCTACTTCAGAAGATCTACATGCAAATTTTGCCACATATGAATATTTTCAGCAAAAGACACACTATTTCAATCTGAAAAATACTGTTTATTTCCAAATTGGACCAAAAATTGTAATATCGGTTTGCTATGACCCTTCCTACAAATTGTAAATACTATCCACTGTGAAACAAAGTTGTTTCTGGATATTTGTTTATCATCTTTGTTTTTTATTCTTGGTTTTTTTTTTTTAGTGGAATGCCCACATGTAAAAGATATGGTGCCGATTTCAAACACAAACACGCTGTCACATGCAGATAAACTTATCATAACCAGACTATTCCTGTTGCAATGGGCAAATCTGAAAATAAATAGGGAAAGCTACAGGAGGCCTACTCTTACCAGGGATGACATTTGATTATATTCATTGTTTCCATTTAGTATAATGTTTTAATGATTAGTCTCTGTCCTGATTTGTGTACAATATGATATCGTGAGTGACACGACATATCGTGAGTGACACGACGTTGTGAGTGACACGACAGAACTTTGACTGTGGATTCTGGTTTTACATATTACAAATTGGACAAAGTTACTACACATGAAATAAGGTATCATGAAACTGTATTTGCTCCTGTATTGGAGTAATTTGATTTTCAAAATGCACAGCTCTAGAAAACTTTTTATGTTTAAAACGTGAGTGACACGACATTCATTTTTGAAAACTTTGAAGCCCTCATTTGTTCTGAAAATGATTTCTGAGAATATGTAATGCTATTCAGGGGATAAATACAATACTAAGGTTTTATCTTATCAACAAATACTCTTTAAATACAAATATTCTGTCATGATTTGTAGTATGTGAATTTTGATGCAAAAATACACATTTTATGACATTAAATTATCCAAGTTCTAAATTTGCTGTATTACGAGATATAATAAATTATTTTACGTAATCTTTATGGAAGAATATGGTCTAAAAAGATATCTAGTTTCAAAAAATATTGAAGCCTACTGATTTCTTCCAAGTTTAAATTTTCACCCTCATGTCCACTTTTGTTTGAAAATGGCCATATGAGACAGGTAAAACAGTCTTGATCAAAATCACATAGCTTACATGCACATAAACCAAAGGTTGAATTGCACATGAGTTACATAAGTCATTACATAGCATTGAAACTATAATTAGTATATAAAATGTGGATTACACTAAACATATTAAAAGATTAAAGTTTACTGGCCATCCCACTGATGGGGTTTATACAATCATATCAGGTACTGTTGTAAGTGTTTTTTTTTTTCCTTTAGTATGGCTGACTTTAAAACTGTACAATGATATGATAAGAAAATTTGCTGAAAAATATCACAAATATTTACAAAGTAAATTGCTTGGCCATACATTTACATGTCTGAAATGATGTGGTGACTGGGTGCTGTAGATCCATGATCTCAATGTTTACTGTATCTGAATGTTAATATTAATCGCACTTTCAATTAAATATGCTTTCTGCATGTCACCTTGATATTTCATTGTCAATTGTCCCAAGGTGTGGTACATTTTCATGAGCTGAGTTGTGTCCTATTGGAGCAACATAGCAGCCAACAAAACCCACCCTTGGAATTAAAAGGTAGCATTTAACATTGTCTAAAGTTTGAAATATTAGAACTGCATTGTCTTAGATATCAATTACTCTTTTGTTATATTTGATTAAAAATATGAACAAATGAATTTGCATAATGATGTGAAATAGCCTTCAAGCAAATGAACATCTGTGAATGACTGGATGTACCATTCATCCTTTCCAGTCATGTTATAGAATATCATTTCAGAAATGGTTTACTTGCATTGTGTTATTTGTTAAACATGACTGTTATTTCAAAAACTTATGTCTTAATTAAAAGTATTTTCATGTACTACATTGTATTTAGATATCATTAGCATCACAGAAAATAGAAAATTCTTTGTTACATAGATAAATTTAGCTACCACAGTGTCTTTAACTCTAACAGTATGCGATATGCCAGCAGATTATGGGAAATGTATTTATGCATTGAACAGAGAGATTTTTTTGTGTGTGCAAAACTTTAGAAATTACTGTTTAGAGTGTATGCTAGAATTAAGCCTGTGGACATGAACACGTTGTTACTGTAATTACTGTACCTCTGCTAAGGAAGGAGTTTACAGTCTTGTGTACCGATATGTTTTTATCGGCATTGGTTTGATTGTTTGTCTGTGTGCAAAATAACTCAAAAAGCTGTGAACTCCCCATTTGAATGCAACTTGCAGGAACAGGTGATAATGACACAAGGAACATACACTGATTAAATTTTGGTAGTGATCTGGGAATTTTATGGCTTTTTGAAGGATTCGTTATCTTTTCACATATAATAGGGTGACTTAACTTGGGAGTTCAAGCTGCGCGTACGTGAGGTTTAAATGCGCAGACTAAAGCGCATGCTCTGCTCGGGAGAGGTGCCACACAGCTGAAAGCTGATGTCATACAAATATACAAGGTTTCTATATTGGGAAATTGGGTGATTTTCAGCATGCATACGTATAGGTGGAAATGAGCGGCTGGCTTGATGGAGGTCTGCACTTTGAGTGCTTTTCTAGTTATCATTTATTCTTTTTTTCTTTTCTTTTTTAAGGGAGGACAGTATTTTGAATTGAGAATAAATTAATAGGAATATGTTTGATGATTCAGGGTACATTGTGCCATCATCACCAACATGTATACCATGACTTTATATACAAATAGAAAATCACTTCTGTGCAGTTGAAAAGAAAGAGAAAGAAATCTAATTTAGCAGACTAGTATAATGATTCACAAATTATCATAGTCGCATACAGTGTATTATACTATAGACTACAATGTATGTCAGTACTTACATTATATGGCACCTCCCCTGTATTCCTAAAATGGTAGTGTTTATCCTGAAATAATATTCCAGATGTATGTGTACAATGATAGCAAGGGTGTTTGGCTGCGTGTTATAGTGTGACTTAGTGTTGGAAGCTTCCTGGAAACGTATTTCTTCATCCAATGTAGACTTATCTGTCAAAGCAGGTGGCATGCAGTGAGAAAAGTAAAAGAGCAGGAGAGTGTTGGGGGGGGGGGGGGGGGGACACAAAAAAACTCATTGACTTCAGTGGATGAGGGAGCCCTGAATAATGCATTGTAGTATCAATTCACAGTCCATTAGTAGAGCATCCACATTCTTTTGTAACTGTCTTGTGATAGCAAGGCATTGTATTGTATGTCAGAAAACTATATTCTGATCAGAAGCTGGGAGACTTGGAGAACGATGTCAGGTTAACCCATCAAGTCCTGGAGTAATTGTGCTTTAGAATTATCATTCTGTCCTCATCAGATTGGCAATTCTAAACTTTACTGTACTGTATATCCTCTTTTGGAAAAAGGACTAGATGGAACTGGTTAGATTCATTAAATCTGCATGAAATTAGAAGAAGAATGTAACAAAAAGTTGCCAATTTGAGAGATAAATATTTTCTTTGAAAAGCAACAACAGAATTTAAGAAAAAGGAAAACAAATGATGATATAATATGAACTATTAATAGTATCCAAAGTTGGAAAAGTTTGGATAGTTCAAGGATATTTGCATAGAGATGTGTATGATGATAAAGGAAAAGATTCTTTCCTTTCAAACATCGTAAAGTCAAGAAGTGAATAGCTGTGAATCAATGACTTGTTAACCTTTGCACATTTAAACTTATGATAATTGTGTCAATACTTAAGATGATTGAACTATGTTTAAAAGATGATATGTTTTGATAAATATAATGACATTCCTCACGAAAAGAATTGTCTTTCAAATCAGTGCCATGTATCTAGGGTCCTTAAGGAGTGGTCATTGAATGCCATATTAGGTGATTTTAAATTTATTTTAGTGCGCTCATAACTTGTATAGTAATGGTATCTGATATTGCTTTAATTTTGTTTCTCTGTTGCCTACTATTGATTGTAATCATGGTCTAAATTTGTTCCTGGTATTTCTCCAGAAAGTTCTTGACCTAGAAGTTTGGAGTTCTTGTCTTTGGCAGTTAATACTGATTAAGATGACTATGACATATTTGGAATAAGTGGAGGAAATAAAGGCTGACATTTACTAAATTGCTAAAGAGGAAATCCACCCCAAAAATAAATTAACTTCAAAAGAAAGGGGCAAAAATTCCCTTCAGAATGATACAAAAATGAAGAAAATCAGATAAGAAATCACATTTTTTAGAAAACATTTCTTCACCACTCCATATGAATATTCAGATGAGCAAGTTGATTATGTCACACTCTCACAATTTCTAATTCATTTCAAGACTCAAGCTAAATTGCATCTTTTAGGAGTAATCTAAAATCCTATTTGTTTGACAGTGCATTTTGAAGACAGACTCTCATGTCTTCTTTTTCATCTTCTTCTTTTATGTTATATATGTATTTGTAGTCTTTTTGCCTTTGTGTAAAGTGCCTTGAGCATTTAATCAGAATTGAAAATGGCACTACAGAAATTGTATGTATTATCATTATTTCATATACAGAAATATAAGAAATCTCATATTTCAGCTGTATAAATATAAAACTTCATTTCAAACCACTCAATAAAAAACAAACAAACGTTAACTCTGATATTAATATCATGGTATGAGAACATGCTTTTATTTGTATTATTAGCTAAAATGACATTTTTCCGAATTTTATATATAGCATTCATGATATCATCAACTCGCTCATTTGAATATTCACATGGACTGGTCAAGAAATGTTTTTTTTTTTAATGTGAAATTTCAAAATGTTATATCTTATTTCTTATCCGAATTTTGTCATGCTTGTATCGTTCTGTAAGGATTATTTTTCTCCTTTTTTAACTTTATTTATTTTTAAGATGGATTTCCTCTTTAAAGGAGATACAACGCAAAGCATCCATTTTCTGTGTGTGTTGTCAACTTTGACAGCCTATAATTGACGTAGTAATTGACGAACCAAACATGGGCAGCTGTTCAAGAAGTCATATATATTTGTAGATAATAAACATCATTAAACTGAATCTGAAATATATCATGATTACCATCATGTTTCAGTTCATAATGCTTGCCCCTTTTTATGCACAATTATAAACTTCAAAATACTGATCATGGTAACTACCCCATCTAGCATCCTTTATCACATTATGTGTACATCCGCACATTGATAGAGAATATTTAAAAGATCAACTTTCTATTTTTTGTTCTCAGCCTGCATCTGTTTTAGTGCATAATGCATTGTGTAATAATTGGTGTGTGCAGCAGTGTGCAGCGATAAAGCAGGCCTGTGTACATAATTTAGTTTAGCAATGAATTCTATGAGAGAGTCATGATTCTGCAGTTAAGTGTGATATATTAAAAAAAATAATAATAATAATGCTCTCAAAGCCGGGATCAGAGTTTTTCTCTTTCTCATTCATTTTCCGTCTATCTGTTTGTCTATGATCTGTCTGTATCTCCCCTCTCTCTCCTTTCTCTCTCAAACTCACACACACACACACACACATACACATTTACACACACACACACACATACACAATCACTTTCCAGCTGTCTCCATATATGTATCTTTCTAGCTCTCTGTCTGTCTGTCCTTCTGTCTGTCTCTGCTTCTACATCTATCTGACTTTCTCTTTCATTTTTGCTGATTGCTTTCACAGTCATGTGAACCCATTACAATCAATTGTAGACACTCTCCCTGTAGGTATATCTTCCTGAAAACACTCCCTCAGCAGGTTGTGTCTTGGGGCGGTAGGCTTGTTTCTGCCTCTGCACTCCCATGAAGATGGAAGTCCAGATGCATGATTTGATATCCAAACATTCCCCTTGTTGACAGATATCCCCGCGATGAATAAGGAAAATTACTTGTGGCTGAACAGCATCAATGGGATGAGGCGCATTAATTCCCATTGCCGTTCATGGAACGTGAAGGCTTCAGGTGTTCTGTTGAATTTTGAAAGCGTATTTGCATAGCTTGGGTCTGCTTAGCTGCAAGCTACTGGAGGCGTAGATGATGTGCCTTTTTTTCCCCACTTTTGCTGGCTTTGGATCTTATCAAGATATCTCTCTCTCAGTCTTTAGTGTTTGTCTATTTTTAAGGTTTTCCAATGAATCAAAACAAAGTGTGTTCATGTATTAGTCATTCAATCTTGCGATGTTATGATCATTAAAGTTTGCTTATATCTCGTTAGTCCCAATAATATGAATGTGAATAGTAGGCCCCATTTTATCAACAGATAAAATCGATTATAAATTTCCTTACCACACAGGCTGCCATAGACTTACAGTTGAAATTAACTGTATAATCGATTTTAACTCTTCATAAAACAGGGCCCAGAATAGTAAAATCCAAATGGATGGAAGATTGTGTATAGAAGGCTTCTACTTCAACTGATGATTGAATTTCTTTTTTCTTTACTACTTGAATACGTTGATAACATATCACTGGTAGCAATGATGAGGAAGAATAATAATGATGTACAGTAATTATTTGAGGTCATGTGATATCCTGTGCAAGCACATTGATTTATTTTAATGTGCTTGATGTTTGCAAATTATGGAACAGATATTTGAAAATAAGTGTCTAATGCTGCACTACACAACTTGAAGTCTCAAAGGTTTTGACTGTATCAACTTAAAAACACTTTAATGATATTCATAAATTATGATGTATACTGATACATCAGAAAGTTAATACAAGCAAGAACTGGGCATATCGAAGCTATTTTATAAGCATTTGTGTTAGAAGGCGACACTTATCATTGAAAAGGTTAACTAATTGAAAGATGTAGAGGGCATGTAAATACTGTATTTAGCTGAAGCACCGTAAAACTAGAGAACCTTGTCTTTCCATCATTTGACAGGTTGTGATGACATGGAGATGAGTGGTGACAAATTATAAGCTGACAATTACAAGCCTATCATGCTGTGGAACACAAGACGACCAATCACATCTGTGTCATGCATTTGCTTTTTTTCTTCCACGCTAAGGTGCTTGTTCTTTTATGCATGATTAACAATATCGTAGAAAGGAATATCTGTCTAAGGTTTGTTGAAGTGCAGTGCTCCTTCACAGTGACGTTCGATAATGAATTTTGTACAGAGATGGTAAATTATGTTGCAATGTGCTATTCAGTGACCTGGGTCAGGTTTTTGGGGTAGGGTGCTGCATGTGGCAAGTTATATCCTGTTTTTTTCCCTCATCTGGCCAGTCATCACACTCTGGGCCATCTGAGATATTGTTGAATGTCTGCCATCTCTCAAATGTTTGTCTTCTTCCCTTACATTCTCCCTTTGTCTTGCCGTTCTCTTTTTATATTTGTATCTCTCTCTCACTTTCCACTGTTTCCAGGCTTCTGTCTCTGATCCAGATTTGATAGGTGCGATCACGTGGTCTGACCGTCTCCGCAGAGGAAGGGGAAATTTTCACTCTGCCATCACACTTGTGCCAGAGCGGCAGCTTGCCGTGCAGGTTGCCCGTACTGCGCTACTTTGGCTTGGCGTTTCGAGTGAAACTTGCTACTGCCTGACATTCAAGGACCTGTGAAGTACGAGGATATATATACACTCTGAGGCAAACTGACTGTGGTTTCTGAGAGAGAGCCCCTGTGGATCATGGGGAGCTGAAAAGATAAAGGTAAGTTTGAAGTTTAAATTTAAAGGAAAAACAAAATTAATTCTGAAGAGTGAAATGTTTATGGGTACAGTTTAAAGTAACAAGTTGTTGCTCTGTTGCTTTCAATACTTACTGTAGATGGATAGCAGACAGCTGACCATTAAAGAAAGTTTCATCATTGCCCCTGTTGTAAGAAGTTTTCCCCCTTCTGTTTTCACCTAGGTTTTGCATCTTGATTGAGTTGAAATGTCTATAGTAAACTATACAACTCCTTCAGTTGCTGCCCAAGTTGCTGCAGGGTCACAGCTCTGGATAGTAGCTACAACAGATTCTCTTGCAGTTTTTAGTGTTCAAATACAGAGGCTTGAAGGAGAAATGTTTCTGATGCATATCGTCGCTGGGGCGACAAGACCTCGTATCTACAAAATGTCAATGTTCAGGAGAGCCAAAAAACATGGCGGCCAAAGTACTGTATCCAACAGGATAGACATGCCTTTGACATGCCGCGATGGCTTCATTTTGGGGGTAAGACGTCTAGGATTTGGACAGGACATCACTTAACTGATTATCTGACCATTAACCCAAAAAAGTCATTTTCATGAAAATTGCAGATACAAGGTCTTGTCACCCCAGCAACGATATAGTGATTTTAAGCATATACAAGTTACTGTTACTTATTGAGATTATATGAATGGCTGGTAATGTGTGAATGCTATTTATTAGTGTCATGAAGTATTCAAAACAAATTATTTTTTCTAAAGTTTCTTATTTTAACCTACATGCTTAATGGCTGAATACTTTTGGAAACTCAAATTCTGTTGGTGTACATATTGTAGATCATGCATGATTCACGTGCATCTATATAGTTACACTTGTTATTATTTATAGTCATGCCATGTAACCATATCGGTTTCTGTAATCGCCACTCTCCTCAGAGTAGATGTGGTGTTTTGTATAAAGTAGTCTCCCTACCCTCTTGTCAATGTTTCAGTTCTTATCAAAGTGGACAGGCACTTGAGCTTTATGAATGTTGCAAGGAGTTATCCCGTTGCCAGGCCCCTCAGTAATATCAGCGAGTCTTCCAATGTTGAGATGCCTTCCCTTGACTATGGCCCACTCATGTACAGAGTAGACCCCAGAAGGATAATTACTTTCTCTGCACTGTGGCAACTGTGTGAATTCTCCGAAAGTGTGCGAAGTATGAATTGTAGCCCAATTTCACTCAACTGATTGAAGTAATTCAGTGTACTGAAATGCAGGTAAGAATCATGCCAGTTTTTAACTTTAGTATGGGTATACATTTTACTGTAGAGCTATCCATTTTTCTCATACTTTTCTTTTCAGTGATGTGTGTGTGTTTTGTTGTTGTTGTTTTTTTTTACAGTTTCTTTTTGTGTTTGGATGTGATTTAATGTATTACTCAAATGTACAATGTGCGTGAGCCTTTTAAACTGGTTTATGTAGTGATCCCCCACCTCAAACAATGCAATATACGTATACAATATTTGTACATGTAACCATGCATCGTCTCTTGTAGCTTGTCAAGGATGACTTTGAGGTACGAAGTTATTTTCCTCTTTTTGAAACTTTTGAACTCTTTGACCATTGTACAGTCAATTATTTTATTCCTATAATTGTCAATTTAATTTTTTTCTTTTGTCATTGTCATTATCCCCCCCCCAAAAAAAAAAAGAAAGAAAAGAAAATGAAATATGCTGCAGCTTTATGTTCATAAATAAATGCTATTTCTTGAAAGCAAGATATCCCGAACACCCATGTATCTGTATTATCACATTTCAAGGAATGTTCTTTTAATCCCCAAGTTTAAAGACCAAGTAGGGTGTGAATTCATGGGTGGCCCAATTCATTCGCTGCCCACCAGGATACATTCGAAAACCATGAATAGCACCCGTCAGCAAGTACATACAACTGTATGTGCATCAAAGGATACGCTCATTGGCAAGGGTCCATTCCAGTTGAGATTCTGTAGTATTTGTTCTTACACAGAGATCAGTGATGAGGCTGTACACAATTTTTTTACGGGGATTATTTAATATATTTGAACTGGGCCAGCCTTCTGAATCCACAGGCTACCGGGTCTTCCTAGCACATTAGTTATTATTGTATTCAAAATCATCTTTTAATGATCTAATGAAATTGGTCCACATCGACATCTGCAAGATTCTGTCAATGAATTACAGAATAAACTCCACAACCACACCAGTCAAAGGGTTTTAGATTTTACTGCCTTCTGAAGAAGAAATTGTTTCTTCAAATTCTCCTTGCTAGATTGCAGTTCTTAGAATGTGTGTGTGAAACATATTGCACTTGGCCAGTTTAGTAATGTAATCAAAGTTTATGCTCACTGGTGAGTAGTTCACAGGGTTCATTCCAAGTGCACACAGGGCTACTTGACCTTGGAAAAAGGAGAGTCCAAGTTAGTCTAGCCATACAATATGAATAAAAGAAATATCTGTAGTGTGCAACCAATAGCTCATCTCTGAGCTTTCGGGTGGGAGGTACATGTGTATGTGATAATATATCCCAATCAAAGATTGTGATGAATGTGTCTCGCAGAGATGCCATATTTGTCTTCAGCAAGCAGATATTTCATCTTAAGGGTGTCCCAAAGATTCACAAGGCTCATGCTCATAGAAGGTAAGCAGGGAGCTGCATCCTGGTACATGTACATTGTACCAGCCGTGCGTTGAAGTGTTATGACGTACACATGAGATAGTGACAGGGTAATCCAGACCCTCTCTTGTTCCTACAGACAAGGCATAAGTGAGCGGGTACGATCATCGTCATTCCACTATCGGTCATATTCGGCGAGTGAGTCACCCTGACAAATATAGTAAGACAAACGAAGGTAGAGGCAGGCAGAGTGTATGGAAGAGGAGTTTGGAGGAAAGGGGCTCGGCAAAAAAAGGATTGTTATTTTCTTAAAGGGTCAGTGTCATACAGGTAATACTGTATACGTCATATATTTCGCGAGTCTAAATTTTCGTGAATCGGGAATTCTGACGATTTCGCTAGTGGTTAAATTCGCGATCGTGGAGTCCTGTACTGAACTGAGAAATGTACACGCGTACGTCACATCCACATCAGGATCAGAGTCAATAGTTTTGCATGTCTTTAATTTCGCGAATAGCACCTGACTCGTGAAATATGCAAAAATAAAAACCTCACAAAATATTTGGCGTATTCAGTATATGTCAGCAAATATTTGTGATGAAAACAGGAAGATTTCAATAGTTTATCAGCAAAAAGTTCATCATCAGGTGACTGCTTTGACGGATCATTGTCAGTTCTCATCACCTGACTGACCCCTGGCAGAGAAAGTTTTGAAACCTAGATTGGTTTACGCAGTCATCGTATTTCAGTCTCGTTATTCTCAAAACAAATGTTCCCATCCGTGCCAGATTTTTCTAACCATTGTTGATGTCAAAATGATGACAACATGATACGCCATACATGGAGACAGCTCGTTGCAACTTGAATTCCAGAAATAAACCTCTCAGAATATATTTCACTACTCAAGCTCATGCCAAAGCCATAAAACTGTATCTTGAGGTAGTTTTTATATTTGTTTTTGTGGTTGTAAATCATTAAATTTGTGGTATCCTTGAGGAACCTTGATATGATGACTCTGACATTTGACCACCATCTCAACGAAAGATGACAAGCTTCTAATAATTTGTACCAGTAGTTGGCATCTTAGACTTTGGCTGTGTTAGCGGAAAACTGCAATACACCCCTATTGTATTACTTTAGCTTTCTTCAAAACATTTCTTTTTTCTTCTTGATCAAAGGCTAAATGTTTGAGATCAGTGCTGTATGAAAATCAACTACATTTGTCTACAAAGAAGAAAAATAGAGAAAAGATACTACCAGATTAAAGAGCTATGGGAAGGGGGAGCAATGAATTCTGGTGTAGCCAATTACTACCATTGCTGAGAGATTTGAGAAAATGAAATGAATTAGATTAAAGAGATATTGATACATTCAATAGATGATTCTTGGTAGAAGCTCTGAAACAAGCTTGTGCGATTCTTGTTGTCGCTGAAACAATCCTTTGTGTTTGCCTTTTCGTTCAAGATTATTTGAGTGAAAATGGTAAAATGATGGTTTATTGTAGCATGTGTTGTATGTGAGAGCATTTATGATAAGAGACAGATTTTCCGCCTCATACGGAGATGCCAACTGCCACTTTTTTTGCAATATTTTTCTGTTTGTTCAAAAAATACTGCAGGTTTCGTGGAAAATATTGTTTTCTCATTATTGTGCTACTGCACATGTCTATCGCAGGAAAGGTAAGAATACTGTTTTTCCACAAAAAAGAAAAGAAAAGAAAAGCCTTTCATCCCTCAGAATACTGCAATGTTATTTAGAATATTGACATCCCTGCACATTCGTAGACAAGGAAAGACTACCAGTACATTTCATTTCTCTGGTGTGTATGGGCAGTTCACTTTGTAGAACTCAAAGTGTCTGTCACCAAAGTCTGCTGTAGGACCTCTCCAAACATGGCTCTGAGCCAATACCTTTTCCACAGCCTCACTTAATAGTAGGCTTCCCTGTAGAAAGTGTTACGGAGGACAGGGAGATGAACTTCCACCAGATCAGCAAATGAATGTTCCTCTGCCGCATTTTGATTTGACCCGCGAGTGACCCGAGGGCTGATGAAACTCTGGGAAGGGGGGGGGGGGTTCTGTGATTCATCTTGTCGAATCAATAATGTGCAGTTCAATTGAAGCCAATTTCAATTTGCTGTCCCATCATCCTTCAGACAGACCTCAGTAGAATATGGTACAACTGCATATTATGAGAGTGTGCACTGGCCTTTATTCCCGGCTTGATTGTTTTTCATGCTTGTGTTGATGGATGGTGCTACACAGTCTACTTTTAAATGGATATGATACAGAGAGGTATTTGCAAATGCTGTAATTTCGAAATAATGTGCTTTAATGTTCAACTTCATGGAATTGTTTATTATTATCTGGGAGATACTGTCTACTCATTGAACGCTATACTGTGTTTGAGTGCTATATTTTGAAAGTATGGATGAAAGCTGGAGTCTTGTCAGCATAGTTTGTGTACATACATGTATATACAGAATTCTGTCCAGAAATTATTCAACATGAAATCTCATTGATAAGATTCTGACTTTTAAGGGCTTTTTACACTTGTAAATTTTTGCTTAGCCCCGGACCAACGGTGGGGCTAAGGGGGGGCCTTAGCCCCACCGTTGGTACGAGACTATCCTTAGCCCACTTTCTGTTTACACTCAATTTTGCCAAAGTGGGCTAGCCCCACCGATAGTACGGTACTATCTGGCCCTGCAAAATAGCAGGGGTTAGCACCGCAATTGCGGTGCCAAGCAAGTGAGTGTAAACAGAACGAAAAATAATCCTGGGCTAAGCGACGGAGACGAAGTCCGACCCTCACTGACCAATCAGAAACAAGGCAATCAAGTGCTGCCGGTGCGTGCGTGTACGTGTACAGTACACAGCGTAATTATGAATATTCATGTGGTTTGGAAAGTCCGGGGCTAAGAAATACGAGTGTAAAAAGGTCAGTTTTCTCCTTAGCCCCGGACAAGAGATAGTACGGGACTAATTGGCGAGTGTAAAAAGCTGAAAAAATTGGTACGGGACTAACGATACTCCTGGGTCAGAGAAAGTCCGGGGTTAAGAAACACAAGTGTAAAAAGCCCTTGAGTCTTTAGAAAGGTTAGTCTTTAAAAAGATGATGTGTGTTGTACTGTTATTTCCCAAATCCATGTGTTTGATATACTTAGTCTTTATAGTACTTTTGCCATCCAGCAACCGTATCTTGTTAAGAGTTCAACAGTCAAGGCCTTTACATTTGCTGTTGTGTGAAAAAGATTAACCCCTGAACGTGGATACAACATCGTGATTTCTGAACACCCAGTCAAGCAGGTAATGGCAACTTTCTATGGCCTCCCTCCTTGCAGAATGATATGATAAAAGGAGGGGACAAAAAAGGGGTGTGTTGAATAACATTCCCCTTAATTGAGTGTGGTGTGAGTAATATTTCTAAGAGCAAAAGAATGTACATACGTGTGTACATATCAGCCATTTTCTCAATCTGAATCTTAAGTCCATTTTCAAGGTTTGGAAACCACCAATCAACAAAAGTTGACTTTCATTTCCTATAATCAGCCAAAAGAAGATGGGGTATGTGGGATGCTTGCAGTTTCGACGGTTTAGACAAAGAAATCACCCTATGAGCATATGGGATGTGTCATTACGAAATCCATACCTTGGTAATTTTGGGGAAAATATGATTGTTTTTTTGACAGATATGAATTTTTCATATGCTAAGCTGTAAATCGATTAATAATTTGTCCTACTACAACAAAAGAAAAATATTTTTAAAAGGTAACCAAAAGTTAGTATTTTTTATAAAGGTTATATTGCCAAAAGCACGCTTTACTAGCATTTTTCTTCCTTCTGTGATCTCTGAATTTATATGAGTAACGTGACGAAGCACCACATTGATAGGCACATTGCATGGTGTCTTTAGGCAAAGAAGCATGTCACTGCCATGTCCAGCATACTTCTGTACGAATTAATGGAAAGCTTTTATCTCATCGCTTACTTCGCTTTCAATGAGTAGTTTCTACTAATAGCATGCTCTGTCTTCAGCAGAATTTAAGGGGTTTTCATTGCCTTTGGTCTGTGATGTCTACTTTGAAGACATTCATTCAAGATTGAAAATGCAGAAATTTGCAATATATTCAGAGAAAATTTGATATGCATATTTTGGAGTTTAGTTAAATGATGATGATAATAGAAATGATAATAATAATGGTAATAACAATGATAATAATGATAATAATAAAAATGTCAATAATGATAATGATAATAATAGTAATGGTAATGAAAGTAATAATAATAATTATTATTATTAGCATTATTATTATTGTTATTATTATCATCATCATCATCATCATTATTAACAATAATAGCAATAAGAAGAACAAGAACAAGAAAAAGAAGAAGAAGAATTACAACAATAGTTACAATGGCATTAATAGTTAATGATGATAACAGTAGAGGAAGTTATGACATTCAGGGTATATGAGTCATGGAATCATTAAGAGAGGTCTCCCAAGTTACGCTCCCAATGCTGTATGATGTATCCGTCCTCTGTGAAGGTTTTTAAGCTGTCCCTGGCTCAAGGATGTCTCTAAACATAATGACAGCTATTTACCTCATTCAGACTGTGGGAGCAATTCATTTTATTTGAATGATAGATAAGTGGCATAATAAGATTCTATGCAAGATGCTCTTGCTAAACAACACACACATTTCAACAGAAACTGGCAAAGCATGCTACAAAGAAATACTATCTTTTATGGACTTTTGTTTTGCTGCCAATATCAGCAGATACTTTGACAAAGATCAGAAAATCTGTTACAGGCGACTGTCCTTGCACGGTGCTTTGCACGTAATCAAAAGTATACAGCACCAAGGTGTTAGTAAACATGTAGTGCAGCGCATATAGATATCTGACAGTGACACACTCTGAGTGCATTATGTACCATGCAATGTCAAAGAGTTTGAACAATGTTTTCTGTGGGTCTTCATCTCTTGGTATGCAAAACTGTACTGTGGAGTCATGCCCCAGACTAGAGTGGTAAGTTTGCACCCTTATTTTGTGATCTTCTAGGGTTTTTCATACAGAATTACATTAATTACTGATCATATTTTTTACAGAATTCGCAGATTCTGCAAGATTTCAGATTGCTATCAGTAACAGTGTTTACTAGGACAGGAAAGAAACAAAATGCAGGGACTTGATGCAGAGTACTGTAAAACATGATGTTCATGGCATGACATTTTCGCGAAATGCCACTGGCATCCAATGCATGCAGTGTAGACAAGAACTTTCACGTGCATTCTAATTTCACAAATCTTGGCTCTCGCAAAATTCATGAAATTAAAATGTATGTGAACATTCCTCGTTTTACAGTTTTGCAGTCAATTAAAGTGATTGTGGACAATTCTGTGCTTTGAAATAGTACAATGTTTATACTGTAGTATATTCCCATCAAATATTTCCCGTCATCTTGCCTTTCTTCTTAAACCTGAATATATAGAAAGTTAAGTGTTTGAAGTTTGCATTACTCTTGGTATCAGCATTGAAATACTAACATTATTTGATTTTCTGATCATTCAAAGTGTCATTAAATCACAAGTCATTTGTATGATATGTATACAGGAAAGGGAAGCAAAGATATAAACTAGTATTAATCTTAAATAGGCCCCACTGATGTGATGTCCAAGCTGCATAAATTGCTTACTGCATAAATATCATATTTGAATTACCTTGTATGTTGCTGTTATCAGTGTTATCTCTTGCAATGTTTTGGTAGGTTCTTCAAATTACCCATGCTACATAATCCAGAATATATGCATTGGCATCTAGAATTAGAATGAATGGCATTTTTTTTTTATCTCAGTTTCTGTGGAAAATTTCCATGAAGAGTACACCAATACTGTAAGTAAAATAGCTGTAATGTATTTTGGCATATGAGGCATAAGGTACAAAAGAATTGACAACCTTTAGAACAAGCAGATATAGTGTATCAGTGTAATGAACCCCCCCCAAAAAAAAAAAAACAAACAAACAAACAACCAACCAACAAACAAACAAACACACAAACAAATCAAACAAAAAACAAAGAAAATAACAAACAAGGATGATAATTCATCAACGTCAGCCAGTATTTTTAAATTTCAGCAAGTACCAGGAAGTTGTGAGCTATTAGATATCAAAGCAATCCAACACGTTGCAGTGGTAGATTAGCATAATCGGCGTAGACAATCAGCGCAGACGCACTACCGACGTTATTGTTTAAACAATAACGTCGGTAGTGCGTCTGCGCTGATTGGCAACGACGCCTTCCCGCCATCAAATCAGATGAGCTGATGAAGCGTCCAGGATCGGACGTGAAACCGTCTCGGAATTAAAACGGTAAGTCCAGATGAATTGATTTAATTTTGTACCTTTATTGATGGTTACCTTGATGAATCAGAACTTACGCCATTTGATTATACCAATCTGACTTATTGGTCTTTGCACAACAATATCGGTAATATCAGCATAGTTAGCAGAACATTGGAATATTTATAGACATAAAACGCACATCAGTATGTCGTCAATTTGTGCCTGAAATTGTGGTAAACTGAAATTTGTTTCACTTGTGTGTCAAAGACCATGCTTTTCTTGCCTCCCCCTTCTCTTTCTCTCTCTGTTCCTCTCAGATGAATATATGCCAAGATTATAAAGAGGGTAGCAGTCCATTAAGCTTGCTGATGGTATAAAAAGATTAACCATGAGCCCCAATGGAATCCTGACTACAGTGTGAGATTTTCATTAGCCGTTGTGAATTTCAAGCTCCATTTGTTTTGCCTAGAGAGGAGGAGGAGGGGGAGAGGGAGGGGAGAGGCCCCGGCATTCTGTCTCTCAGATCATCTTCATCTCAAGCATGCCCATGGGAGGACGGCTGAATGATTTGTTGATTTTGCCTTCAAGAGGAAGCTTGATGCAAGGAGAGAATGTGATCGACAGAGTAGAAGGGGGGGGGGGCTGTTGATGGTGGGTTAGGGGTACCAATTGAGAGGGAAAGAAAAAAGTTATCACTATTTATGATTATACTGACAGTTCAGCAGCCACAATGATAACCCTGATGATAAATGATAAATAATAATGATGAATATGATGATACTGATGATAATTATATTGAATTAGATATATTTTTTGTTTTACTTATCAACAAGCCCAGAATTAATAAAAGAGCTTTACATTGAGCTTCGGTCAACTGGAAATGACCAAGCGTCATGAATATACACACTGAGGGAGTTTTGAGACCCTGTACCCTGTTGCCTGTTGGTAATATCCCAATACATTATCATCACTGAAAGCAGATAATCATACAGTACTTGGTTTGTTTGTATTTCTGTGAGGAAAAATAAATGTTTCTGTCAGCCAGTGTAAAGCAATCTTCATGATACTGTTTTCCTCAAGTCATGCTTGCTTATTGGTTTGATACAGGTTTACTTGCACTGTATTTATGTCTCAAACTCTGGAATGACCTACCATTAGAAGTGAGGAAATCCCCAACTGTAGAAGTCTTTAAATCACGACTCAAATAACATCATTTCATTTAATTGTTCATTGTCATTAAAGTACATCAGAAGCTTTTGCAGCACAGAAGAATATATGTCTTGTGCTTTATAAATTGAAATATTACTATTATTGATATATCATTTTGTTGTCAAAATTAATTGTTCTCTGTGGTTGCGAGAACTGATGTGAAACATGCTACCACCAAGTGTTGAAGGAGGTAGATACTTTTGAACATGCACAACAAACTGGAAGTCTTTTCTTGAAGATTATAACTGACAGTACATAGTAGGTGGCAGACAAGCAAAATCTGGTACACACTGAAGCCAGTAAGTTCAAAGAGCACTATGTCTTCATATATCATTTACTGAACATACGAGTACATTGAACATTGTAGGGCAACATTGAGATCACCGATGCTGACTGTGTGTAGCCACTGCTCTCTACCTTGTTTTCTATGCACATTTCTTTATCGAAGTGGAATTGACGTGCAAACCAGCATGTGCATGCATGTATTATGAAGGCGATATTGTGCAATCAGAAGGTGAAGTGAGCTGCAATTCAATAAAGCACACTGGGCTCTACAAGTATACGTCTGCCATTTGTAATTCTGACACAGTCACAATCAATCACTTATACATTGTAGATTATTCGCTCCTCCGTGCTACTGTACATGCATCAATTTGTTGAAAATGCATCACACATCAATAATACTGTGTGTATTGCATATGAAAAGCTGTCAGACTGACAAGTGCACTTAAGACGAGAGAGTAATTGTACTAAGAGGGATAGAGAGTGAGAGAGAGAAAACAAAACAACAACAACATGAGAGGGTGAGATGAGAGATATCTGTTGAATTGTATTTCTCTGCTGGCATCTGTAAATGGATTTAGGGTAGTTACATGACTTGCGTTGAGCCATTAGCCCAGATCTGTTCTGCAAGAAGGTTTGAAAGACTCCTCATGCACTGCAATTTGTTTGAAGAGACACTAGGTACAGCAAGGCACGGTGATGCTGTTGATACATTGTTTACATGTGCAATAATCCAGGAACTAGCATAATGTGGATTAATGCAATGCATATTACATTGTACATTGATTGATGCATTGATTTTCTCCTTTCATTTTGGGCTTGTACACTGTATTGAGTCAAGAGCAGACAGCATCATCAGTCCAAGCATTGTTTTATACAGTGTACAAGAATGCCTGCTAGAGTTGCACTATATGTATGTGTGTGCATGTCTTTGAGTGTGTGTATGTGTGTGATTGAGTTTGTTTGTGCTTATTTGTGTTTGTGTGTGTGTGTGTATGTGCATACATTGACATGATGACTAGTGACATACATGTATTGAACCTGCGAGGAGGCAGGCACGAGTGTGGAGCTAGTCGTGTAAATGTACAGCCTGCCAAATATGTCGCCTTTCTCGCTAGTCCATGGTCGTCAAATGCATTCAGAGCAGAATTGCGTGGGGCTGTTTGCACAGTATATGCTGAACATGTACATATGATTAGGGAAATATGAGAATGTGTGTATTATTGCTTCTTCTCCCAAGTGCAGTGATGGATTGGCAAAATACCAGGCTATCATGTTGTTTTAAGAGTGAGGAAAACGCAAATTTGCTTTTCTTTCCACAGGATTTGTTATGAGTATAAATATTGCATCTACTTGTGGGATTTACATATTTACACTTCATATTTGTAAATAATATGACAGTGGTATCACTGAAAACATGCCTAGAGACTTCAGTAACTTAATGTTTAAAGGAGATGGCTAGTAACTGATCAGTGGGAATGCTGGAGGATGATTGTCCCAATCCTTGTGGGATTCATTTAAGAGTACATCATATATCTATTGTTGTGTGAAAATTATTTGCTTCAGAATGGTCTCATATTCAAGTAATGTGCAGTTCAATGTTTCCAGGTTAGCGTGCCTGGTCAGTGACGGGGCATTAATCTGCAAATTGCTTGAATATGAGACCGTTCTGAAGCAAATAATTTTCACACAACAGTAGATATATAATATACTCTGAAAATGAATCCCACAAGGATTGGAACAATCATCCCTCAGCATTCCCACTGATTCCCACTAATCGGTTACTAGCCATCCCCTTTAACCTCAAATTTTGTGATTATATTTTGTGCCTGATTTCGATACTGTGCACAATTACCTCAGTCCCCTCCTGTACAACTTTGACACATATGGGTTGATATGGTTAAAGCTTGCAGCATTTGTGCCACAACTTCAGTTCTCTATTGTAGCCTGCTGTATGATTTTTTTTTTTTAGTGTTGTACTTTGTAGGCACCTGATACAAATTTTAGCACTCACACACGCACACACACACACACACACACACACGCACACACACACACACATAACTATCCCTGTGAAACATAAAATGAATTTGTGGAGTACATTCAGTGCAATATCAAAGTGTCGGATTGCCCTTCTGTGCAACACTCTAAACTTCCCCTTTACCTGGCATTAGTTATATAAAACGCATCAGTATTCAACTCATACTGTGTGAAAAGGGAAGGATTTTGATAAGTTGAGGTTTCCGCGAAATTCCTTGTATTTCCTGCCCGATGCATACAGATGTAAACTGTGGTATTTCCATGACCTCTCCCAAGTGTAAAACAAATACAAACACAGAAAAAAAAAACATTTCTGGAGAAATGTTACTTGGTGACCATAAGTTGATTGATGTGATGTTCATTTTTGCTAGCTTACATTTTAGTTCAAACTGTAATTTCATGTCCAAATGCCTCATATCTTCCTTTACAGGATATACTTTGATGATGTTGTGTACAGTTGGGAAAGTCATCCCCCCCCCATCTTTCTCACACACACACACACACACACACACACACAGACAGATATCCATGCATTAAATAAATGATGTGATGATTATCACGAAGGAAAAAAAGCACAACAATACTTCTTGGAAGACAATGCCTGCCTGCATAGCATCATTTGATTTTGGTTTTATACCATGTTTATTTATAAATACCATTTAACTGTGGAGGAAAAAAAAGAAACACCAAGCAAAACAAAGAGAAAAGCAGACTGATGAACTAGTTTATTAGAGTATGAATCTTTCTGCCAAGTATTACCTCGCGCTATTTGATGACACTCTAGTCAGCGAGCGTGTATTTCAGGTCTCAGATGTCTCTTTTGGCAGGATGGTAAGCCTCTCAAATCGGGCTCTCCTCGCGATACACGACACTGCCCCGCAGATCAGATCTAACCCAGCAACAAGGCCTTTTGACTACCGGAAGGATGCTCAGCACACCTTTTTCTGGTGTTCCCTTTCACATTTAACCCTCTGAGTTCTGGCGGGTAATCTGGCAAAGAAAACAAACAAACACAAAAATATTCCAATAGAGAATTGACTGTGGAAAAGGAAGTTTCAGTTTCACTGAGGGATCCCTTGTGTTAAATAGTGAAACCATCAAAATTTTAGCAACGTGTGTCTCATTTCAATTGTATCCATGCAGTGCATTAACTTTTGAGAAAACCACCTATGGCGTGAGCTCTTTTACTGTGTGTGTATTGTATTTTTTTTTAAATCCATTTCTTTTTTTCATATGCTCTTGAAAAAAGTTGGTTGGACGTGCCCTGTAGAAATTTTCTTTCAAGAATGATTTTGTTTTGCCATATGGATACAGAAATATGAAACCTGACTCGTATCATTCCCCTAATATCCCTGTTAGGCAATCACCCAGTCTATATAGACAGGAATGACTTGTAAATGATCATCCAACGTGCTTAGATGTCGAAGTGAAAGGTAAATGTGATACTCACAGCATGTGCCTAGCAGATCTATATTTGTATCTATTCAGTTTCAGTTGTCATTTTCAGGAAACTTGAAAAGGATTTAGAGGAGAAATGACATAGAATAGAGCTGGGTGACACTCTTCAGTACGGCAGTTGTCACTTGTGGACATCAATGTAGAATGGGTGAGGCAGATTTTGCCATTAATGGTTGCAGTGTAGGTGGGAAATTGACTCTGAATTTGTAAAGGGACTTTGAGATGTACAGTGTTCATTGCTCTTGGGCAGCTTGGCTGAGACCTACTTTCCATCTCCATTGCATTAAGAACTCTGGGATAAGACAAGAAGTGTTGGCAGGTGGGTTTTTTCCTGTAACATATGTCAGTATGGTAAGTTCCATGGTTTTGTGAGTGGTCATATGATGCTTCCTGCATTACTGCTTTTTCACAGCGTATCTCAGGATTGAGGAGCAAGGCATTTGTTGCAATGTTCAATCTCTGAGCTGTAGAGTAGTTTTAGGTGTACCAGTGCAGTGTCATACAATGTATTTGAGGCTTTGAGTATGTGTTTGGGTTTGTGCATGATACTCAGTCTTTGTTTTTGTTCTATTGGGAAGATATCAATTGACATCGACGGTCTAAAGATGATGTTTATGATGATACTGATGAAGATAGTAATAGTAATAGTAATAATAATAATAATGATAATAAGATTAATTATAATAATCATAATAATCATAATGACATGGCTGATGGATACATCACACATTCCCATGATATCCTCTTTAGTATAATATGCATTGTTCCTACAACATAGTACAAGAAGTTCTTTTTGTATTTATGCACCTAAGGATAACTTTCAGTGCTTTTTAGTACTGTGAGAGATAATTGATTGGTCTGTGATATATGATTATAGTTATAATTTGTCTCCTAGATGTTCCACAGAACCTCTTTCTTTTCCCCTCTCCACTACCCTGTCCCTAGTTATTCCCTGCTCTAATCCTCTTTCACTTGCTTGTATGCTACCCCTTCCAACTTACATTATGTCTCCACTCAAACATCTCTTTACACAGTAGCTCTAAACAAAGTTGAGTTGTATAGAATGTGTGAAAAGGCAATTTGTTTGACATCTGTAGTTGTGATAGTTTTGTGGTGATGTGTGAAACATTGGCATTTTGTGCAGATTGATACTGATGAATAGTTCAGTCTGAACGATATATCCACATCTTCTCTAGATTTCAATATATTCTGTTTGTCTTCAATGGCAAATTGACCTCTTGACCCATGACTTTATACCAGTAGCCAGAAGATGATGTTCAAATGGTCACTCGTTATGTCCAGTGAAGAGCAAGAGTCTCATTTTTCTTTGGCAATCAATTGTGCGTTGATAATCAGTGCATTTCAACAGGAGCAACCATTTAATTTTCAGGGGTTTTTTTAATGAAAAGAAATGGCAGTTTACATGTTGAAAAAAAAATCCTTCCATTGTATCCATGTTACTGTATATAAAAGGTATCATGAGAGGAGGTTAGATATGAAACTTGACACTTGAGCTGTCCTTTTTAATAGTGCATATTTCCAGTTAAATGTCAAGTGCTATGTGACATGGTGCGGTGAGCCTGCTTTGTCATTCAATTCTTGTACAGCAGACCTCTTGAATGATGAACTGCATGCATTCATGGTGCCTTGATTCTTGATTTCACACTGTCAAAAACAAGTTTTGCAAAATGAATTCATGTATCATAGAACAGTGATATCACCAGTTCTTCCCTTGTATCAAAACCAGTCGTGTTTGATTCTGAGGGTCACCACTATCATGAAGTGCCATACTTTCAGTATCGGGTGTAGTACACACTGGTTAGAAAGAGATCAAAGGAGGGCTTTTCAAGATGTCATTGGAGCTCTGTGCATATAGATATTGTATATCACCATGTGTTTTCCTTCATCATGTATTTTTCACTCTTCACCTCGAGCAAATTTGGCTGATCCAGATCTAGAAAGCAGGAAAGCAGTGGTAATTATGGAAAGTGCTTTGAGCAAAGCACATTTGGCTTGCAGGAAGTAAAATTTGATATTACATTAATGCATTTACCTCCTTGGAAATATGCACAAGAATTTTGATCAAATTGCCTTGCTTATGGAGTCAAAATACATGAAATCTGATAAGGATTAGCTTCATAGTAAATTAATAGTGTAGTCTGTTCATGAAGTGGCCTGCAATTCTGTTGGCTTTATCAAATCACACATGAGAAGCTGATGAAAATTTGACTGAGAAACAGGTGTGATTTTGCCCAAGTAATCCTAAAGCTGAACGTGAACATGGGTAAAAAAAATAATAAAACAAAACAAAGATGAAGAAGAAAACATGCTTGAATATGTGTTGTTACAAATGTACACACTAGTAGTTATGTACATGTATGATGTACTGTATGCATGGTTGTTTTAATGTGTATGTACACAGGTGGACCAGATTAATGGAGAACATTCTATGTGGTATACATATAGTACATACAGGCTGACCAGATCAGTGGAGAATTTTCTAGGTGGTATACAATGTAGCTATACAGTACATGCATGGAATAGGAAAAACATTATAGCTCACTCAATCTAGAATGATTTCACCCATTTCCAGAATGTTCTGGGAAGTGCTTACATGTTTGGCTGAGTGAGGCACTGTCCCTGTAGCCCAATGTGATTGGTAGTTATTCTTGGTAATGATGTTTTGTACATAGTTAGGCAGTGAGTCATCCAGGTTTCCTGGAACTTGGACTGGCTAGTAGGTTGGAGAGAGTTATAGAATGTGCTAGAAGGGGGTGAATGGATAGTATATAAGCCAGAGAAATTCTGCAGTAGGCAGAGTACCCAACACCTCTGCTCTGAGAGTTACGTCACTTCTGGCTCTGTAGCGACTTGTTATAGTCAGTCCTGTGTTACCTGCTGACCTGTTATGTTTGTGGAGATACTTGGCCTGGGAGACATTTTGCCTGCAGAGAATTAATGTGCCTTCATTGGACTCCATATTTTAATGTCAACGGACATTGCTACGGCAAAGCTGTGACGGGCTGGATTCCTAGCTGGACAATATAAAGCGAATCATCATTCAACGCATCGACTGGACGTGGTCGTTGGATTCTGCACATGTCGCTGGGAACATTATACGGTGGATCTATTGTGGACATATACCCTGGATTTATAACGCGGACTATTGTAACCTGTGCCTCTGGATTTACGTCGAAGGAATCATTCATCGGTGCATCACGGATCATTCATTTGTGCATCAAGCATCGTATTTGGACACTACCAGGAAACTGTAGGGATTTCGTGATTTAGTGAGTAAGTGATTCCATTACTGACTTATATTTGTTTCTAGTGATCATTATTGTACTGATGTGAAAACCGATTACGAGTCTGTACCCACAATATCACTGTTAATAAACCGCCTGAACATCAGTTGATTGTTTCTTTTGTGCGATCATTCTCGGAGTGATTTTGGTCGTAACAAAATTGGGGGCTTGTGTCCGGGAAGTGAATTTAAAGCCAAAATTTAGAATTTGGAACGTTCCGGAACTTAGAATATTGGTACAGACATAATACCAGTTGAGTTAGTTGTTCAATTGTATATTGTGTGTATTACAGTGTGACAATGTCAATCAGTACAATGGATGTTCAGGCATTTGTTCAGAGGACAGATTTGTCCCTCAAAGATTTGCAAAGGTTACGCAAATGTGATTTGACTGCTATTGCACAGCATTTGAATGTTGATGTTCCACAAGGTGTAAGAAAGTCAGAAATTCTTGACTTAGTAGCTGGTCACATGGAGCTCAAAGAAGAAATCAACATTCCAGATCAAGCTCAAATTTCAGATCAAACACGGCTTGAGCTTGCTAGATTGGAACTAGAGAAAGAAAAGATGAGATTAGAAATGGAAAGAGAGAGGGATAGACAACAAAGAGAAATGGAAATGAAGGAAAGAATGGAAATGAAGAAACTTGAAGTGGAGCAACAATTGAAATTACGTGAGATGGAATTGACTCATGCACAGATTGTTGAAAATCGTGAAAGGGCTCCCCCTGAATTTGATTTGGCCAAGAACATTCGATTGGTGCCAAAGTTTGAAGAAAACAGAGTCGATGCATATTTTGTGTCATTTGAGAAGGTGGCTAACAGTTTGAACTGGCCACAGGAATTTTGGCCCTTGCTCCTTCAAAGTGTGTTTGTCGGCAAAGCAGCTGATGTGTACTCATCTCTCTCTGAAGAGCAATCACGTGACTATGCTACAGTCAAGAAAGCAGTGTTGAATGCTTATGAGTTGGTGCCAGAGGCGTACAGACATAAGTTCAGAAATTCGTACCGCAAACCAGGCCAGACACATGTTGAGTTTGCTCGTGAAAAAGAAATGATGTTTGATAGGTGGTACAGATCCCTGAAAGTGGATCAGGACTTTGATAACCTACGTGAGGTTGTTCTCTTGGAAGAATTCAAAAAGAGTGTTGCTTTCAGTGTGAGGTCACATTTGGATGATCACAAAGTGACAAGTTTGCATAAAGCAGCCTTGATGGCTGATGAGTATGAGCTGACCCACAGAAATGACAACAGACCACCTTTCAGGAATTTCTCTGGAAACAAGAGAGACAAAATTCAGTCGAGCAATCCAAAGAATGCTGGTTCTGAAAAAGGCACGAGTTCTGAAACTTCATCGGCACCAAAGCCTCAATCTGACAAAGGGTCCAGTACAAGTGCAAATGTCATCAAATGTTTTCACTGTAACAAGACAGGGCATGTAAAGTCACAATGTTGGAAGTTGCAAAACAAAACAAAGAAGGACTTGGGATTTGTCATGTCAAAAAGTGTCCTACCTGAAAACAGTGTCCCGTTCAGTGAAACACAGGCCGTTGAAAGTCAATCTCCCAAATTCAAAGATAGGCTGAAGCAGGTGGATGAGAGCTATCGTAGCTTTTTGTTTGATGGTGAGGTGACCCCATGTACTTCTGGTGAGGCAGGTAAGCCAGTAGTCATCCTGCGGGATACGGGGGCCTCTCAGTCGTTGATGGTGGATGGTGGTATGACTTTTCCACCAGATAGTGCAGTGAATGCAAAAGTCTTGATTCAGACTGTTGATGGCAGTTATATGTCAGTGCCACTGTATAGAGTGGATTTGAAGTGTGACCTAGTTTCTGGTCCTGTCACTGTTGGAGTTGTTCCTGAGTTGCCCATGGCAGGCATTGACTTCTTGTTGGGGAATGACTTGGCTGGGGACAAGGTGGTTGCGTCTCCAGTTGTTTCGGAGAAACCAGTGGTGGTTGCTGAAACTGAGCAGTTGCAGGAGGAATTTCCTGGGATTTTCCCAGATTGTGTTGTGACTAGGTCTCAGGCTCGTAGAGCTGTTCAAGATGATGCGGATTCTGTTGATGTGGAGGAGAATTCCGGTGTTTGGTTGGCAGAAACCTTTTTCAAGGATTTAAATGATGGGGTTGCTGTATTAGGCTCCGAGGCTAACAGTGATGGGCTGTTTAGCAAGTCTTCCTTGGTTGAAGCACAGCAGGCAGACTCTGAGTTGAAAGGCTTGTCTCAGACGGCGTGTTCTGAGGCTGAGGCTGGAAAGGTCCCTGAGTGCTATTATGTCAAAGATGGCATTTTGATGAGGAAGTGGAGACCTCCCCATAGGCCAGCTGATGAGGATTGGACGGTGGTCCGTCAAGTTGTTGTCCCTCCTAGTTACCGCGGTGAGATCTTGAGGATTGCTCACGAGTTACCTGTTGGCGGCCATTTAGGCGTCAGAAAGACAAAGGATCGGATCATGAGGCATTTCTATTGGCCAGGGTTGAATGTGGATGTGGCTGAGTTTTGCAAGACTTGTCACACATGTCAGGTGGCTGGTAAACCACAACATTCAGTGAAGCCGGCGCCATTGATTCCGATACCTGCGTTTGAAGAACCATTCAGTCGGGTTCTAGTTGACTGTGTTGGACCTTTGCCTAGGACTAGGTCGGGTCATAAGTACCTCTTGACAATCATGGATATGTCTACACGGTTTCCAGAGGCTATCCCATTGCGAAATATCACTGCTAAGACTGTGGTAGATGCTCTAGTGCAGTTTTTCACTAGGTATGGGTTGCCCAAGGAAGTGCAGTCTGACCAAGGGTCAAATTTCATGTCAGGCATATTTCAAGAGGTGATGTATCGTTTGGGAGTGAAGCAGCTGAAGTCGTCAGCTTATCATCCCCAATCCCAAGGTGCGTTGGAGCGCTACCACCAGACCCTAAAGACAATGATTAGGGCATTTTGTGAGGAGTATCCCGAGGATTGGGATAAGGGCATCCCTTTCCTGCTGTTCGCCACGAGGGACTCCCCAAATGAGTCGACGGGTTTCAGCCCATTTGAGTTGGTGTACGGTCATGAAGTCAGGGGCCCACTGAAGCTCATCAAAGAGAAATTCATGACGGAGGATGATGAGGTCCACCTACTTGACTACGTGTCAAAGTTTCGTGAAAGGCTTTCAAAGGCTTGTGAGGTAGCTAGGGAACACTTGAAAGTATCACAAGACTCTATGAAGAGAAAGGCAGACAAAAATGCCAAAGCCCGAACTTTCAAACCAGGTGACAAAGTTCTGGTACTGCTGCCCATACAAGGTGAACCACTGAAAGCCAAGTTTAGTGGCCCATACTGTGTCAAAAAGAAACTCAATGATGTGAACTATGTGATCAGTACGCCAGACAGACGAAAAGATCAGAGGGTGTGTCATGTAAACATGCTGAAAGAGTACTATGAGAGAAAGGCTAGTCAGCCGGTAGGCGTAGCTCAGGTGGTAGTAGAAGAAGTAGATGAAGAGGGAGAAGCTCAAGATGAGAATGGAAGTGAGCCCTCTAGTGCCAGGTTGTCTAACTCAGAGATGTTAGGGAAAGTAGATGAGGCACTGAACTACCTACCTGATAATCAGAGGAAAGATGTGACTAGTCTGTTACATGAGTACGAAGAACTGTGTAAAGACAAACCAGGTTGCACCCCTCTGGCTGTACATGATGTTGATGTAGGAGATGCTGACCCTATCAAGCAAAACCCTTACAGGTTAAACCCGAGGAAACTGCAAAAAGTAAGGGAAGAGGTTCAATACATGCTAGACAATGACATAATAGAACCGAGTAAAAGCAGTTGGAGCTCCCCAATCGTCATGGTGCCCAAACCGGATGGGTCTCAAAGATTCTGTATAGATTACAGAAAGGTGAATGCCGTGACGAAAACAGACTCTTTCCCCATTCCCAGACTAGAAGACTGCATTGACAGGGTCGGAAATTCTGCATATGTCAGTAAAATAGACCTTCTAAAGGGATACTGGCAAGTGCCCTTGACCGACAAAGCCAGAGAGATTTCTGCCTTTGCTACACCAGATGGCTTGTTCCAGTGCAAAGTAATGCCATTCGGCATGAAAAATGCTCCAGCCACCTTCCAACGGCTGACAAACCAAATCATTGCCGGACTTAACAACTGTGTCGTATACATTGATGACATATTAGTGTATAGTGACACGTGGGAGGAGCACATTACACACTTGCGGCAACTTTTTGATCGACTCAGGGAGGCCAGATTGGTGATTAATCTGGCAAAGAGTGAATTTGCAAAGGCCAAAGTGGTGTATCTCGGGCATGTAGTCGGTCAGGGACAAGTATTGCCAAGAGAAGCCAAGGTAGAGGCTATACTAGGCTTTCCCATCCCCCAATCCAAGAAGGAGTTGCTCAGATTTCTGGGCATGGCTGGTTTCTACAGGAAATTTGTACCGAATTTCAGCACTGTAGTCACCCCCCTTACAAACCTGCTGAAGGGCAAGGCAAAGTACACCTGGACTGATGAGTGTCAACGAGCCTTCGAGAAACTAAAGGCAGTCCTTGCTAATGAGCCTGTTTTGGCAGCTCCTGACTTCGCAAAGCCATTCAAGGTGGCAATAGATGCTAGCGATGTAGGAGTGGGAGCGGTTTTGCTCCAAGAAGATGAAGAAGGCACTGAACGACCAGTTAGCTACTTCTCCAAAAAATTGAACACATACCAGAAGAAGTACTCCACAATTGAGAAGGAGGCTCTCAGTCTCATCCTTGCCCTCCAGCAATACGAAGTGTACTTGACAAATAGCAAAGGGGAGATCACGGTCTATACTGACCACAACCCCTTGGTCTTTTTAGACCGGTTCAAAATGAAGAACAACAGGTTGTTCAGATGGAGCATGATGACGCAGCCATATGCACTCAAAATCAAACATGTGGCAGGCAAAAACAATGTAATTGCCGACGCTCTGTCAAGAGTGTAACATGAAGAGAGTATCAAAGGTGAGAAGTTTTCACTGCATATCATTTCCAGTGTATGTGTTTAGCATATTCATTAATGTGTGCAAAACAGTTTGATATGATTGTATAAGCTCCGAGAATCCAAGCAATATTATTGTAAATGGTATCCATGAAAAGATAACATGGAATTAATACAGCTATCCAAAAGGCATGTGATAGTATGTGATTATTGTAGCTTGACTTGGATTTTACCTCACATTCATTGTAAATAATAATGAGAAATTGTGAAGGTAAAAGAAACCCTTGCTACGGCAAGGCTTTCTTTTTCCCATGGGGGATGGTGTTACAAATGTACACACTAGTAGTTATGTACATGTATGATGTACTGTATGCATGGTTGTTTTAATGTGTATGTACACAGGTGGACCAGATTAATGGAGAACATTCTATGTGGTATACATATAGTACATACAGGCTGACCAGATCAGTGGAGAATTTTCTAGGTGGTATACAATGTAGCTATACAGTACATGCATGGAATAGGAAAAACATTATAGCTCACTCAATCTAGAATGATTTCACCCATTTCCAGAATGTTCTGGGAAGTGCTTACATGTTTGGCTGAGTGAGGCACTGTCCCTGTAGCCCAATGTGATTGGTAGTTATTCTTGGTAATGATGTTTTGTACATAGTTAGGCAGTGAGTCATCCAGGTTTCCTGGAACTTGGACTGGCTAGTAGGTTGGAGAGAGTTATAGAATGTGCTAGAAGGGGGTGAATGGATAGTATATAAGCCAGAGAAATTCTGCAGTAGGCAGAGTACCCAACACCTCTGCTCTGAGAGTTACGTCACTTCTGGCTCTGTAGCGACTTGTTATAGTCAGTCCTGTGTTACCTGCTGACCTGTTATGTTTGTGGAGATACTTGGCCTGGGAGACATTTTGCCTGCAGAGAATTAATGTGCCTTCATTGGACTCCATATTTTAATGTCAACGGACATTGCTACGGCAAAGCTGTGACGGGCTGGATTCCTAGCTGGACAATATAAAGCGAATCATCATTCAACGCATCGACTGGACGTGGTCGTTGGATTCTGCACATGTCGCTGGGAACATTATACGGTGGATCTATTGTGGACATATACCCTGGATTTATAACGCGGACTATTGTAACCTGTGCCTCTGGATTTACGTCGAAGGAATCATTCATCGGTGCATCACGGATCATTCATTTGTGCATCAAGCATCGTATTTGGACACTACCAGGAAACTGTAGGGATTTCGTGATTTAGTGAGTAAGTGATTCCATTACTGACTTATATTTGTTTCTAGTGATCATTATTGTACTGATGTGAAAACCGATTACGAGTCTGTACCCACAATATCACTGTTAATAAACCGCCTGAACATCAGTTGATTGTTTCTTTTGTGCGATCATTCTCGGAGTGATTTTGGTCGTAACAAAATTTTGATCTTTAGTTTAACATCAAGTTTGAGCATGTATCTTACAACAGAAGTACCAGTTTTGTGAATTTAGTACTTTAGTTACACTGTAGCTGTCTGCAAGAATTTGTGGGTATGTTATCTCTTGCATATATGCTTTTTAGTACATATGATTCAGTGAATGACAGTTCAACTTCACATTCCACATTCTTCTACAGTTGTGTATGCTACAGACCAGCACAGTTATCTTCATTTGCACCGTGTTTGTATTCATGAGTATGTGTGTGTGTGTGTGTGTGCGTGTGTGTTTGCGTGTGTGTGTGGGGGGGGGGGGGGGGGGGGAGGGGGAGTGTTGCTATGATGTTGCAAACAGAAACAAGATGTGTGTGTGAAAATCACAGGTCATGTGATTTGGCAGTATCAGTGTGCCCTTGTGACATTTATGATTGAGTGTGGTTAATCTGAATGAAAGTGGAAGATGCCATTGCATCATAGAAAAGGTTACAATAAACTTCCATTCAATACTTCAGTGATTTCACTGCTGCTTTATGCATGCTGAAAGTTGGCTTGCTATTCTGAAACAGAATGCTATGATCTTAATTTTGCCTTGAAGGAGATTGGGATGAGTTTTATACTAGAGCTGCCTTCTTTCTTTCTATCAGGTATTTACATTTTCACAAATGCAATGCTTCATTTCACTTCAATATATCTCTTTGAATGTATTACTGCAGAAGCAAGGATTTGTACCATCAGACATGTTTTTTTTTGTTTTTTTTGGTCAACTTTGCAGGGTATAAACACATGTGAAATGACTGTACGTAGTATGGTGTGTATTTGTCTGTGTTCCTGATACAAACCCACCTATTGCATTCTCAATGATTGTCAATTTACATATTTGTCTGTTAGGCTGTGATGACTCATAAATGTCTGCACAATTTCAGGGTTGCCTATCAGATCCCTGCCTGCCAGCCATGGCTTTGTTGTGTGTATTCCTGAGTGAGTTTGATTGAGCTCGGCTCTCATTGCCACTTAAATTTTTGCCCCATTGCTACATGCACAGGGATCTGAAACAATTACAAAGTCCCTGGACAAGTGGTATTCACTAGCTACTCGGTTAAACTGCTATGATTTGTTTTTTTTTTTTTTCTTTTTATTCATTTTTTTTTCAATAGCTGTACAAGTATAGTTGTGTCACAATTTGTGCATATTGCTGGTCAATATTTTTGAGTGGCGTACCTCAATCAAGTGTAGCCGTCTCACAATTTGGGCATTTTGCTGGTCAGTACTTGTGAGTGACATACCTCAGGTGGATTACTGTATACGCCATATATTTCGCAAGTCTAAATTTTCGCGAATCGGGAATTCCCGACGATTTCGCGAGTGGTTGAATTCGCGATTGTGGAGTCCTGAACTGAACAGAGAAGTGAACATGCGTACGTCGCATTCACATCGGGATCAGAGTCCATATTTTCGCATGTCTTTAAATTTCGCGAATAGCACCTGACTCGCAAAATTCGCGAAAATAAAAACCTAGCGAAATATTCGGCGTATACAGTACTTCAGTTTGGTAGAGTGACAATACTGCCGTGATCACTAATTAAATATTTCAGCTTGAGTAGTGACCTTTCATTGGAGCCAGAACATATTGCCGGTCAGTACTTAAGATACAATTCTACATTTTTCTCTGAATGCGTTTTTGGGCATATGGGCAGGGCAAGGCCTCTATACTGACCTGTCGGCAAATGTCCTTTCAATTTATTTGCCCAGCAGCAGGTTTTACTTGACCCGGGCAAGCAGACGTGTGTGTTTCCAGCATGCTGCATTATGGATACAGAGCTCTTCAGTGCACCTCACTGATTGCCTGTTATGCATGTAAATGATCCTAAAAAAAAGAAGCCCGCCAAAATCAGAGTGACATTCCAGGGCTTTCTTTTACCGTATTGCATGGCATGATGATATGCAGCCTAAATGTAAGATTGAATAGTTCCTTCCTGCCTACTAATGAGTCTAGTCAGTATGGTGGTGAAACTCTTCAGAATTTTGTCACTTTAGCATCCTAGATGAAGTTGTGTTGTGAAAGTGCACTGTGAAATGTAAATTAGAATGAAGGCAATTTAATAAATGGGATCGTGTAGTGATTTGGCTGATGTACTTGTGGATGCACAGTAATACCTGTAGAAATTCTGTACTCCAGGATGCATCACAGAATATATTTCTATGACATTCTTTGATTCAGGTTGATTTATGCTTATACCTTGAGGGAATGAAATGGGCTGGTATACATTACTGTGTATTTAATGCAACATATATTTGAGAAGATACAGTAGGAAGGTATGCTGTATGGTAAAGATCCAAACACTAGCTTTTGCTGGCATGCATTGTTTATGTGCAGCATTGAGAACCGATTATACTGGGTTGATATTGTTGGTATTGAACAGCCGATGTGAAATGCAAATTGCAGTATGTTCTATACGCATATTCGATGTGTATGGGTCAAGCACGGGTCTCCAATCATTTCTTTCACGTGATAAACAGAATAGTACATTTTTTTAAATGATGATGCTTTATGTAGGCCAGTAGGATAATGCTTTCAAATTACTTAGGTTAGATTGTTCATACAGAGGCAGCTTGGTTACCAATGGTATACCTCCATTTTCTTGATTGCGTTGTCACTTGGGTATTGTTGTGATCAGGCCTTGACTTTCTGAAATATGATGACAAAGTGCATTACCTCATGAATTTGACTGGTAAAGTTGTGCATTATTGTTATTATACTGTAGCTCTCCACGAGTGTGTTGCAGCTTTGCAAGCACAGTGCTGAAATAGTTGTGTAGTGCAGATATTTTCAAGTAGTCTTTGAATCATCGAGCAGGGTCCAAAATTGCAGGCTTCTTAAATTTACCCCCTCCCCCCCCCCCCAAAAAAAAAAAGAAATCATTGTGAAAACATGTACATGTGTATTTATGTAAAAAGTAAAACATGCATTTTATTAAATTCCTTGAGAGGATGCCAAAGTTGTGTTAATTAGTGGGGGCATACAGTAGAGAAAGTCCTTTTTCAGAAAATTGTCTATCTTGGATGATTAATTGCATTGATGGATCCGTGCCCTATAATGTTTGGAAGCTGAGCAGATCTCATGTACATTGTACTTGTGGTGCTAGTGATAAAATCAGCATGAGATGGGATATAGTATACCAGCATTTCTTCTATCTTTTACTTTGTATTGTTATTATACGATTACTTGCTGTTTTTATGAAACAAGAGTCCCATGACACTTTGGGAACCTTCGCAAAGGTGTCAACGGTTCTCTCCATGTGGGTCATATGATAGTTTATATCCTGAATCTTTGATGACAATCGAGCTATGATCTTGGGCTTTTCAGGTAAGTTTCTGCTCCTACTGTGTAATGGCTTTTTATCTGATCAAGTAGAGGGTGAGAAAGAATAGCTCAGTGAAACTGTAATTGTCACAGTGAGTCGCAAGTTGCAATTTCAAATTGACACACGCTTGAATCCTTAAGTGCAGTCCGAATTGTCAGGCGTTGATGTGGCACCAGTAATGAGATAATGCCCTCTGACAGCGTGGTGTCAGACAGTGTCCCACCCACTCCCCCTATAGCCAGAGGCGATGTTGAATCAACCCTCTCCTCATTCGGCAACTCAGTCATCCTGTGTTGTGCGAGACAAGCCCAGCAGAATGCGGGGCCACTGTCAGTGGGCTCGACGGCATGCTCCACAGTCGTTGTTTTGGCAATCTCAGTCGTCACCTAACAAGTTCTTCCTATTGCATGTCATATTCGCGCAGGGTTCAACGCATGGTGTGACAAGCCATCGTCTCTCCCCCCAATGCACTACGCTGTCTGTGCGTGCTGTGCTCTGAAATCGGGACGGGCCTCATCCGCTACTACAAGGATCTAATTAAGCGAGAAAACCGCAGCAGATCGTGCTCGGCAATTGCCGAGCTGCATCGCACAGTGGATGTACCTGTAAGAGGCATGAGCCAATGACCAGGTCACCGCCAAGTCGCATCCTTTGAGTCATCTCTCTCAGCCTGCTGGCTTTGAGGTAACATTAAAGGTGAGAGTCAAGTTGGTGAGCAGTTGGCCAGATGGAATTCTGTGTCTGCTGGATAAAATTTCGTTGTATACCTTTTTTTGCAATGTCATTCCAGAGCGGCACACATACCGGCCGCTTCCTAAAGTGAGTGTTGTCCCCCTGTGCAATTGGATAGATGAGTCAGATTGTTGATATCACCTAACCCGTGAGATTGGTTGAGGCATTGAACATTTTCAGGTCCTCTCTTTGAATGCCTTATTTTTTTTTTCTTTGTAGTAATTGCCTGCATAAGAGAGAGAGAGAGAAAGAATTATTGCTGAGCTCTAAACAATAAGAAATTTTGCAGCAGGTGTGCTATATGATGAAAATCTCTCTTGAAACCAAAAGCTTTAAATACTCTACCATTATGATATAGATGAGTACATAGTTTTCTTCACCTGCAAATCAACAAAAAAAAAAAGAATGAAAGAAGAAATAAACAGCTAAATGTTGCACTGGTCCCATGTACACATGTGCGTGTTTGTAGCTATCATGCATAGTCACAAGCTTTTTTCTTGCTTTACTTTTTTTTTAATTATGCTATTTATAATCATTGAGATTGAATTATTTGACGTTGTCACAATTCAACTGAATTTAGGCAATATCCTTAAATGATTGTGGTTAATTCTAATAGCACTGCTAAACTAAGAGGAAATGGGGAAATGATTTGAATGTGGACAAAGTCGATAGAGAATGATTAAAGGTCATTGACTTTTCCCTGACGAGACGTCGGCCCTTTCTGAAAACCTTCTGAATGAGATGTTTTTGTTTTACTTTGATAGATACCATGTGTGTTCGTCAAGGATGGAGTAATCAAATAACCCTACAAAAGGTCAAATGTTTAATGTTTAACCAAAATCTTGCTTTGACACTCATACCATGTCACCACAGTCTGCAAGACAGAAAGTTGATAGATGTATTTTTGTATGGCATGCAGGCATTTGCTACCAATTTCGAAGCAGTTACCTTTTATTAAATGAAATCCTTCACAAGAGGAATGGAATTGTAAATTGAAATGAGAAATGTCATGAATCTGTTTCTGATGTCTTCATTCAACAATTTCATAAAGTTTATATTATTAATACAATGTGTACATGAAAAGGCATTAGTACAATGACTAACAATGTTTTCTATCTTATTAGCTACTGCATCTAAACTAAAAACTGCCTTTCCATACTGCATAAAGCATGCAATGTGTGTGTGCGTACTGAGCCCTACATGTACGTGACTTCAGCTACTTTTAGACCCACCTCCAATTGATGATTTTAGATACCTAGAAGAATCACCTTTGTCAATTCAAGCCAGTCTATACCAAGTGCAAGGCCATTTTTAATTGATTTGGCATTGTTAATAGCCCCAACCCCCCCCCCCCCCCCAATAAAAACACAATTTTTGCCCAGGATAGGACATTATAGAATGAAGGTCCTGTGTGTGAGACAGCTACCGTAAGAACTCATGCACATAAAAGATCACCCCCCCCCCTTTCATGGGAGGGGAGGGGTATGATGAGGGTAATTGTGCAATTTTGTTTTTATTTATTGTAAAAGTACCCAAGAGCACAAGGGAACTTGATCGGCAAAATTAAGGTCTTAAAAAAACAAAAACAAACAATGCTATGTGCTCTGCTCGTTGTAATGGTTTTTATTTTAATATATGATCATTATAGATGTGCAGCGGTCTACTTTTAATCCATTATTTCAGTCTAGTTCCATTGCCATTTCCACCCTGATAAAAAGAATGTTGTGAACAGAAGTACAGTGGTAGCCTTCATGGTATAATGACTCATGTAACACATTCATCATGTCATTTGATTCAAGGTCAGAATTTTAGCACCTGATTCATGATTCTAATAACCAGGGGTACTGTCATACCCCAAGTTATGGCACAGTGTAGTGCCATCTTGTGTTCTGAATATTACCAGTGCAAGCTGTTATCACAGCGGCCGAATTTTAGCACTTGACGATAATGAGCCCATTGCTAATTCATCCCTATTATTGACATGTGTAATATCATTACAATAACAACAAATTTGTTTTCCCAAAATTGTATTGCCTGGTACAGTGTGTAAACCATGTACCGGAGTGTACCGGAGGAGGATAGCAGTGTTATGCTGTTGTTGCGGCCTGACATGTATGTGCAAAGTACTGATGTCCTTTGCTTTTATAGTCCGTCTTCCTCCAGTTGTAGATGATTTCATATTCTTCAAAATTCTGCTGTGTCCTCTTCCTCCTCTTTCAGCATCATGTGCAGTCTCTCTTTCTTCGCCTTTTGGGTAGCTGCTTCACTGCTTTCTTTTCTTCTTTTTCTTCATCTCTTCTTCTTCTTCGAAAATTACAGCTAAAATTACTTCCCGTTCTTGTGCTGATGTTACTACACTCAGAAACACCTTGTTATGCTCATCCTGCTAAGTTTACGCCGTCACTACGCTCTCCCCACTGCATTTATGCTGTCACTACGCTCTCCCCGCTTGCCGTCCGATTAAAAATATGTCAATTTTGATCGGGGAGATCGGGAAGAAATTTTGAACCGGTTCAAAATTTCTTCCCTATCTGAAAAAATGCCCGCTCCAACCCCATCCTCCACACGCTGCTGCTACGATGCTTCCGATCCCCGTACGCTTTTGCCGCTCTCTCCCGATCTTCTAGATCGGGACAGATCGGGGTCCAAATCGTAATTGTGGAACGGGGGCTGTATATAATCATCAAATTTTGGCCCACACTATTTTTGGTTATAAATGCTGCCCCAAATGTTCAGCCTTTTATTGGGTTAAAAGCTGGCACCATGTTATATTTCTTGTGTGTGCTGTGACATCCACATTTCTTGATGGATTTTTTTTTTTTCAAAACTCGTATCGACGTACATCATGGTGAAATTTAGATCCCTTTACAGTCTGTATGTGTGTGTTCCTGGTACTGCTGCTCCTACTGTTCTGCACTTGATATGGTTAGAGGTCATACAACGTATATGGATGGGTGTTTTGTATGCACCATACAGGTGGCATTTTGTGACGCATATTGTGTAAAATTTTTACGTAGTTGTACGATTGCCAAATCTAGACTCCTGTCACTTTCAGTGATGCAGGCCTCAATGTTCCATCTTTTAAACATCAAGGATCACAGTTATGTAAGTTTGCTGACTAGTATACACTTTTCAACTGGTTTCCCCCCCCCCCCCACCCCTTTAGTATGCAGGTTCATCATGACCACAAACTCTTAACGTTTATAATCTAAGAGCCCAAGAGATACACGTCCTTTTCGTGACAGTAGATATATCACGCAGAATTTGGGACAGTAATTCAGGAAGAGATCATTTTAATGCACAAACTCATCCCATAAACACTTACATGTATTTTTTGTCTGTGGAGTGAATGTATAGTGCAGTCGTACTGGTGCTGTTGCTACGTAGCACTGCTGCTGTGCTGCACATGCAGGCACCACCTATGCCGCCGTTGTAGCAGCAGGGCGTTAGCATTTAACTGTTTGGTACCGTAATCTCTGAGAGAGAGGGGAAAAAATGGTTACAGGATTCATTGATCCGTACTCGGGACAATAGACTTTTTTTGATACATTATTGAATAAAGTACACAGTATGTGATTACATGTGTGATTAGCATTCATGTATTATTGTGTTAACACCACCGACAAAAATCTTCTATTGAGCACTAGAAATGACTTTCACCCATTTTTTGGTAATGTGAGGTACAGCACAAAAAAGCAGGATGCAGCTCCCCCCCCCCCCAAAAAAAAAGAATAATAATAGTTTCAGCAACAAATTATGGCAAATTTTCAGTTGGTACCCCAGGGTACCAAATACCGCATCACGTGCTGTGCTGTTGCCAGTTTGCCACATCCAGATTAAATCAGGTGGCACATGGGGTTCTTGCTGAAGGGGATGTCTAACCTTTCAGATGAGTATCAGATTTGTACCATCAAGTTGTTTCCAGTTGGCAACCGTCTCTCGAAAGGTGTTCTTCATATTACATGTTCATATTTTGTGTCTTCATTGTGCCGATAAGAACAAATGATTTGTCATTGATCAAACACATACACACACTCATTCATACAAATCTGTGTGTGTCTGGGATAGACATGCTCGGCCATAAGCATGCTTGCAGTACAGGGTGTCACCACGTTTTGATATTTGAACTTTGATTAGAGTGGCCGGTCAAAACACAATTTAGTTTTGATCTTTGTAACTAAACAAGGTGATAGCCTAATGTGTATGACAATTAAGGTTCATTATCACATCATATTGTTGCTATTTTTTTATATATCACAGTATTTTATATAGGCCTACATGTGGTGCAGTGTTGCAGGAGAGTTAATCTACCTGCCTTCATAGCAATCAAGCAGATGCCAAGGATAGCAAAAGAAAGTTTACAGTCCCAAGCGAGTAGCAAAAAAGAGCGATGTTTAACAAAACTGGCACCATTTTTTATAAATATGTGATTTTGTGGTAAATATTAAATACAGTTCCTACTGTGGTATGTAATAGAGATGCAATGCTTGTCCTTTAACTTCATTGTGAAAAAAAAATAAACAAAAGCAAAAACACTGAACAAATCAGTACTCTGTTTGTTATGAGGTGCATTTAATACCACTATCTCCTTCCGTTTATTATCACAAATTTGTATCAGCAACTACATGAAAGAGCAGCCAACCTGCCGTGAGCATTTCTACTGATTCCATAATAAATGCAGTTTAGACTGTAACACCCAAACTGAATGTGAGTCTCTTAACATGAAAAGGGGCTGTAGGCACACAGTGACTTTTAAGATTTGATGAGCATTACACCTGCACCTCACTCAAATGCTTATCATGGTTCACTAGAAAGGGGGTGGGGGTGGGAGTTAGATAGGGGCGTGTATTCAGATGAGCTACATGTATTTTGTACCTTGATACATTATTTATTGCTTCCTTCCACAATTAATATATGACTCTACTGCAAAGCGGGATGTTACACCTGGAGATACAGGTTTGCCCTGGAAGTGTAGTGGCTATAAAAATAGAGGAAGGGGGAAAGGGGAAACGAACAAAGGCTGGAAGGGGTCAGCACAGGAAGTCCACATTTTCACAGGACATGCTTCCAGATTACACATGTGATGACAGACTTTGTTGTGCCTGGTGGGTTAATTTGCAGGAGATGAGTGCTCAGTGTTGAGCCCATGCCTGATGCCAGATGTTCAAGCTGTGAGGACACTGATAGCCTCCTATCTCAATGTGTGTTTTGAGAGTGTCAGAATGAGGCATGTACATACATGTGTTCTGTTTAGACATTCAGTGTCATGATTATGATGCTTCTTCATACGCTTTCCTTTCTTTCAGGGTTGATGTGTGAGTATTCCGTGCTTTGGACTCTATCAATCAAATGGAAACTAAACTCCGACAGTCATCCATTTTCCTTATCTACTGATTTTATAACGTTATAACGGTATCAGCATCTCATCAAATGCTGGAAATCATGGGGAAAATGGTGTTTTGGCAACTGGGGTTTTTTTTGCTTTGCTTTCTAGTCTGTTGAAGTTTTATGTAGTCATTGTTTAGTTCTTGGATTGCATGCATCTGATAAACATTTGTGTTTTGTTTTGTTTGTTTCTTGTTTTCCTTTGCAGTGATATTGGCAGCTGTGCCGTGATAGACTCCGCTGAGACTTGTCCTCTTGTGGAGGTGTTTGGCCCCGGTTGTGGAGGGAGAGCACCGGAGAGGGAAAGGAGCCAAGACCAGACTTGAAGGGCAGGAAGGATGGCCTCGGTGTGGAAGAGACTCCAGAGAGTCGGCAAGAGGGCGGCCAAGTTCAAGTTTACAGGCTCGCTGCATGAGCTGGCTGTGGAGGCTACCAAGAAATGGTGGGTGTTATCACTATCTCATTGGGGGTGGGGCTGAGGAGAGATAGAGTGGTGTTGTGTAGTTTTAGGCTACAGATGGAAAGCGGATGTGCAGAAAGTTGAATATGAGTTGGAGATTCCGGAGTGGTCCTGCAGTTGTGGTAAAAGATGAGATCATTTGTACCCCTTTCAGTAACTCATGCATTATTAACCAGCTCCTGGTCCGAGCTACTGTACGAGCTGAAATTTTTGCGTACAGATATTTTTGCGAATTGCTCCTTAGAGGACATTTTCATGTGTTGTTAATTTCGCGGATGCGAGGGTCTAACTGAACTTAGTTATTCACGCGTTGTTATTTTCGCGTGTCGTTATTTTCGCGGTTCAAAGGCGATTCGCAAAATTCGTGAAAATAAAACCACCGCGAAAATTGCAGCTCGTACAGTAATTTGGCCCGCACCAAGCAGTAAAATTTGCATTCAGTAACTATAGCAGAGCTGAGCTACTTTTACGATGACCTATCGACGAACTCAGCCGCATAAGGGATAACTACCATGGTAACTGAACGTGCACTCCAGTGGAGGGTATGGCCAGGTAATTGTGACCTTTGATCATGCAAGGAATTTTGGCCCAAGCCTGCCATTGCTATCGTTCATAAACTCTTCGATCAGGACAGGCCCGAGCCTTGCCCGTGCTTGGTGCTAGCTTCAGCAGTGCCAAAATAGCCTGCTCCTGGCGCGGCCACTTTGGCCCGAACCATTCATAAACTCAAAATTTTACAACTTAGCTCGTGCCTGGCCCAAGCCAGAGGAGTTACTGAAAGGGGTATTGGATCTCTGCAGTTTGTGGGAAGCTTGCTTTTGAAACATATTTACAATGTAAATCCAGTCTTCTTCATCAATAACTCCCTCCATGTCTAGCCGTTTGCTGTGAGACAGAAACATAGGTAGGCTGGTGCTATTTGCTTGAATCAAAGCACATTCTTTAAACCCACACTTGTATCAGTATTCCTAAGATGCCTCACCAGTCTTTCATTCTGTCCACTTCTGAGGATGTGTTCATCAACTCACTTCTTGTGTAGAATTAAGGTTTGCATACAACTTTCAGGGAGTTGGGCAGATCATAAATGCAAAGCTGTTTTGATTATGGGGTCGGAAACACCTTTCTGAAACATACAAAAAAGTGCGATCGCAAATGTGTTCGAGCCAGAAACACATTACTGTGGAGGTGATAAACAGTAAGTCATTTTGAAATGTGTTAATAGCGCAGACCTCCCACGCCAAGCACTGCCAACTACACATCTCCGTTCCTTGAGTCAAACTGTGCAGTGGAGCTGCATGGCAGTGACAAGGCCTCCCTCTCGACTCATGATAGAGATGATAAACGCAACAACTGGAGAAATATGATCCAAAAGACCTTTGAAAATGCATTTTGATAGTGGTTATTGAAACATGTTTCAAACATGATTAAAATGGTTAACACAGCCTGAGTCAGACATTCAGCTTGCCATGTTCATTTCATCTTCTTCTTCTTCTTTTTTCCTGATGTGATCTGCAGTCGGCACTCAGGTTGAATGGAGAACTTGAGCCATTTGACAAAATATATCAGCAGGTTATGTGCCTGGTCATTCCTTTGTACCTCATCGTGCTTATTATGCCAGTCGGAGAGGTTTTAAATGCGGTTGAAGGAAGGCTGTAGTATTTGCAATATACAGTTGAGTGTCATCTTCCTTGGGGAACTTTTTATTTCACACCAAGTTGGATACAGGTACATCAAATGAGAAATCTGTCAGTGCACATACTGTAAAATTTTACACTTTTCAGTGTGGAAATTTTTGCCCATTTTGCACGACATGAAACTAGTGCAAAATAAACGCAAATATTTTTTTTGCGCTTTTCCAGAATTTGTACTTTTCTGCACGTACGCTATTCCTGTAGCGTGAGTGAATTCGCTGTCGTAATGCAGACTGGTCAGTTACCTTTTAGTATGTCCTGCCAAAGCCATGCACCTTGATGGGTGCATTTGACTGCTTAAAGCGCTCGCTTAGTCTTCATGACCATCTGCAAAATTTAAAACATAAAAAATTTGTTTATGTAGCTGTAAGCAAAAAAAAAATAATAATAATTGTGCCGAAATGTCCAGTTTTACAGTTTGTGTGTTTCTTTTTATTTTTTTTTTCAACTTTTTTTTCCCCACAACCTGCATTTTCTTTTCCTGGTCTAGCATAGTGATAATAAGGACACATGGTACCTCTTGAGAGTGCTGTGTATGAACGTCTGTGAGAGAAAATTTGCTTGCTCTCTGTCATTTCCTTTGAAGGTCATTCATCACTCAGGGTCTGTATTCACACTTCCCAAGATTTCTGACTTGTAACCATGCTCTTTGAAAACAATTCAAAATTGAGCTCAGAGTTACAGTTTTCAAACACTAAATTGAGTCCACCTGCTGGTCACAAACCGCAGTGGCATTTCATACATCACCTGCGTCTCAAACACCGTTGCTTTTCAATCAAGGCGCATCTCCCAAGACACATTGCATGCAAGATCATGCATGTACATGCCTGTGCTAAAAACATGGCATGTGCCTTCCAAAAGGGGGAGAGGTCATCGGCAATAGTGAAGGATGGTCCAGTGAAGCTCTGCTTCTTGTTCCATGTTTTGCAGATCAAGCCAAACTCAATTTTGGAAAACACTTCTGGCCCATAACTGGTTGAAGGTGATGTGAGAAATGTGTTTTGGGGACACATGATTCAAACTTGCTTTCACATATACATAAAGCAAAAATAAACCCCAGTGAACATGTGTATAGATTATATTTTAACTGAACTGAAAGGGCTCTCATGTGTCTGATCTTAATATTGGAGATGAATGAATCATCTCATGGTCTAATGTTGTGCGGACGTCTGTAAAAACACAGAATTGTTTGAATAACTGTGATGTCACTGGCACAGCACTCCTCAGGACCACTTAAAATTCATGACAGTTCAAATGTAACACAAATTTGAGAACAGTATGGCAGGAACAACACAGGCACATATCCGAGATGCCTCTGCTTGGGTCCAGGGTCACTGTCAGTGACATGCTACCCACATGAAAGTCATTTTGAAATAAATTCATGGCTTATATTCTGTCATCTGTACACTCTGTCCCAGTACTGAAAACAGCAATTATTATCAAAACAAAAGATGTACTTAAAAGTCCTGTAATGAAGATATATTAGAGAATTCATACTTCATTTTGTTAAGCATTTTCCATTCTTAGCAACATGGATATAGGAAAATATAGTCCCTTCATTCAGTTTTGAATACGTACGTTTCTGGTATTATGTTAGTAGAATTGATTATGCTGATGAAACTCTGTGCAAGGTGAAGTGCATTTTTTTTTTTCTCAGAGTTGAGTTTGCCCCCCCCCCTCCACCATACAACTTATTTTGGTGTTTGAAGACAAGAAGCTATTTATGGTCACCAAAATCTTGGCACCCTGCACTTTGGCCATGATTCCCACTTTTGCTCCTCGGCGCAAGAACTTGCCGACCCCGTAATCTGTGCATTCGGAGTCTGTGCACGGGCTGCCGTTATCTCAATTCGTGCGCAAGTGCTGACGTACACGCTCGGCTCTGCACAGTCATGAATGTCATGTGATGGTATGCTGCCATGCTTGTGCTGGCCATGCTTGTGCTGGGCATGCTATTTATGTGTGTTTGTGTGTGTGTGTGTGTGTGTGTAATACATGTGTGAGCATGCTTGTACTGATATCTACTGAAACATGGATGATATCATCTTCATCTGGTACGCTGTCAAGGTTGAAAGAGAAATGGGTAGAAATAGGAGGTCTTTTGGGCGTATCTAATTTCCTAAATACATTCATGCAGGTTGGATCATGTGAACGTGTTTTCATATTCAATGCATGCCGGCAAAACTGCATTGTACATTGTAGCTCTGTCCGACGTACTTGTGTCATTGTTTCTATAACTGAGAAGAGTGAAGGAAAGCCAAATTTTGCTGACTCACAGGGCTGTATGAATGAGACTTATGCTGTACTTGCGTAGAGCATAGATACAGCCACATACTCCTCGTTTGATATGTATAGGTGCACTATATCTGTATCACATTCTAGAGGTTAGGATCAGAATTGTATGATGACTGAAAGTGGCCGAGTTATTCTCCACAAAAAATGCACCCTCAAGCTGGTCACTGATCCCTGGTATATTAACCACTGATATATGCAAATTAGATGATAAATCAGGTATTAATGGAAACATCTAATACAACATCGGCCATTTAGGGTGCAGGAAGAGTTAAAGAACAAGGGCAAGTGGATGAATGATGATTAATGCGATGACTTCAGTCAACTAACCACCACATATAGAAATTGTTGGCCCATGTTCTCAAAGATGGTTTAAATTTAGACCATTATTTAAATTTAGTCCATAGACTAAAATAAGCATGAAATAGGCATACCTTTGACATGCACGTATCAACACGCAATTGTTACTGGACATCTGTCAGTGGACGCAATTAATTTTAAACCACCTTCGTGAATACGAGCCATTATGTCTGACAGACCATTTAGAATGAATGATATCACAAACTCAGTCATAGGGATATGATGTAAAACCTCCTTAATTGGGCTGTCAAATGTCCTATGAAGGATGCTTTTACGTGCTCAATTTCTCCATGAGTAAAGCTGACAGACAAACTAAAATAAGACTGTGGCTCATGATGATGGAGCGTCATCCGTGAAAAAGGGGAAGGAAAATAGGATCTGCTGTTGCTATGGTGATGCCCCTTTTATATATTTGTTGCAGACACCACACTATAAGGACACATCTGATATTGATGGAGGGCTAGGTTCAGCATCGTTTACAGACAAACATTGGCTTTGTCAACACACCTAGTGTGCTTGTTATTTTACCTTACAATGTAGGCACAATATTGTGATTTCAAACCTTGGTTTTGATGCCGTCTGAAGGAGTTTTAGATCTGTACAATTTAAACTTTGCTACAGCAGCATCACACATCATGTTACAACAAGACAAATCCTCTGTTAGTTAACAGGCAAACGATAAGCCAGACCACAAAAAACCATGCCTTTGAAATTAAATGAATTGATTAAGAGCTGGAGAGGAATGAAAAGGAGAGATAAGGAATGCCACATTGCATCGTTGGCTGTCATGTTCATGGTTTGCATGCTTCTTAGCCTTAATGCTTTTCACCTCATTCCCCAGAGATTTTGTACTATTTGATAGCCGGTACCATTCGGTGACCACACCATTAAAAGATTTGCATAACTTCAGACATCCAACAGCTGTCAATATTCAGAATATATGTAAGATTGCACAACCTATACAAAATGAATTACTTTTCCTTCTGGATATACGTGGCTGCGAGCATAGCAGCGCACCGTGCCCAAAACAATTCAACATTAAGTCTTCTCAGGCAGTAACGATCCCTTGAAGCCTAATTGTAAAGCACTGGCAAAGGAGCCCTACCCCTGGGGATAGTGCAAGCCATGCTACCAATTGTGATACTGACAGATGAAGTCAGGGAGGTGTAAACAACATTGTGGGTGCCGCTCGCTGGTTGCCATGGCAACGAGCACGCAGTACACCAAACTGTCTGCATGTCCATGTGGCGTGGCTCTATTCTGATATTTGCTTTGATCTGGTGTGAGGGCAGTGCTAATCAGAGATTTCCTCTATTAATGCTTCGTGGTGGCTCCCCTGTTCTATAAATAGGCAAGGAATGAACAAAATTAGAACACTTCTAGCCTTTTTTAAAGCTATTTTTGTTTGTATTTTGCTTATTGCATATTTGAAGATCAGCTGTTGAGATGCATTGAACCTTACATATGATAGGCCCTAGATTGAGCGTCATATGGCAGTGGCGTAGCGCCCTCTGGCTGCAGTGCAAGCCACAGTGTTTAGATACTGACTTCAATCCTCATTGTAGGCCACTAAACTAATCCCTACCTGTTCCAAGTAGTATGATCACAACTGGTCCACCATTAAAGTGAAAACTATGTTTCGGTAAGTGCTTGAGAACCCGTCTAGCACCATTTCATTTTTGCTTGCAATATATCGAAAGAGTCCACTAAGAAACTTACCTGGCTGACGCGGTTTGCCGGAATGATGAGTCGGTTTGGAGTATTTTGAGAAAAATAATAATAGTAGGAAAACCGACTTTTATTCCAGAAGGCTCCAGACTAACTCGGTCTCGGGAAAAATTCCACCCTACTTCAGGCAATTCACACGCAGTTCGTGATCGCCACATTCTACTGGCCACTGCATAATACCAAATGAGGCCTAACTGAATGGACAGGAAAGTGCGTGCTAACGTAATCCTGTACAAAACAAAACAAAAATGACAGAGCGCGGTCCTCAGTTGCTGAGACGCGCGGTCTTTGGAGTTTTTGTTGTTGTTTATCAAGCGCCTTTGATTGTTTTAGAGGTGCTTGATAGACGCACACTAATTTTGCATGCGCGCAAAAGACGTTTTTGATGCGCGCGTTGTAACAACTCGGACCATTACTGCGAGTAGCCAGAACACGAAGCGCTATAGTTTATACAGGCCGCTCCCATAGGACAACACTGTACAATCAGAGGGACAACCGTTACAACTCATCTCGCCGTCAAAGCGAAGCCGAGTTGTCCCCGAGTCCGAGTTTAGCCTGACCCCGTTCGGGTAAGTACTGAGACTGAACCTTTTTGGTTAATATTTCGCATTTTCGTCGTTACCCATCGAATATCTTGTTATAACATCGTTATCCTGCACATTTCCTAAGCATACGTTCACATTTGGGAGCGAAATTTGATAACTTTTGCTGGCGTACCAGGACTTTGTTTGGGCTTTAATTGAGATTACTACGAAGAAAAGCACATAATTCAGTTTGAACATTGCTGAGTATACAACCAAAAATCATTGATATTTGCATGTCAGAATGATAGAGCAGCAGTCAAGCACCAAGTATATACCCCAGTGACAGAATGCAGACATGTGTATTGGCAGGTCCCTTAGGACCGTGCCTTTCATCCTTTTTTAACCCAAGGCCCAATAACTCCTACTAAGTTTTTGAGGCCCAGTTAGATTTAATACAAATCTTTTTTATTTTATTTTGGGTGGACATTGTGGTCCATCTGCGAGAGCTTCACAGCCCACCAGCAGGCTGCTACCCACTGATTGAGAAGCACAGCCTTAGGATACATAATGTACCTTGCACCAATTTCAATGTATGTGCCAATATCAGTGTAAGTCTATGTTAATCATGGAAGTGCCAACACTCAGGGCAAAGGTCATGACCTCTTAATGCATACATAGTTGACAGATAGTTGGCAGATAGTCAATAACATCAAAGCATTTATGTTTTGCACCTTGTGAACTAGTGTAGTCCTAGAGCATCGTTGGTGTTTGAGGGTTGAATACAGTTGTACATTCCTGTTGATTCTTTGTAGCAGCAGCATCGCTTTGCAGTGTGAGTCAAAGAGGCAGTTTTTATCTTGCATCTTCTGTCTTCTCATTAGTTTCTTTAATTGAAAGTCGTTATTGAAATGAAGCAATCATGAAAATTTCTGAAAATTAATAGACCAACCAAACAAAAGTGTGAGTCTGCAAGAATCAATAAACTTTGGATATTTCATTCATGCAGCAGACAAACTACAAGCTGGCTTCTATGTCATTGAACAGTAATAGAACACAGCAACAAATTCCTCTGTTACTGCTCCTGCTACTGTAAAAGTGGAAATTTCCAAGGTGTTGAAATTTTCGCGCATTTCGCGCAAGCAGAAGCTAGCACGAAAATAAAAGCACACAAATATTTTGGCATGCCATATGGTCCAGTAGTTGATGTCTTGATTTCACAGAATTAAAAACACACGAAACTCTTCTTACCCAGCCAAGTGCGAAAAAGTAGTCACACGAAAATATCCACTTTTACAGTATATCAAAGATTCCATTTCAATCCAGTCTGGCTATTCCTCTCAACAAATATAACCCCTTACCTTTGAGTAGTGTAGTCCTTGTTTGTGGATTCTTGTACATAACACATCCAGTTCTTGTAAGCAGAGTGTTGAGATTACTTCTATGCTCCCTAGAATACAAAAGAAAGAGGGAAGGGATCATGGTAGTTCTACATCGAGGTTCACTTGAAATACTAGCCTGGATGACTTGCTGGTATGAACAACAGGAAGAACTATTTTGGGCCTGGTCTTGTTGACAGCAAATTCAATAAAAAACAGAAAGTACATTTGTGTTATTTATAGGCATCTAAGAAGCATTCCCCCTTCAATGGCTCAGTGATGTTTCCCACTGATTCTGTCTTCAAGATGAAGCTAATTTTTGCACACTGTTACCATGGTGATAAGTGTGGCCATAAAAGGAGTTCATCATGGAGTAACCAGTCCTGCCACATGTAGAGGAGCTGGTAAACAAAGCAGCAATGATTAAGGTTGGGCATGTTGATACAATTGTTTGCGATAGCTCACATTGAAGAATTATCAGTTATGGAAAGATGAAGCCTGCATGGACTTTAATAGAGAAATAAATTTGCTATCATCGATGTCTATTTGTGTGTTTGTCATGTGCAAAATAATTGCAAGTATTAGAGCTTGTTTTCAGGCACTTAACCTTCAACAGAGTTATTAGTAGAGTCTGAGATATAAATTTCTGTGAATGTTTGGGATGAATAGTAGTTTGATTTTAGAGTGTGCATGTGTGTGTGTTTGTATTTCTGGTTAGTCATCATATTCTTGACTTTGCTTGATTGTGCCTCAGTAGTACCAAACCTTGATATGCTAGGTTTGTTGTAGCAGCAAACATGGAGTCAATCAGTAACCTACTTCATGGATATGATGTGGCAGAATTAAAGCTCTTGAATCCAAATACATTTGCACCTGTAATATTTATACCCCCGCCAAACGAAGTTTGAAGGGGGTATATAGGAATCAGCGGACGGTCGGTCGGGCGGTCGGTCGGGCGGTCGGGCGGTCGGTCGGGCGGTCGGTCGGGCGGTCGGTCCGTTGCAAATCTTGCGTCGCGAACTACTTCCTCAGTTTTCAACCGATTCCCATAAAACTTGGTACAGATGTGTGCCTTGGGTTGTAGATGTGCAAGACGTATTTTTTGACAGTACCCAAAAGTACGTTGCCATGGTAACGGCATGTTATGGGCAAAAATGGGTACAAATCTTGCGTCGCGAACTCCTCCCACAGTTTTTGATCAATTTTTATGAAATTAGGTACAGATGTTCATCTGAATATGTTAATGTGCAAGACACATATTTCCGCAGTGGCAAAAAGTGCGTTGCCATGGTAACGGCATGTTATTGGTAAAATATAGGGCAAAATGCTTCATGGCAAAACTGCTTCATCAGTGTTCTTCCAATTCTCATGGAATTCATATTGAATGTTTGTCTTAGGATATAGGTCAGCATGACACATTTCTTGACAGTGACAAAAAGTATGTTGCCATGGTAACAGCTCACATATTATGAGCCAAAATGATGGAAAATTTTGTGTTGCAAACTACTTCCTCAGTTTTTGCCCAATTTCCATGAAACTTGGTACAGATGTGTGCCTTTGGTTGTAGATGTGCAAGACGCATTTTTCGACAGTACCCGAAAGTACGTTGCCATGGTAACGGCATATTAATGGCAGAAGATCAAGGAAAGATCTTGCGGATTTAACTACTTCCTCAGTTTTTTGACCAAAGCTTATGAAATGTTGTTTTGACCAAAGCTTATGAAATGTTGTTTGGCGGGGGTATAACCAGCGACATTTCTAGTTTAAAACTGAAGCTTGAATTGGATATACTGAATATGCGACTGACTCTTCTTTTTTTGTTTTTGTTCAGTATTAACAAGCACGGATACATTTTGATTTGAAACCCTGATTTTAGTGCTGGTTACTAGGTTTAAATGTTTTGATACTTACACTGTGGTCCCTTCTATACCTAACATGCAATACAACAAATCCTTGGACAGTACAGCAACTTTTGTAGAATAGTGCCCTCTTTGTTAGATTTTAGACAGGCGTGCTCTCAACTCAGGGGGACATGCTTCCAATCTGGGCCAAGTGTTCATGAACAGGGCAGGATAGAGCACTGGCCAGGCAGAAAAGAGAAAGAGCGACCTCTATTGATCATGCAGAAACAAGACCACTGGTGCTTGAAAAAAAATCTGACATCAGCCTAAATATTCTAATGCTATTGTACTTTGAAGGCAGTTATTGCTAAAGAAATGATTTATGGCCTACTTGTAGATGGTATAAGTTGACCTTGGGTGCATGTGAGTTTTCTGAAATGTCACTACTGCTTGGAGAAGAAGTGAGTTTCACACTTTGATTGGAGATTAAATCATAGTTGGAACACTGGAATGATATGAATCAGATGCAGGCGCTTACACATACATAAACAAACATATTATACAGATGGCCTATTAGGTGATGACATTGTAGCTCCACTGAAAAGTGTGCAGTAGTACTTTATATAATTATTTTGTATGAATTAAGAAGAGAAGTGATTGAATACGGGCTGGAAGCTGACTGCATCCGACCAGTAAGCTGCATTTGCATAAATGCCTGTCTCTGAAATAATTTAGACAACCATAGTGATCGGTAATTAATGCTCCAAAAGTACAATGGGATGACTTTATATAGTGGCCCATAATTCACACCCAGGTAAATTCATGATATGATGGAATTGATTGTTACCTCAGAATACATGTATGTGTTTATACTCTGGAAGATCCTAACTGTTGATATCTGCTGTCTTTGTTTTAATGACAATAACTGAAGATTTGTCATCCCTGAGGGTAGATGTTTAACATTACAGTGACAGAGGCTTGCTGGGGAGTTAGTGTTATTGTTGTGATTATGTTTGTGAATTTCTTGCCATAAATCAACATCATAAGTTTTTTATGACATCTTATCTCCCGAGACATATACCCTGCCTGCCCCGCCCCCTTTCTCTCTTACACCAACACACACACCAGGGGAGTGTTTCAGAGAGCTGTTCGTAAAGTTACGAACGACTTACAAATGACTGGTGATCAGTTTTTGAGCTGAATTATTGAAATTCTGATATGTATAGCACATCAGGAACTGATGACCTGTCGTTTGTAAGTCGTTCGTAACTTTACGAACAGCTTTATGAAACAGGGCCCAGGTATTATATGTTGAACTAGTAGGACTACTAAGATGGAACGCTCTTACAAAGTTTGGCATGGTAATAAGAAGAAAATTCTCTCTCCATGTATGTACTTCCTTCCTGCTTATCTCCTCTTTTATTGTTTTTATACCTTTCTTGTATTACCTCCATATGGGAATGTGTGTGCATGCACACACACACACACACACACACACACACACAGGTGAGGGGTGGACGCTCTCAAGAAAATGAGAGTGTGTAATCTAAAATAACAAATAACCTGGTGTTGAGCCCACTTCATTGCCAGTACTCACCACTTCCTTACAGGTATTGTTTGACTTCAGAAATGCCATTAAGCGCCAACCACAATGGCAGCTACCCTTACCTCGGTCTCATCATTTAAGAATTCAGAATGACATCCTGGCTTTTCAGCTAAATTTTCCTTGGGACACTCATCCTCAAACCCTTTTCTTTTATTTTCCTCATTTTTTTTTTCGTTTTATTCATCCCCTGTGCACACCTATTGTATCCCTGGTTGAAATCTATTAACGGTGTTCATTGTGCAGCTGATCATTCAGCCGGGAATACTGTGGAATGGGTGATGGGCCACAGTCTTCTCACGTCATTTTATGAAGGAGGGAAAGAAAGGAATCAAGAAGTACGAAGATGAAAATGGAAGAAAAAAGAGACAGGGGCGGGTAAAGCACTTGGCTACTTCAGGGTCTGTTCAGGCTGCCGCTTCCTTTCTTTCCCCCTTCAATGTCACCATTACCCTGCCATTCTTAGAATTTGCCTAATTGATTTTTTTTTCCCCTCCAAGTCTGATGGGGTATCCCCTGCTGTCAGGGAGATAGAATTTTGGTAGGAAAAGTGCTTCAAATGACCCCAAAAATAGAAGGGAGAGAGTAGCACTTTTGCTAGTGAAAGTATCATTTTATCGATGTTAACTGAAGCTTATACAACTTCGTATATCAATACAAGGTCAGTTTCTGATTTTTCTATGCCGAGATTTTGGTGATCAGGTGGAAGTTGAAAGCATTTTGATGTGACATACACACTGATGTGATAGTGGTAATTGGAGCTGCAAGTTTTTCAAAACTTGATATAGTAGTCTAAAATGACAAAGTTCAAGATGGCTTGAATTACATTTCAAGACCTCGATATTCCAAGAATGTTTTTCACATAATAGAAAGGCTAGAGAAAATTTGTTTCTAATATTGTTCTAGAATGTGATAGAAAGGAGTCTCTTCTACAGGTATGTTCTTGAAAAGACAAAGGAATAAAGAAAGGTTAAATGCTACAGGGAAAGTTGCAGGAGCAAAAAAAATAATCAAGAATACATTCAAATTTCATTCAATTTGTAGTTTTTGTCAATTTTGTATCTGGTTGTGGAGATGGATATGAAGATCATTATCCTGAAATGTTGCAGTAAAAGTTATACAGTTTGCTTTTCACTTTTCGCTTAGGGATAGTATAAGTCAGTTGAGCAATTTTTTTTTTTTACCAGTAATTTTCTTTTAGAATAAAGAAGAAATTGAAAATGAACTATTGGTAAGAGATGTATTTGGAAGGAAAAATGTCTCAAAATGTTCATCTAATTTAAACGGAGTAAGAAAATGTTGTGCCGAGTGGGAAGTTTGGCTGCAGTTAGAAAGAATGAAATGCCATTCATCCAGAAGAAAAAAAAAAAATGACGTTTATCTGCTCATCTGTGTCAAATGGTGTGCTAAGCAGGTAAAAAGAGGGATGTAATCTGGTCGCCATGCATGACACTGTTAAAGAGATTTATGATTGAGACACGTTCCTGGGCATACTTTTTGACAGAAAAATTGGACACAAGTAAAGACATGTGAAAGAAAGGTCATAGGATCTTAAGAGATGTTAATGCTTTGCCCTTGCCCAGACTGCGATGTGATTTTATTAATCTAACAAACTTTCACCTACGCTCTTCTCAGCCCCCCCCCCCCCCTTCTTTCTCTGGGGTTAGGATCACCCATCCATTTCACACCATAGAAAGGACTTTGCAGAAGTTTTTTGGGGGGCTTTAAAAGGAAGGAGAAGGCGTCATTGTGCAGGAATGTAGCGGCTATTGTCCCGCTTTGCGATGAGTGACCATCAGGTGGACAAAGGTGGGACACACATGACAGCTTTCTCTCCACTCCTATTCCCTATCGATTGGTCATTGGGTCTATTCACTCCCCCTCTCCGCAGTACCCTTTTCTGTCCTCTCTTTGTTTCTAGACTTTTTTCTCAAACCTCTTTTGTGTCAGGGATGGTCCACTGATGAAGCTCAACCAAGAGAGAGAGAGAGGGAGGAAAAAGTTTGTATGTTGGGGGGGGGGGGGCATGGGAGAGGTTTACAATCAATTGCACAGAAGAAAGTTGAATAGATTTAAAAGGAGATGATAAAATGAGAGCAAATAATAGGAGGGGGGCTTTCGTGCAGCTTCCCTAAGAATGGCTGCCCACAATCTTGCCTTGATTCACAGGATTAATGTGTAAGCTGATGTACAATGCAGATTAGCAGTCTTAAAAGAAGAAGATGAAGAGAGAGAGAGTGGGAACGAGGGGGAAAAAAAGAGAAGCAGAAGAGAAAAAAAAAGAGAGAAATCTGAGATTGTTACGAAAGAGAGATGGAAGAATGGCCACTGTGAAATATTTGCTGAGTTTGGCCCAGTAATAGCAAGTACCCTGGACAGGTGTGTAGATTTAGCCCCATGACCTGAAGCAAAATTTCACTCCTCAGTCCACTTATCGGCGCAGAAATTATTCTTTGACTGGTACATTCTAATATCAATATGAGTCATCAGAAGAAGAAAAATGGAACGTCCAGCATTTCTATGTTGGCACAAATATGTAAGTGGGTCACTCACGGGAGACAGAACATCAAACATTATTTCTCACTGTGCAAATTAATCATATTTGTGTGTTTTTTACCCCATGTGTGTCTGGCAGAATATGTGCTCCAAGAATTATTGTAGCTACTTTCAAAGTGCCAGTACATTGGAGATTGTGATATTTCAGCTGCGAGGGATAGGATGGGAGGGGGGGGGGGGGGTGGGCTAAGGAAGAGTAAAGCCACATTAGCTGCACAATTCTCTGTTGTATTGGTGTGGTGATGGTGGAGGGAGGGGGGTATCTCTGAGCTAATTGATTTTGTTATCACTTTCTATTTCTTTCTCTCTCTCTCTTTTTTTTTTTTGTAAATTAGGGGACAGTTGAATAAGGATGATTTCATTTTTAGGTTTCAAGAATTGAATTTTCAATTTCTGTCTAGTTCAGCTGGTTAATATTCAGTATCCCATTATTCAGTTCAAATTAGTATGTACAATTCTTGAGAGAAAATTGGGATTACACTAAGAAATAAAAATGGAAGGGTAAGATTGAAAGGGTAGATTATACATGTCATTATAGGAATATCAGTAGCAAGAGGCTGATAAATTCAAAAGTTGGGCATCTAAAGCTTAAAGATTATGATAATGGCCCATGCTTATTAAGGAGACTGAATTTCATGCATGGGTGTAGAAAGAATGCATGCAGCATTAGTAATAGAAAGCAAATTCTCATAAAACTTAAATATTTGAAACATATGTCTGAACATTCGGCACAGAACAACTGTGTCGGCACTAATGATTACATTTTATAAAGTATCAAATGGCACCCCAACCAACAACAGATAAAGATAAATCTTACAAATATAGCGTAAACTGATTAAAAGGCAGCAAACACATGTTGAATAGGTGACCCCATTGTCGGTTTAAAAATGCTTTGTTTGTCACTAAGGCCCGCTGAATTTAATTTGCCAGTTACAGAGTGTCGGTAAAGATTTTCTGATGAAAACGGAGCAGGTACTATTGAGGTTTGTTCCTCATGGTTTGATGCATGGTGCATGTTGTATTTAATGCGTGACAAAGCCTGCACAGTTGAGTTACTACGTAAACATACGGATACATGTTACAAGAGTCGTGCACATTACTGCTGCTTAGAGGAAGGTGTGCTGTTTATGTTGACTAGAAGCATGCTGCTTCCGTTAGTCTGGTTCTTATATTTGTAGCCCATGCCCTCTTTGACACACAGTATTCATATTTGATAACATTTGAACTAGCGGGAGATTTGCACTGCTTGCCTGGTTGGCGTTTTTTGTAGTTATGCCTGTGCAAAGAGTTCCAGAAGAAGGCAGCAACTTTTGTTTTTTATTTATTTATTTTTTAGGGGGCCTTGAAATTCTGTCAGCAGTAAATTGGCGCTTGGCAATTTCACACTGGTTGGTTAGGATAAAGAGAGGATGTCTCGAGACTTTGGAGAGACTTTTATCTTGGGGTTTTTTGTTTTTGTTTTTGAGTTTTTTGCTTGAATAGTTCATCCATGTCACTGAACTTTTCCAAAGGATAAAGCTTCTTTCGAAAGCAGTGCACAGCCAATGTGCACTTTGGTACAGAATGGACAGGAAATGAGGTGATTTGATGTCCGTGAGTGATCACAACCATCTTCCAGTGGTTGGCAGTATCAGGGACCCGTTTTTGTTGACAAGTTGACAGTTGATAAAGCATGTCACACACTGTCAACCAAGACTAGATAGAACAAATGTAGATCAAGTTAAACTTGACCTAAAATGAGTCCTGAGCTGCTTTCTAGCACTAAACATGCCCATCACATGATTGTACAATCTGTTATGATGCAAAAAGAACAATGTCATGAAATCTTGTGTCACAATCAGTTATTCATGGACAATTTTCAGAATGAGAAAATTGGTTTTTGGTGAAGGGGCACTGAATAAAGGAAGTTATAGTAAGCAAGTACATTATTCGACCTCAGCTTGAAAGTCTGTGACCTAAGTGATTTAATATCTAGATATAGCACACTAAAAATGCTGTTATCTAAAGTACACACTCATTTGACCATATTTTCTAAAAGTATTTCATCAATGATAGATTTGTGTGTTCTGCCCCAGTTTTATAGAATAAATGCCATTTTGTTCCCGTTATTCCTCCCTTGTTTGTGAGAAAGATGTCAAATCATGAGTGAGCAGTGAGGCTATGGCAAGGAATCCATGCAAAGACCAATCGACGATACCATGCTGACATTGATTTGTCTATTGTGATGTGTGTGGGTGTGTGTATGTGTGTGCACAAGATTGTGATTGCATACACTACTAGGGGTTATTTTTGTTCAAGAATGTGAATACTTGAGTGGGGACATTTGAAAAGCTCAGTAATAAGTGTGATCCTGACCTGAAAATGTCACCGCTGTATTTGATTCCTGTATGGTGAAGTGCCATCAATTCTGTGACAAGGTCATTTCAGAGTTTGGCAGGTCAATAGTTTGTTTGTTTGTTTGTTTGTTTGTTTGTTTTTATTTTTAAAGTTTACACGCAGTTACTGCAATTTAATGCTTCATTATACCTTTCAGTACCATCGTTAAGGTGACAGAGAGTGGCTTGTTTCGTCCTGATGTCATTGCGCTCTGAAAATAAGTGGTCAGTTGGAAGGTATTTTGATCTGTCGAGAATGGTCCCGGCCTCCTTTGTTTTGTAACTGTGTTCACACCCATTGTGGACATACAGGAGGTGTATTGAGGGCTATTAATCATGGCAGAGCAGTGGGCCATTGTGCCAGACACCTGTGTTGACACATTCCTGCGATGTACCTGTGAAGTGAAGGGTTTCTTTCATTCGTGGAAGTATCGCTTGGAGCAAGCGCAAAATATCCCTGACATTGGGCGAGAAAGAAGGGAGTAATTTGCAGCTTATGCCTGTGGGATTCATTGCTACAGTAGGAAAGGTGTGAAAAAAAAGAGAAAAAGATAAGGGGTGGGGGGGTGGGAGGGTGTGGGATAGGTAAGAGGGGAAAACGGGACGCCGCCCGAGAAAGAGTTGGGAGCTTTTCGTGGTGCTTGTAACTGCATTTGTATGCTTGGGTTGTTCTTCGAGACAACTTGGTGTGCCTACACAAGACCAGCGAGGATTACCTTTGTAAAGGCTGAACACATTTCAGCCTAGCCTGAGGGTGCATAAGGCACTGCCTAGTCCCACGTGTTCTATTTCCACAAAGTTCCTTTGCTTTTACAATATGCTATGTCGAAGAAGGGGATGCAAAGGGGGGGGGGGGTTGGATAACCAGTTGAAACGTCAATTCAGTATTGACTAGCTCCATTTTTTTCTCTTTAATTGTCTCTTGAGGGACAAAAAATTCCATTTGGCCAATTATTTTTACAATTATCTGTCCGCCATTCACGCGCCAGAAACGTTAGTTTGTAATACGGCACGCTCAGCCGAAATGTATCCGCAAGTGTATTGTACTTAAGTGTCGGCGGCCCTGTATACAGTTGCAAGTGGTTGTGACATTCCCAAAGACCTCGCGTCGACCGCGAAACCCGTTGGTTCAGTGTGTGTCAACAGCGAGGTGCTCTGTGCCGTGCGGCATTTCGGAAACTGCTTGTCAATTTGTCAATCATTCAACAATCGGCAACACCTGGGCTAATCTAGACCACTTGCTATTATGGCATTGTCAAGTTCTAAAGGTGTCATGGCATTTGAGAAGCCTTCTCGTGGTGCGGCGTCTGTTTGAAAACCCAAGCAGATGTTTGCCCCATAGAAGCAAATTGAATTTTGTGATGACCTAAAGACCTACCTTTCTCTTTAGGGCTCACTTAGCAGTTTGTAACAGTGAATCGAATACAATATCTGTAGCCATTTGCTACAGATGTTCATGCACATTTATTGAACATGATAATATAACAAAAACAAAGTATAATATGAATAAGTGAGTACAGCCTGGAGTGAAAGCAGTATTTTACCATTAAGTATTTTTTTTTTTTTTTTGGGGGGGGGGGTCCTTTTTTTTGCAAGCATTTGAATACTTCCAGAAAGTTTTTAATGTGTTCTGATACTGGGATTACAAAATGCTAATCTGGTCAGACATGTGGCATTGCAACACATTATGTTATGCTCTTTATCATGAAAATATATGTATGCCACAGTACATGACAGTTTGTAGTATGTGAAAATAAAGATCAGCAGTGGTAAGTGAACCAATTTCACCCACTGCACATGTGATAAGGTGTTTTTTTTTAAATCTTACACTACATCTTATTGATACATCATAACTTTTTTTTTTTTGGCCTTTTCACTTTGAGCACCATGCTTTTGTGGTATCACAGCGTCTACTGTGCCTTCAAAATTGGAATGATATTGTGCCTGGGTATCTTTTTATGCCTCCACCACAAAGTGTCGCCGGGGGCATTATGTTTTCGGGTTGTCCGTCCGTCCGTCCTTTCGTCCGTAATCAATTTTGTGAACAGCGTATCTAAAAAATTGTTAGAGGTATCCTAATGAAACTTGGCATGTATATGTATGAGTGGGCGAAGTTGTACCTATCAACTTTTGGGCACACATGTTCAAGGTCAAAGGTCAAGGTCAAATGCTCAAAATGTCATTATTTCCCCTATATCTATGCAATGCCTGGAGGTATTTTCTTGAAACTTGGTATATACATGAATTACCAAATAAAGATTCCCCAAAGAGAGCTTTGGGTCATGAGGTCAAAGGTCAAGGGTCAAAAGTCAAGTGAAAATTTTTAAATTTCACTCTTTCCTCCATTTCTCACAAATATTTCAAGGTATCTTCATGGAACTTAGTATATATGCATACTGACTGGCAGTGATCATGTAGGGAATTTAGGGGTCAGGGGTCAAAGGTCAAGGTCAACTCATCAAAATGTCATTATTTCTCTCTTATCTATGCAATGCCTGCAGGATTTTTTCTTGAAACTTAGTGTATGCATGTATTACCCAATACAGATTCTCTTGGAAGTTTCTTGCCAAAAGGTCAAAGGTCAAAGGTCAAGTGAAAGTGCTTAATTTCACCTCTTCTTTAAACTTATAAAAGGGTCAAAAGTTGGGTACAAATCCTCAAATCCCCAAATACCTGCACTCTTAGACAGTATAGCCATTCATCCAAATAAACCTAGTTCAAGGAAAGTGAACACTCAATGCATTTGTGACAAACCTGTCATTTTAATGTTTTGCCAGTTATGTGAAACTGTCATCATACATTGTCAAGACATTGTGCTATAGACCTATTCGGAGAACCATGCATTATGGCGGAGGCATACCAGTCGCCATAGCGATATTTCTAGTTATCTATAGGTCTTGTCTATAAATACATCTATATTTCCTTCTTGATGATTTAAGGAGTTAATCACATATTTCATATGGATTAAACTGTAACTTGAAATGCACTTTTAGCTGTTGGGGGAAAAGGTAATGGGCAGAGGCCAAAGGGTAGAGGCTAAAATCAAACAGTCATGTTTTTCATCCTAAAACAAAATGATTAGACAAGTAAAGGACTATGACAGTTTGTTTATCAATAAGTCATCAAGTCATCAAAAAAGCTGTATGTTCATGTGATTGAGTTGATAAGCTAATTCATTTCACAGCACAGCAAAGAGCAGTGCCATGACGAGAAAGTCACTTTAGTTTAATAGAGACTGGTACATTTGTACTCGCATCTTTTGGAATTAGCCTGTAACTGTTAACTGTAAAGGAGGTGGTTTAAGCAGCTAATTTGGGCTTGATTTATTCAAGAGGCCTCAAAATAAAGAAAAAGAAAACAATTCCCTGCTGAGCATTTTTTTTTTTCTTTTCCCCTTTTAATGACGCATTTAGGGGTGTCTGAATTTACGTCAGGACAAAAGATTAATACTGGAATAATCTTAGCAGCTAAGAAGATTTTCTATCTCATCTTTTTGACAGGCAGAAATCTGCTTTATCCTGCTTCTTATCAGATGAATTTACCATTGTCATGTAACATATCCCTGGTAATACTCTGCAAGGGCCTTTGTAGCAGTAGTCAGCCGGAGCTTGGCAGATCAGCCAGGCGTGTCTTGACAAAATCCCGATGGGGACTGTTGCTCCAAAAGACCAAATTCTTGCACCAAGGACTTGGGCTTTACTGGCCCGATGGAAAAACCTGACAGACTAACAAACGGACCTGACCTACAGACTGAGCATTTTTGCTACACTATGTCTTTGACTAAAAAGATGAAGTGACAATTTATATAGTCATCTAAAACCATTAGACAGCCACGACAATCACACAAAGTTACTTTTAAGTAAGCGCATGGATAGTATGATGTATCCCCCTAGTGTATGTATTAAAGCTAAGTAAACATAACCTTCCATAATAATTTCAAGGACTGCATATTTGCTCCAGCGAAAGTATGTTTCAAGAGCTGGAAAAGTCTTGTTGCTTTGTTTTGGGAGTTATTTTAGCTCTTGATATGCAAATCATGTCTGACTCACTTCCTTCAAGGGGACAAGGCAAGAAGACTTTGTGGAGGGATGATAAAAAAATTTATAAAAAGTAGCCATAGATGCGCCCACAGACGTCCACAGACAAGTTAATTCCAAGAAATTCATTTCACCCTTTCATTGCATGCCCCCACTGCTGAGGTAAATTTGATTCAAAAGGAAACACTCAGATGCTCCACTTTATAGCATGTGCTGTGGTGATTATTGGTGGTAGGAATCACAATGTTAATCCAGGTTTGTTCTTTGTCCACTGGGAAATGTGTGACTTGCCGTCCTTTGTGCTTTGAAATTGGTCCAAACACATACACAAAGGAAAGAAAAGGGAAATTAGCGCAGGTGAGGGTAAAGTGTGGTTTGTGATTACTGCTAAGCGATGGGGTAAATAGTGTTAGCACTTTGTGTCAGAATTAGGCATGGCATATTCTCAGCTGATAACTTCTCATCCCATATTAATAGACTCGGCCCTTCTGTGGCCACATCCTACTTGCGTGGTGGGACACGCGTGTACACACTGTGCAAATCCTATCAAAGTTTCAGTCTTTTTAAGACTTAAGTCCCTCTTCCATGGACTTGTCTTTAAAAAAAAAAAAAATCTTCTATTTCATTGTCTGTCTGCAAACATGTGAATTAGGACAATTAGAACTTCACATGGCGTTTATTCAGTGAGTCTGCTAAACCTGATTATCAAGTATTACATGCCGAAAGCTTCCCAGATATATCTTCAGCAACCAGTTGAAAGTGACTGTGCATTACCGATAATACCATGTCTTATCAACTACTCAAGTCCTTAGCGTAGTTGATACAGCAGGCGTGCATGAATTTGAGTCTCACTCTGAGATTAGTACTACTAAACTATAGCTGCTTAGTTGTACCTTGTCTTTTGTGTTTCCACTAAGCATTTTGAGAGAAGAGAGGGAGAGATTTGAGACAGAAAAACTGATTTGTGTGAGATTGTAAATATTTGGCATTTCATCCATTTACAAAAGTCGTCTTGACTTTTATTTACAATATGTGGTGACTGAGAAAGTGAAGAGGTTGTCCCTGCTTGATTTCTTCATTTTCTCAAAGGTGTTCATTATTCAAGGCTTATGAAAACTGACTGTAATGGAAACTATTTGTCCCACTTGAAATCCATGAGTTGAGATTCTAACACTCCAGTGGTAGATTGGAGTCCCTTCCCCCTTCTTTTTGACTTTGATAGATGCTGCGTGTGACAGATGTTGTGTGATGGTTGTATCTTTATTTTTTCCAGCACTGTCATTCCACAGCCCAACATGATTTTGCCAACAACTTTAATATCGTTGTCCTAACTGTCACAAAGATTTTACAAAACAGCGTTGGTAGACTAAACTTAATCAATCAAAAGCTTTCGACAGTGAGTCAAGGCTTAAAAAGAGTAAGAAATTGTGCACGGGAGTTGATGAAATGATATGATTCAACAAAATAAACAATCTATACAAGAGAAAATATATATGGTCAAATCAATGTCTGTATTGTATTTGATTGTAATCATATTCTGTATATATTCTTTTTTACTCCATTGTAGGCAACCAGACAAACTTTGTGTGATATGGACCAGGAGAGGACGAAAGAAATCGACAGAGGTAATACTGGAAATTTGTATTCTCATCAACAATTAGTTTCTTTCTTCTTGTTACTCTTTGCGTGTCATAGCAGAAGCTTTGATTAATTGCTGTCAATTTTGGAAGATGCTGATTTCTGTTGGCCAAGCAAGATTTAAATACTGTGGATAGATTGTTAGTAACTATCAGATAGAATGCTTCTTATTGTAAAAGGGAGATGATATGTTTCAATGTGTGCTACATTCTCTGTCCAGTAATCCCAGAGTGTCATTACGTTTGTAGATACAATGTAGTGGATGTAGTGACTTGGGTTTTGATGCCAAGAACAGTCCAGAATTGATATACAAAGTTTGTATGTTTCCTCATCATTATCAAACTATGTTTGGAAAAGTTTTTGAGCCAGCAAAGCCATCCTGGTCAATCCTTCAATGATTTGTTTCAGAAAATGCGACAATATCCTTCAATGACTTGTTTCAGAAAATGTGACAATATCTGAAATTGATCATTCCCGTGAAATATCTCTTATCTCAAATTGAATCAATTTTTTGTCAGTGAGGGTGTACTGCCATTTGTCACATAGGAATGACTGCAGGGTGAAATGAGCAAAACCAACCATTTGCAATGGAGATGGTGCATGAAGGACTGGCTTGGTTCTGACCTCGTCCACTTTGTTTCCTTATTGTTCTTTCTGACGTTGTTGATGTTGTTGTTGTTGTTGTTGTTGTTGTTGTTTTCAGCTTCACAAGTGGGTGCCCGGTATCAAGGAGCCGTACAAGGGGACAGTGACCTGGACAGTACCAGAGAACCTAGAGATTACTGTCACTTTGTTTAAGGTGAGTGGCATCATGCTGGGTGCCCGTAACACCATGCTGGCTGTAGTCTATCGGTGAATGAACCTCTTCCACAAGTTGCCGTTTCTGTTGTTGTTGTTGGTGTTGTTGTGATGCACAGTGCCATGAAAATGAACCTGTCAAGTCTGGTGGGCCAATCGAGCTCGCATCTCATACTCTTGCATCATTGAAAGTGAAGTGGAAAAAGGTTACATGATAGTTTCAAAATGAAAAGTTTACACATTAAGCTAACTTGAATACATAAGTCTCCCCTGACAAACACAGTTGCAGGAATACCCTACAAGGTGTACTGTAGGCATTTTTTGTTTATCTCACATCGTGCAGACTTGTACATAACAAAATGCTACATCGCAGTTGCAGGAATACCCTACAAGATGTACTGTAGACATTTATTGTTTATCTTGCGTCGTGCAGACTTGAACATAACAAAATTCTTCATTGCATGGTCTGGCTATCAGATAGCCACATACACCTCACATACATGATAACAGACAAGGCTGAGTATTATCTGGTTATAACTCCACATTATAAGAGACTTAACAGGTATGAAACTTTGCTTGTAATAACCAGTTGTAAGAATGTTGATTTATGCTCTCATTGATAAGGTAGTCTTGAAGTAAACTAATATTTGACATTTTGCAATTCAGGTCATGAATAGTAAGTTGTGTGAAAAAGAGAAATAATCATGCCTATTATCCTTCTGTTATATTTTCATTTTGCATTATGTGGTTTTGGGAGTGTGCTGATGAGGACTTTAAATGCCGAGGTGGTCATTTGTAATGCATTGAAAGTGTTCTATTTAGTTGGCAACGGATTGTGGACTGTATTATTCTGTGAGTCATCATTGTTGTGATCAGTTGATGTTTGGAGATGGTAAAAATATGGCTTCTTTTTCTTACAGGAAAACAGAGCTGATGCTCCATTTGAAGACAAAGAGTGGCTGTTTGTCATAGAGGATGTAAGTATCATTTTCCCTTATGAGTCTGCTCTGGTTGTAGTCAGCATTTTTTTTTTTTTTTTTTTTTTTTGTATGGATGGAATCGTGCTGTACTAGATAAAAAGCAGATAAATACCTCTACCCCAGAGAAAAATATCTGAGGCACAATGTGGTGGAAAAATTAGTGATGTGGATCTATCTTAGTGTACAGCCTCTTTGTAGAAAGTATTGATGTTCTTTCACTTCCTTGTGTGATATTGCTCCTAATTTTTAATGTCACTTTATTTTTTCAGAGAAACTTAGAAAAAGATATGAAAGAATTAAAAAAAAGTGCCCTCTGTAAAGCATGTTTAATATAATAATGTCTCCATGTACAAAAGAAATTACTAGTAGCTGTAGATGAATGATGAAGACAGTAAATGATGGTCACTGTAATCAACGACACATTACAAGTCTGTAGGATGGCTGATGAATGATATTCATGTGATTGAATTGAATTGAATCGATTAGATAGTATCAAATTAATTATGAGAGAAATGATTTTTTCCTGTGTTTTGTAGTGTTTTGGTTTATTCGTCTTATTAGACGCTGCAAATAAATTGATTGAGGACTTACCTTCTGATATGATATGAAGGGGAAAGACTAAGATGACATGTGACAAAGTTGTTTGATGGACAAATTTGTGTGTGTGTGCTTTCGTTGCCAGGAGGCTAAGAAGGGCAAGCGGCGGGTGCTGGCCCAGGGGGTCATCAACATGAAGGACTTTGCCAGCATGGTGCCCACCCAGGAGCGCCAGCGGATCAAGCTGAAGGCGGTCAGCAAGAAGATCGTCAGCGCCTCCCTGGAGCTTACCGTCTCCTGTATGCTCTTGAGGGAGGGAGCGGCCACGTGAGTTACATCATTCATCATCATCATTGTCTCATAATAGTTATCTCCCTGATGCCTGTTTAAGGCGACTCTAATTAATTCAGTAAAATTAATGTGAATTGAATGGAAGAGGCTTCATTGAATTCAGACATTAAGTTAGGAAGTCATTTAGTTTAAAAATTCACTTGTTTTCACCAAAAATGTGATGTTTACCACAAAGGCAATTGTAGATTAGGCAATAATGTTGTCACCCGTCAAATCTTCCATTTCACTTCAATGCAAACTTCACGTCCTTTTTTGAAAAAAAAAAACAACCAACACATTAATTATATCCTTCATGCCAAAGAGTATTTCATAATTGTAATCACTCAGCAACATCCAAATTCATCCATTCATCCATCCACAAACATCTTTAAAGATTATCTTCAAAGTTCAAACCAGTGGGAGGAGTTGTGAGATGATATGATTATCAACTTGTATATCTAATTAGATACATTTAAGTGCAATTATTATGAAAAATATGTCTTTCTTTTTGTTAGATGTGACTCTTTTCAGTAAGTTTAACTCTAACAAGGATTGTCGTGTCACTTTAAATTTTAACACTCTACCATCAGAATAGTTCAGAGGAAGAAACTGCTCAGATTAGTTTGATATGAACACATGAGACACCTGCACTGTATAATAGCTCACCATATATGGGATCCCCTTCTCCATGACAAGAAGAAGGAAAATTCAGTGATTTGTAGCTTTAATGGCATACTTGTATGTAATCCTTTGTTCGGGCATTACTTCTGTGTTGTATCTTATCTTGGGATGGTTAAGATATTTATTCTGATGGAGATTTACGCAAGCCGAAGATTTAGTCTATTATTCACTGTGCTCTCTGTAATTTGTGTGAGGCTGTGACTGCCTGAACCACTAATCCACTAATTGCAGTCTGTGGATAAGATATGGTTTGGATTTAAAGGGTTGACTTTCTTCTTTGGTGCTCGAAATGCTTATTTGTTCATGAAATGGCACCCCACCCACCCCCACCCCAATTATACTTTGTGCACTGTCAAAAATGAGGGATTTGTTTATGTTCAGGATTGTTTAGAAATTGTCCTTGTTTTCACCTCATTAATACAGTTTAAATGAATAATGAAATATATTAGCAAGAGTTACATACTTTCTAAAGGTTCTTTTCTTGTTTACAGTGACCATCAAAAAAAAATCCCATTAAAAATGCAAGCTGAATTGGAGTAAGTGAATAGTGCTATGGAAAGCTGTGTATTATTGAATTGACTTGGTATATTTCACTTTTCAGTGGTGTTTAATGTGAGATGTTTGATATTGTTCATGTCACCATCCCTACCCCACCCCACACCATCCTTCTGTCACACAGGGAAAGTAGGCATTCAGTATTAACCTTCTCATCACGCCTCATTTGATTGGATTGGAGCGATTTAAGGTGCAGAATTTGTGGAAGGACAAATGCACATTGTTTGAATCAATAGAAGTGTTTCTTTTTTCTCTCTCTCCCATAGTGCCTTTATAGGTGTATGAGTTGAATTGGGAGAATAAAATTGTGCTCATATTGCAAGTCAGGCACGACAAAGTCTTTTGCATCAATACCCTTCCAATACCAATGATAACTACCCTAGGTATGAACGGCCAGGATATAAACACTCACCTATGATATCAAAAGGGTAGAAGCCCTATTGATTTCGAATACCAAGGGTAATTCTAATGTACATCATAGTCTAGATGGATTTTCTCCCTATGGTCTGAACTTATAGTGTTCCTGATACAGTATATATACAGATACTAGAGTACACATGCATAATCTGATTATTATTTATGAATTAAATGAATTTGAATCAGACAGTGCAATATAAACACAGAAGAGATTAATGAGACTCCATCCCCACCCACGGAGTAATTTTCAATGAAAGTTGTCCTCTCTTTGATTTACATCGTTTTTAATCATTATCGAGTATGATTATTTGACCAATGTCAGTATATTATTTGTTTTGGGTAGTGTGCGCTTTTGTTTCCCCCCCCCCCATTGTTGTTGTTGTCATTTCAAAATCTGGCAATTTGTGCGAATCTTGTGATGCACAGCACATGCTTTCTTTCAACCTTGGCCACACAGAGATGACGACATGCAGAGTCTTGCCAGTATTCTGAGTTTCCACCAGCCCGACATTGCCGACCTCAACGACTTCGAGGACGAGGACGACGAGTTTGACAGGGAGATTTTGACGTCGGAGAAGATCTCTGAGCTGACCAGTCAGTACACCTTCATGGTACCGGACAATGATGGGGACGACCCATTCAGTGCGTTAGATGCCCTTGAAGAGGAAGAATTCACAGGTGAAGATAAAAGATGAGATGTGCAGTAATGACTTCCATCACCAATGTAGATGTAACTTTACAGATTTCGTTTAGATGTTGTGGAAACGAGAGATGATAATTCTGATGACGAACATAGTGATAATGATGCTGCTGCTGCTGGTGATAATGCTGATGATGATGGCATTGTGTGTAATAAATGACATGTTTTTGTTTCTTTTTGAATGATCATTATGAAAATGGCAATATAATAAGATGGTGGTCAGATGATGAAGATGTTGATGGTAGGGATGATGATGCCAGTGTTGGAAATGACATACTTGGTGGTCTGGAGAAGTAAAAATTGTAATGGTGGTGATAACGATAATGATATTCATAATGTTGATGATAACAGTGATAGTGGCGGTGATGGATATTATGGCAAATGATGTTGAAGATGGTGTGAGAATGGTTATGCCCGCAGTATTGGTGAATGTAAAGGTAGTTTTAATGGTGTGGTGTCTCTGGAGTAACATTTTTACTGCTGCCTTCAAAGAAGGCTGAAGTACGTCTTTGCCAATCTGCTTGTTGTACCAATTTCTCCCCTTTTCCACCTTCCAAAAGAAAATATTGCATGCCAGATTCCAGAACAGCATGCTATAATTCATATTATAAATCATTTTCTTATAATTTTATTTGGATATTTACTTGTGGATGGCATTTGCCCAAATGTCTTTCATTTAAACTTGCCAATCTATTTTCAAGGTTATTTTTTCCCCCTATCTTCCGTGGTATTTGAAACAATCTACAAACAAATGTTTGTTTTTGAACCACCCATCTTTTGTCGGTTTCACCACACACCATGTCGGCAGTTCCAGTGACCCTCTGTTCCAAATTCCATATTGATCTGTTTTTGTGAAAGCCCAAATCGGTGCCTGCTGCTGTTTTGGACCCCGCTGCAAAGGGCCCATGAATAATTAATGAGGTGCGGGGGAATGGCCCCCGCAGATTTCAAAGCCTTGAGCCAAGGGGGGCGTGTGAAGGCAGAGATGACCAGTTTGGACTCCCTTCCATTCAGCCCCGTTTTCACAAGCCGACGAGACCGATGAGATACCCCTCAATCCAGTTTTCGCTCTTCCTTCTACAGTTACTGCAGCCTCCATAATGGATGGCAAATATTTGCCAGTTCTAATTTATACTCCCTTTCAGAAATGGGACTAATTCCACCTTCATCCAATTAACATATGGTTGTACAGAACTTTCTGTCTGCGTGTGTGTGACTATAAGAAATACGGCACTTGGGTTCTTGATGAGTGTGTACATGTATCATTCAACTTTAGTCCTAGGCAAGCTTATAGGCTGATTTACCATTGTTTCCACTTTATTGTCATTTTTCCTCTGAGGACTTAGAAGGTTTTTCATCTATTGGTACATACCTCAATGCATTTCAGTGTTTGGCATCAGTTTGCATGCATTCATTGTTGCTATGTTGGGCAAGTCTCAGGCAAGCTTACTGCCAGCAGCAGAAAACCAGGATTGTATTATTGCATTGAAGGCTTAGATTGGATTGTTGATGTAGATGTGGAATGGTGATGGTGTTAATGGTAGCGATGGTAACAATTAATTGTAGTAGTTATAGTGACAACAATATTAATTATATAGTAATCATATGATAATTTGATGAGGGTGATGATGGATTATTAACATTGTTGTTATCTAAATTATCATGTTCAAATTTTGTCATTACTGGTATTACTTTATTATTATTATCATCCACATCATAATGACAGCAGTGTCTCTTGGATGGGGGAAAAAAGTCCATTTCTATCCAATGAGAACAGTAATCACAATGCGGAGAGTCTTGACTACAAGTGGGACAAATGTCTGTTACATTTCCAAACTCTTTGAATGTTTATTGTTACAATCTCAAGGAGCTCTAGAGGACAGCTGGTTCATCTATGCATCCTGTGATAATTCTGATTAAGAGGGTTTTTCATCTCATAATCTGTGGAGTGTCTGTAATTTCTTACTTAGGTCCCTCATTTATTGTGGTTGCCTATCAGGAGTTTAAAAAAAGTGGGGGGGGGGAGCGAATCTTGGAGACAAAACTCTAGTCACCCCATGATGCACTTTCTCCCTCTTTCAACTCTACAAAAGAATTTGCAACAAAAATTGTAAAAAAAAAAAAGAAAAAAAAAAAGGAGAGACTGAAGGAAAAGAAAGGGGTGCGCTGGGTTTTGGAACAGGGGGAGTGAAAGTCCAAATTGTGAGTCAGTGCATTGAATTGGAGAGATTTAAGCAGCCTCGCACAATGGCCAGAGCGACATTACGCAATCGGCCCAAGCCATGTGCTATTGTGTTGGTGTCTCCTCACACAGGCCCTGAGTTAATGAATAGATGAGTCCAATCAAAGGAGCAAGAGGCGTTGGTTTATTTTCTTTCCCTCTCTCTCTCTCTCTCTCTCTCTTGCATTCCTTTTCATCTGAGGGGAAGGATTTTTGCCTGCTATGATTCTCCCTTTTCTGCACTCCTTTTAGTGGTAAAATTCATTCTCCCCCCCCCCCCCCCACCCTCCAACTCTCCCTGCTTCTCAAGTAGAATTACAACTGAGCCAACAAAGCGGACAATGTGTCAGATCGTGTTCTTTGTCTCTTGACTGGAGTTTGGTCATTGTGCTGACCATAGATGGACTGGACAATGGTCACAATGGGTGATTCTGCTCCCAAAGCAGCTTTGCAGCCCCCGTTTCCCATTGGGTCAACGCTCTATGGCCACTGTCCACTGGACCCAATCTTAATGGCTATTCACCTATTATCACTCCTGATTGAAAATCTTCGCTTCTCCCATTTTCTACCATTTTTCACTCCTGTCCATCTTAGGGTTTTTCCTCTCTCCCCTTCTTCCCCCTCTCTTTCTCTCTCTCTCCCTCTCATTTCTTACTCTTTTTATATGTTAGCTAGTCAATCTTCTTTTCTATTCTTTTTTTACTCTGTGTTGAATTTTTTTCCCCTCAGCAGCGGAATGAATGGAGCTTCTAGCTGGAGGCGGCGGTAACACCCCCAAACTCTTGTCACAAATCCCTACCATCGAGCTCTTCCCAAACCAGTGTGTTTTCAGATTTATTGAATTATCCGCTAATCTCACGATAGTCTCCTGTGCTGCATTCAGCGCCTAGCTTCTCCAATGCCCTGAAGTAAAGAATAACTGTGATTATGAATATCACATCCGAAATAAATAAAGAATGGTTGTGGCATTCTATGTGCAGATATTTGTATGCATTATCAGAGGCAATTAAGACACACTTCTATTGGGAAGTAAACATGAAGTAGGCAGCTCTTCAGAAACAGCTGAAGTGCTACTTGAAGATTGTGAAACTTTAAGCGAGCTAGTCTAAAGTGAACTCATTAGGACCTGTAATTGATGTGGAGGAAACTTTGAATGCTGTAAGTACTTTCTTCATGCTGTAACACAAGCTACAATCATGACACAGGTAACTAGGTGATGATTTCTTTCAAGAAGAAATTTGACCGAATTTCAAGACGGTTGAGATTGCAATTTGCATATATATTTGGAATATCTCTTGTAGCACAGTTGTACCGTAAGTACAATGACAGGAATGTAATTGCACATGTCATGTATGATGATATTAGTGCAGTTGTATAGTTGTATACTCTCTTGGGCTTGATCATCTTTTCTCTTCATGAAGTTACCTGACATAAGATAGGACAAATTTGAATTGATTTAACCATGCCAGCAGTGTAAATGCTCCTTCTATGTAAAACATATCATGCAGAGGCTCATGTGCAGTCACATCAACTTTTAAAATTATTTAAAACCTTTTAGAAGCATTGTGAAGGTGTAAACCATTCCAAAGTTCACTTGTACAAAAACACTTTCACTGTTCTGCTCATGCCTATGCATCAAATGTGTAGTAATGTAGTGCAATAAATGTTACTGATCAATACTTTATTCCTTTTTTAGAGTACAAGGCTACTCAAAAAGTACAGCTTTCCTTATAAAATATCTTTATGAAGAAACTTGCACTTTCATTCCATTCACAAAATAATTCAGTGATGTGGGTGAATAGGTCCAAAGAGAATAGGGAGAGTGACAAAAAGTGCATTTTCCCTTCTGTCTGTCTGTCTGTCTGTCTGTCTTGGGTTGTTGTTGGTTTGTTTTTTGGCTTGTGTGTATGTGTGTGTGTGTGTGTGTGTGTGTGTGTGTGTGTGTGTGTGTGTGTGTAACATTTTGATCTGAACTTTTATATGTGGGTACCCCACAAACCCATGGTTAAGCAGCCAGAGAACTGGCATGGCCAAGGTGACACCCCCTGCCTCCCACCGCTGAACACCAAGCCCCACAGCTCAAGTTTCAGGAGTGGGAGGGAAAACAAGTGGTCCAAAAGTGCAGCACACTTCTCTCTTGGAGCATGAAAGAGCAGGGAGGGAGGAAGCAAGAAGCATAGGAAACAGGAGCAGGGGGATAGAGGGAAGGGCGAATGAGGAATGGGAGCAACCAGGAAGAGAAGAGAACGGGGAGGAGAGAAGCGAGGGAAAGGAATGAGATGAGCTCAGGCTAAGGCATAGAAATCTAAATGAGTGTCACTGATTTGTAAAATGTGTGAAGAATGTACCTCTTGATTGCACAAGTAATGATAGGTATAGAAAAAAATGATAGAGGAAGGCTTTACTTTAAGTGTGCCGTAACAAGCTTAAAAAGGGTCAAAGGAGAGATGGGAGGGATGCCATTGATCTTATGACTTGGTTAGTTCTGTGAGGAGAACTGTTGGTAGCAGAGCATCAGTAACCCTTTCACAGATTTTTTTTTTTTTTCGTGTGTGTGTGTGTGATTCGTTTGTGATTTTTTTTTTCTTCCTTTTTGTTGTCTTTGCCCAGGTATGCTATATGATGTACAAATAGGCTGACTCATTGCACATTGGCTATTTTTTTTTTTTGCCAAAACTTCAGCAGAGAATGCTGATCTAGCAGGAGAGATTTAATTAAATTCACAATTAGTAAAATGAAGTAATAGGGGTACGGTCCCAAAGCTTAAAGGACAAGTTCACCTTCATAGACATGTGGGTTGAGTGAATGCAGCAATATTAGTAGAACACATCAGTGAAAGTTTGAGCAAAATCGGACAATCCGTTAGAAAGTTATGAATTTTTGAAGTTTCTGCTCAGTCACGGCTGGATGAAAAGACTACCATAGCTTGTGATGTCATATGAGTACAACAATATAAAGAAAGAATAAAGAAAATTCAACATATTTCCATTTTTCTGGCATAACAAAAGAACACTCGACTTCTCTCTTTCAGAAGGCAGGGGGAATAATATCACCCTTAACATACGTCAGTAGCAAGTTGAAGAAATGTGCACTTTATTCAAAAAGTAAAGTTTTGTGAAATTCTCTTTTTATTTTCCTTATGTAGTTGTACGCATGTGACATCATACACTGTAGTAGTCTTCTCTTCCAGCAGTGACTGCGCAGATACTTAAAATATTCGTAACTTTTGAACGGATTGTCCAATTTTCCTCAAACTTTCACTGATGTGTTCTATTAATATTGCTGCATTCTCTTAATCCTTATGTGTATGAAGGTGGACTTGTCCTTTAAGGTCAAAGGTCATTGTACTTTGCTAGAAATCTACCCATAATCTCAGCAAATGATGAACAGTTCATTCAAAAGGAGGTTCAAGATCTATCCCTGGGGTCGATGGTCAAGATTTAATGAACCTCATTTAAAAGTAATTGGAGACTTGTACTTGAAGCAGGATATATTGTTTGTGTGAGAAGCCAGACTCGTCCAAGCTGCCTGCATGCTGCCGTCAAATTAGTACCTTAATGTTTCATGCTGCTGGCTGGTATTCTTTGGTTTTCAAACCAGCAAATTTGTTTGGCATTTTGCTGCCCATTAAGGCAACCAGTTATGAGTGTTTCCACTGCTTCTTTGCTGACTACAAGTGTTTCGGTAACCTCTGTTGAGAAAATTTGTGTACGTGCAATCACAAAGCTGAAGGTACCTAACTGATATTATAAGACATTGCATCTTGAAACCATACATTTAGAAATCCTGCAAGGTATGTGGGTACTGGCTGCAAAGAAATTCTGTTGTCATATCGCACATTTACCATGTTTGTCTGCTCATGAGTGACCCTGCCCTTCCTTTGCTCAGAAAATCTGTTTTTAGAACAATTTGTATTGTATGGCTTAAGGAACAGATCAGAAATTCTCTCTTTAAGTCATTGTTTGCCCTTATTTGCTAATTTGTGTCGGATTAATCACCATGGGAGTGAGTTTGCTTGATTTACTGAAGGCCACACATTGCAATTGTACAATGACCTTGTCATAAACTACTGGCAATCAAATCAAGATCCCTTAATGCTGCATTCTTAGCAGTTGATTTTGAATTTGCAAGTGAGTATTGAGGTATATGTCATGGAGAAGGGGGGCTCAGATCTCTTTAACAGATCTGCTGTACTGTAGATATTGCTTCTTCATCATGAAACCCAATATCACCTGCTTTTATTATGATTTATTTAGATATAGAATTCTTACTTTTTTGTGGATTTAGACTTCTGAGCCTGAAAAACCCTATTTCTGTTCTGTTTTCACACATGTTTAAACATGCACATACCATTTGTGCAGTTAGACGCCATCAGTTGAAGAGAAATTATCACTTGTTTACAGCCCTGATTTACTTTGTATTTTGATCCATTCATCTTCTCTCTGCATCAGCTAATCCTTTTTAGAAATCAGCCTTACGTATCATATCCTTTCATATATGTCATCATTAGGCAGTCCCCTTTTTATGTGAATTATATCTAAATCCTGTCATCATATACATTGTTTGGAGCACCTCTTTAAATATCTAGATTGTGTTTCAATCATACATGTGATTTCTCCCTTGGTGTCCACCTGCAGGTGATCCTTTCTTGAAGTGCACTTCCCGGGGGCGACCAACTCACCTGGACGGCTCGTTCAACAGCGATTCCGCGGACCCCCTCGAAGATTCCTACGAACACGGTGGGGACTTTGACGATTTCGAGTACGACGGCGGAGCACGCTACCAGGAACAGTTGAGGGAGATCCACAGCAAAGAAGAGGATATTTCCCCATCGTCAGATTCGACCACGCCCACTGTATCCTTGACTCCCAGTACACCTGTTGCTTCATCAGACTTCGGGGCTCCCTACGTTATTGCAGATGCTTTGGACCCAGATGAGTAAGGATCTATCTTACGTAGCAAGAATCTTTCATGGCTTAAAATGATTTGATATGGAGAAGATGGCAGTGTAGTTCTTCTCTTGTATATGCACTTACACTGTAATAGACATCTTTGATAGGAGGTATAGCAATCCGTTTGTTAGAACAATGGAGTGTTTTATGAGTAAAAGAATGTGCGATATTACTACCACTTTATACAAACTTTGCAAGTTTGTTTGAATTGACCACTCCTATAGCATTTTTATTACTCCAGTGGGTCAGATACCTGTGGTAATGTACATGTGTATTGTAAGAATCGACTACATTTATTTACAATCTGTATTGTAAGTATAATTATGATATGAACTTGTACATGCACATTGCTCATGTGTACTGACTGTAAAGTCCAATACCAAACTATAACTTTGAGGCTCAATGTGTGTCTCCCGATGTTCATCTAGGAATTCAGACAAAAAGCAGCGAAAGCGCAAGGCTCCTCAGCCACCCCATGATGGAGGAACCAACTCGTCGCCATCGTCGCCTCAGCCCCCGAAGCAGAAGGACGGCGGCTGGGTCAGTGCGGCTGCCACCAGCGGTGGCGGTGACCCTGTAAGTAGCAGCACTCCGTCCCCGACTCACTCGGCCTCGTCCGTCGTCATGGCGCCGTATTCGCAATCCCCCACGCCCATGGAGAACGTAGAGAGCAAGGAATTTATAGAGAGGCCAGGTCCCCCATTTTGGGTAACACTCACGTCAAGTGTGCATGCCCACAAACTTTACCCGCATGGGCATGATACTCTGTCAAGCCTTGCTTTGACCCAGTCAGTCTCCCCAAATTTTGATTTCAAATATTTCGTTCTCATCCGGGTGTATCATGAAGTCTTATTTTATTTGCATTTTATGTTAGACTCATGTAGTCTGATCCATGTGGACGATGGTTGCATTACCCCCCTAATTCAAAGGTACTCAGTTTGTTTTATAGGTTGTGTATATTTTTGTTCTGCCTGTTATTGTAATTTCATGAATTATATTGCATGATGAATTGTGAATTTCAGTTCCTGTGAGTCAGAGGTTAACTGAGCTCACCGGTATATTATGCATAATACATTCTTACAGACACACACTAACAGTAACACAAACATCTGATGTGTGAAACTTACTCGTATTCCGGACAATGCAATATGAAGTACATGTTATACTGAGTTATCTGTGTGTAGATGTTGATAGTCATGTTCATTTGTGCATCCTGCATGGATTTTAGTAACCACTGACTGTGATTGTGATGATGGAGAAACTTAAAAGAAGGTTGGGCAGTTGCATGGTTGAAAAATTTCTATCATTTTTGAGTCACGATATCTGATCCAACAAACTGAAATATTGCAGTCCTCATTTGTAACACATTCCTGGGCATCTGAAACAAATCAACAAGCACACAGAAACAAGACTCACTACAGTGTGTAATGACAGGGCTAATGGTGGATATAATCATAGCATTCAATCCATACCGGGTGACATACATTTCAGCGAGTAGACCTCTCATCATGCTTTGATTCAAAATGCCCCAAATTTTCTACAAGCATGCAAGAAAATTTGAATCTAAATAAGCTGTTGAAACTACAATGCTGTCTTGCAAGTCTAAATGTGGGATGTTCAATTTGAACATTGGGCATGCCATTCAGGTACACAAATTACATCATCAGTTGATATTCAATAGGTTTGTCAGAAAGGGTAACAAAACCTCTTTACCAGCTCTCTGTAAGTGTCCACGGGAGATAGTTTGAAAAGAAATTTCAATTTCACCTTGAGACTTACTGCATCAGTGCTCCTCAAATAAGTCAGTCAGCCATCCAGATTTTGATGATTTTGGTAATTTGAATTTTCAGAATATATGAAGGCAAAATAGACTGAGTTTAGGTGTTTGCTGCCATTGAGTTCGTGATCCTGCATGACAAGTTGATTCATTGTTGTGTTTCTTTGTTTTATGATACTTGATGTGTTGATGTTTGTTAGTCAGTATAGTTCAGTGTATTTTAAGCTACACATTGTAGCATCTTGTCAGTGACTTGTCTCAGGATCTGTATCAAACACAAACATATTACTCTAGCATTTCGCGAGTCCAAGCTCAATTCTCACTATCAATTTCAAGCTTTCCAAATGTATTTCACCTTGCCTACAGTTGTTTTGTAGCAAATACTCTTATCAGAAATCTTGGAATTCATATTTTTCCTGACTGAACACAAACTATTAAAGACAAAAGTGATATCTTCTTACATATTGCCTACAAGCTTTATGGTATTTTTTGGTGATGCATGTGCAAAGACAAGACGGAATGAATATAATGCAATCGGTTGGTTGGTATATTCTTTCTTCTAAACTAGCCCATTCGACGGCATGAAGTCTCGGAGAGTGGGGATAATTCGAAGCTGAACAAGAGCGCCCCCAGCCAACAACTCCTCCTCTGGTGTCAGGAGGTCACCAGAGGTTATCGAGGGGTCAAGGTCACAAATCTAACCACCTCATGGAGAAATGGTCTCGCTTTCTGTGCAATCATAAATAGACATCGACCAGACTTAATGTGAGTAACTGATTCTTTCCCCCGTTTTGTCCTTCTTCTTTTTTGTCCTTACCCAGCTTCTGATAGTATAATTCAAAGTTAGTTGTCATTGTTTTATGGGGGATTTCATTGGACATCTGTTTGAATTTTCATTGCGTGTATTATTGTAATGTTTGATTCAGTTTGTAGCAAAAGTACTTATTATTTCTAATGGATACATGTTATGTTGAATATGCCACAAGATATTGCCAAAGATGTTGCAGGTTTCATGGAAAATGCTGTTTTTTCCAAAATATGTTACTACACATGTCTATTGCAGGGAAGGTAGAAATACTAGTTTCCCACCTAAAATACCCTCTTTTCAACCCTCGGCATACTGCAAGACTGGCATCCCTGGTATACTGACTGCATTAATGCCAGTCTGATAACGACATATTGTATGCTAAGAGAATCTGAAACAATAGCACTGGTTCGTGATTGTAAGGTCATGTCAGCTTGAAATGGCAGTGTGAATAAGGGACTTGGCACAGACACAGTTTCGTCTGTATCGAAAGATGTTTAGAGAGAGAAAGAAAGTCTCTTGTGTATGAGCCATTGAGGAAATACATATTTTTACCAAGAAAGTTTGACTATATTTTCTTCACAGTCATTGAGGATCAGATCTTATTTGATAACATCATACCTGTGACAATGATAGATTGACAAACTGATTGTATGATCTTGCATCACCGGGGGGGTTCATAAAGTTCTTAAAGTTACAAACGACTTAAAAACGACTGGTGATCAGTTCTTGTGCTGAATTATTTAAATTTTTATAAGTATAGCACATCAGAACGTGTTCCAGCCATCGTTCGTAACTTTAAGAACAGCTTTATGAAACACCTCTGGGTGCATTTGTGTTTGTGTGTGTGTTTATAGTAAAATTAACTTGAGCCTAGTATGAGTTAGAGTGTCCCTTTAAGAGTACAAAGTGACAAACATTCAGTTGGCCTCTGCTTGTTTTCTGTACACGGAGTGGAAACTGTGGCCAAGATGGTTGTTGGTAGTTGGTGGCCTCATTGTCAGTGTCAGACTTGTGAAATTGGTATTGCATGCCCCTCCCCCCATCCCCCCAATGATTGCACATTGTAGGTTGATGAGTCTATTAATGAGCTCCTAGCCACACCAATAGCTGGAAGGAGGCTACTGGATTAGGTTACTAGGCCCAGTGTGTGAGGAGTTTTCAGGAGTGTCACTACACCAGTCATAGTAAGAACATTGTAATCTTGTCAGTGCTAGTGAAACAGGGACAACCTCCCTATTTTTCCCCCTCCTTTACCCCCTCCCTCCAGCCCCTCCTTTTCTTTTTCCTGCCCACACAGGGGCACATCAACTCTCACACATGCACCCATGCCCTGTCTCACCTTCCCTTCCCCTCCCTCCCCCCTCACCAGCAAAGAGGGGAAAAAAAAACTTGGGAGTGCTACTGCCAGAGGGATGTGTAAGACGATCTCTCCCTCGAAATTATTTTACTGATGAGTTAGTATTGAGTGGAACTGGGAGAATAACACTTGTACTTTGTGTGTTGTTCCCCAGCTGCCTGGGAAATGGGAGAGGCCGGGGGTAGGCGCAGACATTAACAAAGAATACAGCTCAGTAGGGTGTTTGCAAGATTTGCCAAAATTAATTGATATTTAACCATGCTCACTTTTTTTTTTCATCCCTTTCTCTTTTTTTTTTCTCTTTCAACAGAGACTTTGCATCACTGTCACAACATGATATAAAGGGAAATAACAAGAAGGTTTGTTTTTCCAAGTTGGAATTTTCAATGGAAAGGGTGCCGTGATGTTATGCAGCGCTTGCTGCAAGATAACTCAACTTTGACATTGTAAACACAGGGCGTCTCCAGTGCAGAACTGGAAAAAAAAGAAGCATGCTCCATTAAAGGTGTTTTCTTGCCTACCAGTGAAATATTATTCCCTGCCCGTTGCTTGCGGCCATCGACAATAACATGGCTGCTCGCTCATGTTATGATTATGCGGGAAAGCTCTTGTTGGTAACCCGCTTCGAAAATCTGTCCCAGTATGAACTGCAGACTTCTTTTGGTGGGTGGTGGGCAATAGCTCAGCCTCCTTCTAAAGAAAACTCCATTCACAAGTCACTCACTTCTTACTCTGCTTGGGAAAGCCGTTCTGTGTATTTTCCTACCTCTTATGGAGCATTCAGTTGTGAGATTTGTTCATGTACTTGTAACCTAAAGTCCTTTTTCTGTTTTGATGGACACATAATGAATGCAATGCAAGATTTGAATTCAGAACTGTCCTAAAGACATATTGGCTTCTGCTGGTCACATTGAAATGTAAAGGCTGCATTAGAAGAAAGAGGGTCTGTTTTTTACTTCTGTTATTCTAAATATTTGATGTGTTGAAGAAGTAATAGTTCCTTGTATTTCATTGTTTAGGTTATGGTTTGGAGAAACACAAATGTATTACGTATTAAACTCGTTCACAGAACACTTGGCAAACAATTTGTAAAGATACCATCACAGATATTACACAGGTGATAGGTTGATTTGCCAGTTTGTTTTAGTTTGATCTATCACAGCTTAACCTGTACATTGATTCTTTTGAGCTGTCCTGCTGTGTTTTGGACTTCACGCCAAGTTGTTATTTCTCCATGTCCAGGCTTTTGATGCCGCAGCAACGCTGGGCATCCCAAGACTTCTTGATCCCCAAGACATGGTCCTCCTGGCAGTCCCAGACAAACTGGCAGTCATGACGTACCTCTTCCAGCTGAGGGCGCACTTTACTGGCCAGGAGATGGAGGTCAAGCGCATCGGCCGCACCACGAAGAAGAGCACGTACATCGTCGGCAACTACACCTCGGACAAGTCAATGCCGGAGGACGTGTTCACGGAAGAGACAAACACTGTGAGTGACCAGGCAATGTCCAATGGAGACAGAACAGATGGTGGTGATCAGGTGATGTCCAATGGAGTCAGTGTGCCAAAGAGCCCTGGCTCACCCACCAAATCTAGTCCAGGAACCAGCAACGGTTCCCCCAGTGGTATCGCGGAGCTCAGCAACGGGGCAGTGGATGACAAGAGTATGAAAAGCGTGGACAATGGCAGCGGTGCCGAACATGCACGGAACTCTAACGGCCACCCGGAGAGACGGCTTGGTCGGCAGAAGTCACGGGAAAACGAGGCGGAGTCGAATGGAACGGACGGGGAGAGGACGCCCGGCCAGGAGACGGCCCAGAATGGGAAGAAGGCAACCAGTCCGGCAGGAGATGCAGGGGATGCTGTATGGATCAGGGCATCTGTCGTGGCTAGGAAAGGAGCAGCGGAATCCAAGGCTGACGGGGAACCACTTCCAAAGGTAGGAAGAAATTTGAACCCTTCATTACATGTCGTTGTGCAGTAGATTGTTCCAAAATAAAGGACTTTTTACCATAATCAAACCAGAACTTGTAAAGCTTGTCTTTTAGTAGCAATATTTTGAAGGTTTTTCATTTATTACACTGTATAATGATGATCTCAAGTAGGTTAAGCAAAGTAGGGAGCCCACTTTGACCAAGGTATGCAGCATGCCTTGATTTTCACATACACTCTTCACATAGGCAATTGTTGGCATTGCATGCTTTTGTGTGCTTTATAATCCAGGCCAAGCAAGAAGACCTGAAAGAGAGAGCAAAGCGACTCTTGGAGCAGGCCAGAAAAGAAGCAGCAGTGAAGAGAGCTACGCTAAAGAAAGGCCAGTCACCCACTGATGGAGATACTACGGAAGTAAGTTTGCATGTCCTGAGTAAATGATAATAGTGATTATGATAATGATAATAATACAGGGTATTTGTAATTCCCTGTACCGCTCTGTCAGAGTGCTCAAATAGCACAAGAAATTTCTCCAGTAAAATGTAAAGCATAAAGAGTGAAGTGAAGGAATAGATAATGCTTGCATACAATTTAGAAGAATTTGAAAGGTGTAAGCAGTGGAGCAACCTGTAAAAGATACCTCAAAACTTGATGGTGCTGTGCTGGGTTAAGAGGATTACTGAATGTAGCAGAAGGCATGATGCATGCATAGTTGTAGTGAACTACATTTTTGGATCTGTATGCAACTCAAGCATATAAATATGCGTGTAGGCGTGTATATGTATGTGCATGTGTGCATGCATGTGAGTGGGTACAAGTGTGTGCTGTGGAGAGGAAACAAATTCTCATTGCTTTGATACTCGTGACAAGGGATATTTTGGCTAGCTGTTTGTTTGTGAGATTGATCGGAGTTTCAAATGGCCATGAGCATTGTAAGTTGCATCTCCACAATGAGCGGTGGGAAATCAGACCTAAATTATGTTCCAGTCCTATGTCCTTGTTGAGTGCCATGCTGGTGCCCAGTATTCAGAAATGAAAAGAAAACTAATGCATTCAGTGGGTAAAAAATGGGGAGTGAAAAGGATAAGGGTGGGGGTGGCCAAGATGAAGGGGGGGGGGGGATATGTAAATGAGTTTGAGTATGGGTTATATAAAGCAGTATGTTTCTACATAGTATGTTGGTATCAAGTGGCACAAACTTTTCCTTATTAACTGATATACTGTATCATTCCAAAGGATTTACACAGTGCAGGGTGACATTATGGGCAATTCACCTAAGAAGATAGAGCATATGTTTTGTGTTTTATTCAGTACTGTGGAGCTTTGTCAAGCAAGAAAGAAGGGATATCTTGTGGCTGAGAACCATATTATCATTGTATTAACTCTGATGATTTAGAATGCCACTCGCTGTTCAAGTTGACCTAGATTAATAGCTTACAGACAATGAAACATAACAGAGGTTTCATTACCATTGCACATTTTAAGTGAGACAGTTATGGAATTTTGTGTTTTTGTATGTTTTTATGAAACAATAATATCTGTCGAAGGACAAGATAAAGTGATGATGTCACCCCCTTGCAATTCAGCCTTTGTCTGTTTATGAAAATATTCTAGAAATCATAGTTTTCATTACTTCAAAAGTCAGCATTTCTAAGCTGTTACCACAATAACATGATGCAAATTTTATATGTCATTGCTTGTTTGTCAAACAATTCACTTGTAAAGATGATATCACGCAAGATTTTTTTTACATTTCAACAGGGATCTTGTGAGGTAATGGCACTTGCCAACATCACTGTAATCTGCTTTAATCTCTACAGATATCATGTTATAAATTGGTGAAAGCATCTTAAAACTGACATTCCATAGATTCGTTATATCATGTCAGAATGTAGTGAAACTGCTTCCACATTCAACCTGAGTGTGCAGTAGAGTTGCCACCCATGATCTCCACTGACCCGACATTACCTCAGTAGTGCCATAGAGTCGTCTCTTTCGAGGACTTTACTCCCTGCAATTTCAGGAGGATGAAAAGAGAAAAGAAGACCTGAAGGCGAGGGCCAGGAAGCTCATCGCCGAGGCTAGGGGGAGCATCAACAAGCCTGAGATTGAGGGAATCGATGAGATGGCCCAGGCGGTGAAAGAGCAAGCAACGATAGGTAGGAGGAGAGAAACAAACTTATTTTGGCATCATCTCTTACATCATCCTTGGTATCCATCGAAACGTTTGCTCATTTCTAATATCTCACGCTCATATTTACATAGTGCTTACATGTTACGATTTATAGTTGTATGTTGTTGAATGTATTCATTTGTTGCCATTTTGCTTACTGTATCCATTTTTTTTTTGGAATGATATGATATGTTCGTGATGTATGTTTTCTTTTTATTCATTCACTTGAGTAGACATTGTTGTAGAAGATCATGTCACAGAATTACATCTTCAAGTTATACTCTGTGTTTGTTCATGTGATGTAAAATAATCTGAGTTTTGGTTCTACTGAGCTGTCATTGCGTGATGAGTTTGTGTATGTGTTAAATCACTTTTATTTTATATCTACTTTAGCTGAATGTAGGAAATACTGTATATATGACATTTGTCATCAATCTGTTTTACTTTTTGTTAGTGGAGAGATTTAAAGATGAATTCTTGTTAAAAATGGCAACAAGAAGAAAAAGTGGATTGTATCCCTTTTTAAAGATATCATTCAAGATTTTACCTCAAAATGTTCACTCAAGCATCCCTTCACGAATTGCTGTACCCAATTGCCCCTTCTTACGAAATGTATCTATGTGTTTCATTACATGTGTGTTTGTAAATGTGTCTATATATCTCTTCTTGTGTGAATGTGAGTGTGTGTATGTGTGTGTGTGTACAATTAAGACTGAAAATATGCGTTTGGACATTGGTGCGCCCATCTCAGCTGGACCATGTCTAATGATAAGTCCAGCAGAAAGAGTGAACTTTTCAGTTTTCCCACTAGAGGCAGACAGTCTGACTCAGAGGGAAGGTTGATCACCCAAGTGGCGATAATATAGCAATCCTTGCCTTTACAGAAACCTGATTCCGTGCTCTAAGTCTTTGTTGTACCCACACTTTCTAAACTTCCCAACTTTTTTTTTTCTTTCATCTTCTTCCCCTTCCCTGTAAGTTAGATACTCTGAAAGACTATGGATGTGAAGGAAAAATTATGCTTGAATATCATAGCTGAGCTCTGTACATGGAATACATTTTTGTAAGGAACCAGATGGAATTTATGCCTTTAAATGTGTTTATGTGGTACTCATGCAAAATTTGCATTCGAGAAGACTAAAAACGCCCAAATCTCCAAAGTAGCAATGTCCAAATTTTTGTTCTGAGTTTTGATATTAATAAAATGCCTCCACTTTAGAATGACATATAATGTATTTCAAGTATGAATATATAACCTTGGCAGTATACTTCAGCAGAAAAAAAAAAGGAAAGAAATTTTGATTTGTGTGTGTGTGTGTGTGTATGTTTAAATGAATTTCTTACCATAACAAACTTTTTTTTTGTTTTGTTATGCAGTATGCGTTTGTTGTTATAGGTATAGGAACTTCATATTTTCTCATTTTCTTTGTTCCACGGATACCTTCTAAAATTTTAGGTCAGTGTAGCTGTTCCGTAAACATTTAACAGACTATTTGAATTCACACTTGTAAATGCAATGAGACAAGAAAAACGGTCAAAAACTGATTTCCAAATCTGTGTTGTCCATACTTTTCTGATCATCAGGTAGTTATTATGCTGCAAATAAATTGGGATTTCTTAGACAAAATTAGTTATCACAACATCGGACTATCCTGTTGAAGGAAAAAGCATATCAGTTTTCAAATGATCCAAACTTTCCACTGTTGTTAGCGTTACGCCTTCCATCACAGAACTTGTATGAATTTGAGCTTCGTCTTCCAAAGTGATTCTGATATTCCCTTAAAATGATCCTCTTTTTAGTTCTTAGTTAGTGGAAGTTCCCTTTCACTTTCAAAGTTTGGGAAGTAAATGTTACATCCATATCAATGTGATTTGCCATCATATGATAGTGGGATATCTTTATTTTGTATGTATCATTAACTGACTTAAAGCTGACAGAAGTTGATAATGCGAAATGCCCCAAACTGCACAGGTCTTTCATGAAAAGTGGTACCTGGTATTTGGATTATGTCAAATTCAAGTAACTTTTTGCCATGATGTTAATATAGGGAAGCCCATGCTGCTGCAAATGTAGGAATCACTCAGGGGGAGTAACATTTGGGCATTGACAAAGAAGCAATGGAGCATGGAGATTGCAATACGGTAACTGAAGACCTCTCGTAATTGAAAAGGATCTTTGTCCGGGGCTGTGAGCCATACACGGCAAACGCAGCAGGAGAAGGGGTTGAATGTAAAGCAGCAAGAGTTCTATGTGGCATTCAGCACCCGGTATCTAACCGGCTGATTAAGTCCATGGAAACAAAGCGAGATTATGTGTGGATTCCTCTCCCTGAAAAGCTCCAGTCATACATGTACAACTGATCCCCAAGGGTCTTTTCTCTCCTTTCCTCTTCTTCTTCTTCTTTAGGATTTTTTTTTTCTTCTTCTTTTTGAGCCTCCTCTCTCTCCTCCAGAGCTCACCCCTACACAGTCCCTCTCTCCCATAGCAATGGGTGTAGTGTGCCGAGACCAGGGATTCTTGGTAGCTTCTGCGTCTTGAATGGGGAGAGCCTGTCACATAAGTTGCATTAGCCTCTCCAAATCATACAAATCTTATCAGATTTAGCGGTAACAATGCCCCGTGCCTTTCCTTATAGCATTGTGCCTTTGTGTGCTCAGGGATGAAAGTGGCTGAAAGAAAGTATTCTGACATTCCTACACACTGCTGCAGCCATTGAAAAGGCATGAATAAGGACTTTTACAACCCATCAGAAGAGAGAAAAGAAAGAAGGAAAAAAAGGGGGGAGAAACGAAACAGACAGACAGACAGACACACATATGAAGTGTTGTGTTTCTGTGTTTGTTGTTGTTTAGGTTTTTGTTGTAGTTTTTTCTTCTTTTTTTTTTGAAGTGGAAGTGATAGAACTGAGGCATTACAGAGTCATCCTGCACTTTCCCTGCTGCTGTATATTTTCCTTGAGCTCCCACAGTTCTACTTGTAAGGCTTTCTGGAAACAAAGCGGCCTGTGATGTTGGAACTGGTCTGACGATGAATGGGGTACTGGAGATTAGATGGACTAGTGGTGAAGGGGGAGAAGCTGTGTAAAAGGCGGTCTTGGAATCTTGCCGGGCTTCTCTTTACAGTCCCCCCCCCCCCCCCCATCATCATTTTCCTCTTTAACACTCTGAGGACCGTCATCTCACAATGCTATTGACATTGTATGTAAACATATACTGATGGGACTGAAAGAGTGGAAGTTCTCCAGCAACCACTCGAGGAGAAGAGAGTTTGTGCCCCCAGGCACTATCTCACGACTTCTAGAGAGGATGGGGTCACCCCGCTGACTACATCCAGTGGGAATGTGGGCAAATGTATGACAAAAGGAATCTCTGAGAGGTGATAACTGCCTCCCCCTTCTACCAGTTCCCCTAAATGACCTGGCAAGTTTTGGCCGATGAAGATACCTCTGGTATCTGGACAATATGTGTTGAATCACAGCTCCAACAAGCCTGGGGCTTGGAAGTGAGAAGTGAAACAGCTCCTCCAGTTTTTTCTTGTCATCGGCAGAGTTTTTGTCGATACCGAGGAGCCTTGTAATTGCTCTAAGATTGAAAGGTGTGATTCATCAATTCAGTGTTTCCCAATGACTGATTGATGCCTATGCCACTCAGTTTTTCATTCCCCATTTCAATGAGTCGATTGCTCATAGGGCCTTTTCCCTGGAAGCATGCATTTCTGGCCAGTCAGTTGTGGTAGACTTTATAAAAGTAACATGAAATACAAATCACCCAAGATTTGCTTATGTTTGTTGTCTATTTTCTTTCTGTCTTGAGTATGTTGTGCTTTCTTTGTGTAATTATTTTTGTCTCTGGCCTGTGTGTAAGGTGGTGGCATCCTCTACTTTCAACTGAGGAGTTTTCAAACATTCTTGTCAGTATTACACATTAAATATTAAGTACATTAGATGTCAATGCTGTGGATATTGGGCTGCATTTCTGCATGCAATGCCTTGATGTATTTGGGTATTTGAAACACGATATCCTTGTTGAGAGTGTAATGTTTTTCCACATTCTCAAAACATTCCTGCACAGATTTGCTCTGTACTTGATTAAGTCTAAGGAATAGAGCAATTTGGTCCTGGCCACCTCATAGTGATCCTGACCAATTCAACAAATATGGCCATAGAGCTTATTCATTGGATTCTTCTCAGCATCATCTTTGGAACATTGATCTCTTTCCCTCTATCATGTAGTCCTCGAGAGTAGCCCCCTCGCGTGACTTCTCTCCTTTCACCCATAAACTCCTCTTAAAATTTTCATCTGTTTGACAGCACAATACTATTTAGTCATGTATTGTCAGTGACAAGAGAAATGTCCCCAGAATTTACTTCTTTCCAATAGATTAAATAAGCAAAGCTGGTCCTTGAATTATCCTGTTTCACACATAGTAGTTTATAAGACTGAACAGTTTTTAGGTATGATATTGGTGAAATTATGGTGTGTGTGTGTTTTTTTTTTGGGTTTTTTTTTAGTATGAAACTATTCATATTCATGTGAGATCCGTGTTGCTGTCAGTCATGGGACAGAAACATGGTCTGCTTAGGTTTCAAAAGAAAGTTCCTGTGGTAGTGGTATGGCAGTTATCAGTTTTGTGGTCCAAAGTCATTTTCGCGATCAATACTTCTGTATCGTCTTGTACCCACCGAATGATGTCATCCTAGCATTAACCCTAAAAAGACTGGGGGGGGGGCCTAAAAAGCCCCCCCCCTCGACATTTCGCACGATTACTCTGCAACACCCAATGCTCTCACCGCGATGCTCTATGACTTTTTTCTTTCGAGTTTCCTGCACATTTTGATACCAAATTTGTGACGCCCGGGGGTACGGTTCTGAAGTTACATAACTTTTTGTACATGCTCGCGAGACCAAAAATGGCTCAAAAATGTGATTTTGTGTACAAAGTCAATACAAATTGAGTTTTTTCACATGGTTAATATAAATATGCTTATTTTTATTCTCAATGGCTAAAATTAATTTGTTTTAGTTGAATTATGCTTCAAAAAGGGTCTGCCACAAATTTTGCTGAAAAAAACAACAAAAACAAGAGGTCGAAAAAACAACGAAATACATAAGAAATTCATAAAACAATAAAATAAATAAGAAATTGATTTTGATACCGAATTTTTTTTCAAGTACATTTGCTAAGAATGCCACAAAGAATATTTAGACCAAAAATGAGCACTTTTGGAGCTTTATTTACTGATTTAGATCAAAAAGTCTGATTTCTCGCATAGATTAGCTTAATTAATCAAAATGAAATAAAAGAAGACTATTTTGGAAAATTTAAGTATACGATCTTGTAGATTACATCGCACACTACCATTGTGCAAATTTCCGCGGCGATCGCGAGATCCACGGCCGAGATCTTAAGGGGGCCCTTTAGGCCCCCCCCCCCCCCAGTCTTTCGAGCTACCAAAATAGCCCAGTCTTTTTAGGGTTAAAAAATACCTAAAGATAGACTCCCGTTCTTACGGCTGTACTTGCAACTTGAGCTGAAAACATCTTTTTGATAAACATCGTGTTAAACCAGAATACTGTTGTCATGTTCTGTATTTTGGTAATGTGATTTAGAGAGTGATTGATGAAACTTCAAATATACCTGTTGTGATGTACCAGCATTTCAATTGTGGATACGTATGGCATGCTCTGTAGACAATGTTTGATCACAGTTGTTTGATTTTCTTGTCTAAGTGTTTCTGTAGACAGTCATATATACTCAATTTTGTGTTTTAAGTGTATGAATTCATTTCTATGTTGATGATGTCATTCTCTTCACTGAGAACCAAAGTAATGTCTGGACGTCACCAGTAAAATAGATAGATGGATAGATAGATACATAGACAGATAGATTAATTGATACATATCAAATAATTAAAGAAGTGAGTAAATAGATTAGAAATAGAAGTACCGTGTATGCACAGGATCTAGAATAGAGGAATCGATCGATATATTGAAGAATTTAACTAAACTGTAAATTTTGAGAAACTTCTTATTTTTTGTGCTTGAACAAAAACATACACCAAGAGTGCAAATGAGGTGTAGAGAATGAGTCCAATACTTAATTACTGCATTAATTTGTTTCTTTGTACAGGAAAATAAGGTGCAGGTCCCACACACCCATGTTCATGTTAGCACTTAATAGGAATCTAATCCCGGGCACATTTGCATAGTTTCCTTTTAATTTTACACCATCTTGATAGTGAAAAGACCACTTAGACTCAATCTTTGCTGGCCTGCCAAAACTGTAGAAGGCCTTCACGTAATATTTCATTTCAAATGAATGATCTGCCATTTGTTAACACACTCTTGCCATTTAGTTTGGTTTCGTTCAATTACTGAATATATTTTCCTCACCTTTTCATTCTTTCTCTTTCTCCTTTACTTTTTCCCTTTGTCATCTCTCTGCCTCTTTTCATGTCCGATGAGTTTTGTAATCTAATATTTGTTGTTGGTACCCACATTTATTATTTTTTTTTTTACATTTCTGTTTTTGTTTTGTGCTGATTTCTTTGTTTTCTGTTATCCCCACATTCCCCTGCCTGCTGTAGGTCTTGGTTACAAGTTTTATCAGTATGGTCACTCTGGTAAGACATTATCCTAACATGGCATGAACTTTCATTTCAGTTTTTGCTTCAGTAGCGAAATGTATGAGTTGGACACATAGTCAGTTTGCCTTACACACCGTAACACATTGCTTTTACAGGATGGCATATAATTAGGTGGAATGATGTGCTAACTGATGTGTATATATACCTCGAGTTAAACATATCAGCTGGTATTGTATAACTTTAAGAATTGTTTACATGTACTGTATACGCTATATATTTTGTGTGGGTTTTATTTTCGCGAATTTTGCGAGTTGGGAGCTATTCGTGAAATTAACAACACGCGAAAATATTACCTTCCAAAATGAATCCCTTGCCTTGATGATACGAACATTTCAGTACTAGTATACCATGTCACGGCTTACCGAACAGACCATACTGGCTAAGCTTGTTTATGCACGTCCACGTCTACTTACGAATACTGTAGAGAGCCAATCCATTATCGCAAGGGGACCACTCGTCAGAAATCTAGCGCGATGGACTTAACCACTTTAAAAATGTTGAATTCTAACTTACTAGTTCGCAGAGATTGGTAAGTTTTTTTCATGCAGTGTATAACTAGTATCATTCTTATTTGCTAGTAAGTTGAAAATTCACACTTTCTTTTCTCTGGTCCCCCAATCGCGAATTTATCTATTCGCGAAAATGTGTGAGAGCGGCAATTTGCGAAAATTTATGTGCGCAAAAATTATAGCGTATACAGTATTCATAGTTATGTATGATATACCACTCATAGAGTTGCCATACACCCGGCCAACTAAGAATCAACACCTAATTTGAATGCATAATGAAATGATATTGTGCCGATGTATGAACATTAGCACAACTTGTCTAACCTCATTACAGTGGTGATGATAATATACACATAAATATACCAGGTATGCCATCTCAACGTGATGTACATTACCAAAACTTCCTGTTACTGTGTGTAATTCAGTGACTTAATGAAATTGGAGACGGGACATTTCAGCCATTAATATTCATTGGTTGCATATTACATTCGTTTCACATAAAGGCAGGTGATACTATCAGATAATATCAATATCGAGTTCCAAATGTTGATTCAGTACTCTTAGTGCTTGACATCAGGCTGAGGTAGATTATGTCAAACTGACCCCTCCAACCCCCCCCCAAAAAAAAACAATAAATAAGTAAAACCACTGATGACAGAATAATTCAGTACGATGATATGATAGACACGCTGTACCTTAGAGAGGAAATCCGCCCCAAAAACAAATAAACTTTGAAGGAAAGAGAAAAATATCCCCTACAGAATGATACAAAAATGACAAAATTCAGATAAAAGATAAGGAAGATGGGACATTTTGAAATTTCACATTTTTTTGGAAAACATGTCTTGACCAGTCCTTATGAATATTCAAATAAGCGAGTTGATGATGTCATACCCTCATAATTGTTTATGTATGCTATATATGAAATTTGGAAAAAGTTTTATTTTTGGCTAATATAAGTAAAAGCATGTTCCCGTACCAAAATATATCAGAGTTAACATCTGTTCTTTTTCATTTTGGGTGGATTTAATTAAGGCAAGTTTTATATTTACACAGCTGAAATATGAGGGTTTTTTTTCCATTTTTGTATATGAAATGAATGAGAAAGTTCTAGAGCATGACATCGTCAACTTGCTGATTTGAATGTTCATAACGACTGGCCAAGAAGTGTTATCCGAAAAAATGTAAAATTTCAAAATGTCATATCTTCCTTATTTCTTATCTGTTTTTTCATTTTTGTATCATTCTGTAGGGAATATTTTTATGCCCCCGCCATGAAGTGGTGCCAGAGGCATTATGTTTTCGGGTTGTCCGTCCTTCCGTTTGTCCGTCCGTCCTTCCTTCCTTCCTTCCGTCCATCCTTCCGTCCGTCTGTAATGAATTTTGTGGACAGCGCAACTAAAAAACCCTTTGAGGTATCCTAATGGAACTTAGCATGTATGTGTATTAAGGGGTGAAGTTGTGCCTATCAACATTTGGGTGCACATGCTCAAGGTCAAAGGTCAAAAGGTCAAGGTCAAATGCTCAAAATTTCACTGTTTCCCCCATATCTATGCAATGCCTAAAGATATTTTCTTGAAACGTAGTGTATACATGTATTACCCAATTAAGACTCTCTGGTGAAAGTTTGGGGTCATGAAGCCAAAAGTCAAAAGGTCAAGTAAAAATGTTAACATTTCACTTTTTTCTCCATATCTTGGAAATAGTTTAAGGTATCTTCATGAAACATAGTATATGCATGTACTGACTGGTAGTGATTACCTAGCGAATTTGGGATTCATTGGGTCAAAGGTCAGGAGTCAAAGGTCAGGAGTCAAAGGTCAATGGCAACACTTGAAAATTTTACTATTTCCCTCATTTATGCAATGCCTGCAGGATTATTTTTTTAAACTTGGTGTATGCATGTATAACCTAATAGAGATTCTCTGGGAAGGGTTTTTTTTTGCCAAAAAAGGTCAAAGGTCAAAAGGTCAAAGATCAAGTGAAAGTGCTGAACTTTACTTCCTCCTCCATATCTCGTTGGCTCAAGTTATCTTGAAACTTATACATATTTATGCATGTTCTGCCTAACAGTGATTCTCTTATGAATTTTAGGGTCAAAGGTCAAGGGTCAAAGGCCAGATGAATACGGTAACAATTTACTATTCAATACAGAAATTGCACTTTTTCTCTGTACCTTGAAAATTACTCAATGCATAAACTTATGAAAGGGTCAAAGTCAAGTAAAAATCCTAAAATCCCCAAATATGTGCTCTCCCATTCATCCAATTAAACCTAGGTCAAGGAAGGTGAACATTCAACACATTTGTGATAAACATGTCATTTTGATATTTTGCCAATTTTGTGAAAATGTGATCACACATTGTCCACATGTACTATAGACCTACTAGGCGAATCATGCATTATGGCGGAGGCATTCCAGTCGCCCTAGTTCTCTTTCTTTTGAAGTTCATTCATATTTGGGGTAGGTTTCCCTTTAAGTCTTGGGTGGAAGGTCAAATTGAAGTGCTAAAGTCATACACCAGTACATTTAAAGAAGATAGCAACGATAGAAAGTTTCTCAGCACTCATGCGTACGTGAGATGTGACCTTTCGCATTGGGATATGTTAGGGAAAATGTGTATGATGTCAGATATAACAGTAGGTGATTAAGATCAAATTAAACAAAATAAAAATCAATCAAGTGCCAACCTGTTCTTTGTGGCCACCCGTCTGTCAAAGAAAGCCTTTTCTAGCCTTTTCTTTTCTTGGTCACTGTATGTGGGTTTGACTGCATCTATGATGTAAAATCAAAATGATAATGTTTAATTCAAAGTCTCATAATTGATACATTTGGACAGATTTCACTATACTGTTCACTTGCAGTTTTGCTGCTGTTACATACAAAAACATCGTATGTGTACAACCACAATAACATTGCTATCATTGTCATATGATAATGTCAGTATCGTTTTATTGAGAACTTCAAGTCAATCATATATTTCAAGTCCAATTTTGTGTACATGTTATAACAATTATTTTGTCTTCTTGGCTTTGTTAGTTGGGCGGCTTCAATGTTTGTTAGGGGGAGGGGGTTGAGATTAATCTGATGAATGATATCTACAAACCTTTCTCTCCTAAACCATTCTGGTGCATTAAAAAAATCATACATAATTGTATATACACACATATGTATCCATACATATTTATAATCATATCTTTTAAACCTTTGATACGTAATCATGTAGTTGAATGTCATACATCAATGCATGGTGCATGATTTTCATGTGTAAAAATCCATTCACATATTATGCTGTGTTGATGTTTAAGGCTTCATTGTCTGTGCCATAATGCTTCACAAATCGTTGCAGTGTGAACCTCTTGCATGCTGTACATATGCAGTTGTTGAGTGCCTACCCGTTGAACTGCCATACAATTACTCAGTAATATATTCATTGCTATTAGTTTACAGGAAATGAGGTAAATGCATCTTAGAAGGACTGGGGTATTTAATGAATATTCCATGCCCATCGTAGAACCAGAATCTGTTGGGCAAAACAAGAGTGTAGAGTGAGTGTGAGAGAGCAAAAAGTGATTATTTGACCTTGATTGGTGTGTGAGGAGGATTTGAGAAAAGAAGGTGACACACAGCATTCCGGAATAGAATGCTGATATGGTAAACGCGAGTGTGAGCATGTGTCATTGTAGTAGGTTGGTTTATGCAAATTTATTCATTGTTGTGACACCTTGAAATAGCCTGTTGCATGGAATGCATATTATTTATCAGCTCACTAATTCTTTCCATTATGTTTTGTATCTTTCTTTCTATTTGCCTCACAGATATCTTTTGTATCTAGATGTATATTTTTATTGTTGTTGTTTACACACTAGCTTATGAGTATTTTGTTGTCATTTCAGCCTAGGGAGACTTTGCACTGTTGTTAAGGTGCTCACAAATAGTTATGAATTTCTACAGTTTTGTTATTCCTCACCCAGCACATTATCACCTTTGTTTTTATTTCACCAGTGTACGAAGGACACTTGTTTCCTTTGGCATTGCTGTCATATTTTGATTTGTTCATATCACTGATGTTTTCTAGGATCATGATATAGTCTTTTTGTTGTTACTTTCTCTCTCTTTTTAAAGATTTAGTGTGTTAGCAATCTTTGTTAGTGGCCAATTTAATGGATTTGCTGTGTCCTTTTTTTTTTTGTATTTTCTGGTCAAAATAGTGTTGATGCTTGGACTACATGGTACTTAATAACATGTGTTGCCTCAGTCATACAATTTTGTAACTGCAAGACTGCAAAAATGTGAAATATTCTTCATTCATTTCTAAACCGAAAGTCATCTTGTTTAACATGAAAAATGCAAGAATAAGAGCGTGAAACAACATCATCCTTTGTCATGCTGGTGTGAATGCAGCATTCAGAGAAGGTTTCAATGTGAAAAGAAAACTGCAAAATAGAAGCAGTTGAGAGAAGTCAGACATATGATGTGGGAGTTATTACTTCTGCTTTGAAATGTAGATGTTTCTTTCAGTGCTAACTTCTAGAATATCTTATTTATTACCTTGGATATTTTTCTCTGTTTTTTGTGGGTTTTTTGTATACCTCCTCCACAAAGTGTTGCTGACAGCATTAATTTTTCGGGTTGTTTGTCCATCCTTCAGTACATTCATAATCACTTTTGTGGACAACATGGATTAAGATCTTTTTGAGGAATCTAAATGAAAGAGCAGAGGAGGCATATGTATGTATGAGTGGATGAAGTTGTGCTTATTGATCTGTGAGTGCACATGCCCAAGGTCATAGGTCAAGGTCAAATTCCAAAATGTCACTACTTTACTCACATCTATGCAGTGCTTGAATGTATTTTCATAAAACTCAGTTTATGTATGTATTACCAGATAAAGATTCTCTTGGAAAAGGTTGAGGCCATGGGTCCAAGGTCAAAGTTCAAGTAAAAATGCTAAAATTTTACTTTTTCCCCCTTATCTTGGGAATGGCTCAAGGTATCTTTAAGTTTAGTATAAATGCATGTGAGACCTTACATTGATTCTTGAGTTTAGGGTTATGGGGTCAGAGGTCAGGTTAAAATGCTAAAATTAAAGTTTTCACTGCTGAAATTGCACTATTTACCATATCTTGATATTGAGTCATTTTATACACTTGATTAAACTTGGTATGCTACATACATCACCATATATTGTAGACCTATTGGGAGATAATGCAAGATAGTGGAGACATGCCACTCACCATAGCAACATTTCTTTTTCCTTTTTTTGTAATTATGTCGTGGAAGCCTTAGAGTGCTTTGCTGAGTGCATGTTTGCCTCATATTTCTTCCTGTGCTCTGTTTGTAGCACTAAAAAACAAATTGGGTTATATTTTGGGGGATAATTACTCATGAGGGGTTGCTGTGGAACAGACAAATCAGTTCGCTAATTCCGGGGTCTGGAAGAAGGCAGTTGTTTACCAAGAGAAAAACTTCTTTGCGACCAGGGTGACAGGGCTGTCCATACTTTAAACTCGCAATTTACCACGAATGCTACTTCGTAGGGAAGCTCATTCTTCATACAGAATACCTAGAGCTGCAAAAACTAGAGAGGATGCAGTAATCTTTCGGGGAAGGAAAATCACCTTGTGCTTCTGTCAAATTTAGTTCTTTTTTTCCATTTGCTTGATGTCAAATTCTAGGTTTACAGATCTATGTGAATGCTACCTACTCTATCTGCCCCTCAGATCAGGAAAAAAAAAATGGAAAGAAAAAAAAAATGAAAGGACTAATTTTTCTTTCTTCTTTAATTGTTGTATGATCATTTCTTTATTTTGTTTTGTTTTTTTGCTGCTGGAGTATTGTTAAATTGTGTTCTGTTTGTTTTTTGTTTTGTTTTACTTATTTGAATTGGAAAAACTGATTATTTAACTATTAAATTGCTTTTCTATCTCTTGGGCACACAATGAACTCCTCAAATTGCTAGATTTTTCTGTTGTTGAGGTAGACAGCGTCCTTCTATTTTCTTTTTAAGAGCTAGCTCAGACCCACTGTTATTCCTGATAGTATAATACATTAATGCAAGTTCCAAATATACTATATGCCATTTCTTTGGTCTAGGTATGTAGTATGTAGATTTATGGGGTGTATGCATTCTGGAATACTCACTATGTAGTGTCATTGCTCCTTACAGTGTAGCACTAGCTCTTCTATTTCATAACTGATTGGAGCTAAGTAATGGACATCTTTGGATCTGTCTGGATTTGATATTTTCCATTGTATGTGCATTATTAAAATTAAACCTGTTTTATTATGTGTTGTGCATTAAATGTTTGAATTGCTGGCACATGTTGTTTAGTGGATTCTGAGTTACCTGCACAGCACTGAATATAATCTTTGACTACGCAGAATAAAAAGTGTGAGGCTGAACACAATATGATACCATGAGGTCAACAAACGTGTTGTCACATCTCAAAATACATTTTGTTTCCATATTTTCTTCCACCCACAGTGAGATCACCCACATTTTTTTTCAACTGTGCTGCAAACTCTTGTGTCATATAAGGTGTTAAAGCTGTTGAGTAAAATACATATACAATGGCACACTCCCACAAAAAAAAAAAAAAAAAAAAAATCGCTGGCCTGTGTTTCTGTGTTGGTAATGTGATTTGTTTACCTTGTAGCTTATCATTGCAAGAAAAGACTTCAGCAATTTGATTTTTTTTTTTTTGGATTCCTGGTTTTATTTGTGTATGTGTGTATTGAAAACTTCCCTAGGATCAGATGCTGCATTAGATATGTGGATATATAAGAGGCATCTCGGGTAATGTGGGTGATGTGATGCCATCAGTAACAGGCCATAGTTCTCTTTGAAGAATGATCTGTGAGCAGGTAAAGTGAAGAGTTGACCGATGTGTGTCTGTATCTGTGGTGTCCAATAGGTGACAAGTCCAACCAATCCATGGCTGACAGGCCCTCCCCTACCAGCCCGGACGAATCTCCGGTCAGCAGTGAGGACAAGCAGCTGACAGTGGGGCTGACCAAGGGCAACATAGCGGTCAAGACTCCACTGCAGTCCTTTAGCAGTCTGGTCCCTCCGGCACAGCGCAAAGGTCAGTACAGGCTGTAGCAGTCAGTACTGAAGGGAAACTGCCTTCTGTTTGTACATGAAATTAACCCTATTGTCAAGAATTTCATTAATTTGAAGAAATCAACATGATGCTGCTTAGCTAAACTAAATTTGAAACTCTTTAATACAAGTAAACTGTAATATTTGGAAATAAAAATGTTATTCAAAGCAGTGGACAATGAAAGGTATTGTTACGTGATGTATTTTGCATGCAGATTGCTTTTCTCGACATCAACCGCATCCAAGTATGCCTAGAAGTATCCTGCATGATGAATTTCTGTGCAGAAAGATTTAAATACTATGAGGAATTAGATTATTCTTCAGTGTTACCTGGATGGGGATAATGATTATCCATGGGATAATGATTATCCATGGGACATGCACATCCGTGTACATTGTCTTTGACAGAAAATAAAGCAGTCAATTTAATGGACAATGAATGACAGCGCAATATAAAGAGTATGATTTGTGTATTGATATAAAAGTTCAATCAAGATCTAGCAAATACACAGCTCAAATGAAAAGACAGAGAAAGAGAGATGGAGAGAGACAAGGACAGGACATTCATGAGAAATAATGCTTAGATTATGGTAGCTTGGCTTGGTATGTGTCAGTGTACATGCAACAGATTCAGAAGCAAAAATAACAAAATGTATCCCTACAACTACAGAGAACTTTCAGAAACACGATAGAGAGAGGCTAAGTCATTTTTAGCTGTCATTAGGGATATTGATGACAAACAATGGTGACCGGGGAGGAATGTGGGGCAAGATCGGAGCTAATTTAGGGAGTATTATGTAATGCAGGTTATTTGTGCTAAAATTATATTTGTCTTGTGGCGAACAAAGCACCATACCTTTTTGTTGTTGTTGTTGTTCTTCTTCTTCTTCTTGTTCTTGTTGTTGTTTTTTTTTGCAGAACTAATATGGTGTATTTTACATAAACTAGAGAAGTCAATCCAAGAACATTTATCAGTACAGCACTGAAGTTGAAATTTATATGTTTATTCATCGTGTTTCATTTGCCCTTTTAATCATTTTTGTTAAAGATATGTGAATATGAATGAGTTGACCCTGTGCATGATGTGTATCATACACTTTCTGGGATTCTTCATGTACTGTTCAAAGTAGCAAATGCATTTTCTTTTGTATGAAATAGCAGCACCTAAAAAAAAAAGTGCAATTGTTTGAATAAGCAATTTTAATTACCTTGGTGGAGTGTTATCCTCGAATGACATTTTCTTGCCCGAAAGGTTGATAAAGAGGTTGATCAGATGATGCTTATTGTATGATACCATACACAACAGTACGGTAGTACATGTATGTTGCCATTGGCAACAGGAAAGAGATTATCTTCAGTTGGTATTATATGTCAAGTGAATCCTGTATACATACTCAACCTGTGTGCAGCCAAGACACCGGAGGAGCTGAGAGCTGAGGATACTGGGGACGGCAAAGAGAAGGAAGAAGTGCAAGATGCGGAGGAGAAAGATGTTGAAGTGGAAAAGACTAGGGAAGAAATACCAGGGGGTGATATAATGGATGAGGTAAATATATTTACACTGTTTTTTTTTTTTGTTGTTCTGTCTTTCTGTCTTTTTTTGTTTGTCTACCTTTCTGTTTTTCTGTGTTTGTATGATATACAAATTGTATCTTTTCTCTATTCTGGTATATCTAATCTGTTTGTCTGTTTGCATGTCCCTCTGTGTTTCTGTTTATCTGTGTGTGTGTGTGTGTGTGTGTGTGTGTGTCTTTCTATCTCCTCTGTGTACTTGTCTTTAGATTTGAGGAAAATATGTATATAAATAGATAATGGAAATATGATTTAAGGCAAAGAATGTGTTTATGGAGCTTTCTAGATGTGACAAATGCTAATTTTGAGGTGGACATCAAAAGGGGATTTAATTCTTTTGATGTAGCTTCTGTAAAGTCTTATTTCTTGCATAACTCTGTATTTGCATTTATACTGGATCATTCAATGCTATGTTATGGGTTGAAAATCTTGCTTGTTTGTAAAGGTATGTTTTAAGCTCAACTAGCAGAGATATGTGTCTCCTGGACATGACTGTTGAGTGATTTGATGGACAAATAAAAGCAATTTGATGATTATGCCTTGTTGACCAAGAAGCCAGTGAATAGAGCTGAGTAAAGGTTTAGCAGCATGATGTTTATCATTACCTGAAATATTGATTTAGATCATTACCTTTAAAAAGTTACCACTGAAACCTTCACATTAGGATGAAACATGCAAAGTTTATCAAACTTTATGAAACCTGTGTGCAGCTGTATGTACAAACATCATATATCTTATTCATTTAAAAGAAAATGGAAAATTTTGTACTTCAGAAGAGAAAAGAGAATGTGAACTCTGGTGATATTTTCCTAGAATTGTTGCATAACTGACAAAATCCTCATGTGACTGCAGTATATTGCAGCATGAAGCTGTCAAGTTATCTTCACCCTTGCTAATTTCTAACATGCTGTGGTTTATCCCCCCCCCCCCCCCCCCCACCCAAGGAACTTCATGAGGCCAGCGAGTACATCCTGGGCGAGTATTCTGCCCTCGATCGGGAGCAGAAGCAGATTGACGAGAGGGCGGCGGTGGTGGAGAAGGCACTCCGACAAGCCATGGAAGCAGGTCAGTGACCAATGCCACTACAATGTTTTCATCCACTGCAACTGAGCAATTTGAGATCTCCCCCGCACACTCTAGGGGCTACTTGCGGTGTCTCGTTAACCAAATTAGACATTTTTGTTTGCGCGGAATCAAAGAAGCAAAAAAGCTGTGTCACTCAGAGCGAAAGTAGAATACTCGCAATTTGTGATTTAATGACAAAAGTCACAGGTAGGAAACCACAATGCTGGCCAGATAATAGTTTTACCTGCAACTTTTGCGACGTTCCTCCACCTACATCCAATGACTCATCTTACACATTACAATCATGGTTGACCAGTCTTTTCTTGTCTCACTGGTCAAGGGAATGTGCTTCTATGTAATTTCACTGTGATAACATCCTCCACGGCACCGTACAGAAATAGGGTTTGCCTTTAAAAAGAAAAAAAAAAAGAAAAGGGATAGCAAAATATTTCAACAAACCTTTTTCCTCTCATTCCATATTAGGTCATTGTTGAAGAACTATCTATTCTTGATTGTTCCTTTCATGCGCATCAGGTCAGACCCTGCCCCCTATGTGTATTGTGTGCTCTCCATAAATACCCTGCAGGCACCCATCAAACCCTCCCCCCTTTCAGTGCTAGAGAGAGAGAGGGGGGGGGGGTAGAGGGAGAGAGAGAATCGTTTTTAATGGAAGAAGCAAGGCCCCTCCACAATGTGGCAAGGTCTTGAAGAGAAGGCCTTGTGTCAGCCCAGTACCATACTCTCATTCATACTCATCACTCCGTGGGCCCAATTACAGCCTGTCAATGCGACCGCTATTTTGTCCCTCTTTCATCTGCAGAACTCCCCTCAAATTGCCGCCCGAATAGTTTATTTTGCAATTTGTGATGATAAATGCCAAATGATTATATTGCCCGGATAATTGATATGTGTGTGTGTGTGCCCCCATCGGCTGTGAACCTGCATTCTTTGGCTCTTGTCAAGCCTGTGTGGTTTTAGAGAAATAGCTTCATTTTTTTCCCCTTTTTTTATTTGTGGAAGATCATTACAGATCCACTTACCCGTTTGATTGGGCACAAGGTTCCAAGAATGCCTATGAAATTTGATGCGTCTCACAGCACATAAATCTTTAGTGCGTTGGGACATGTGTGTAGATAGACAGATGGGTAATGTGTCTGTGCATTTGGTCCAGTACATAGTGCCTGTTATGGTTCCAAAAGACACATGTGTTACTAGTCAAGTCAAACTGCATGTTCATACAAGGAGAAGGCTGGAAAAAGGGAGAAGCAGACTAGCCAGAATGGATCATGTGACAACTTTGTTGCCATGCTTAAACAGCTTTTTATGTAAACATGGCACATCAAATTTTCCCCTTTTCACTCAATCTACTGCTGCTTATGATGATGTTCATTGTGTTTATGCCATTTTACTCTGCCAATAACTATAGGAGGCTAGTTAACAATCATTGTCATACTTCCATTTGACTGATGCTGTTTTGACTATTTTTACCAAGAACATGGAGTATTCAGTAATAAGATATTCCTGCAAAAACAATTACAGTTAACAGTGATATCTTCCATTGAGGATACTGCAGTGATGAAGATGCTGCTGAAATAATTTTCATGCTCTTTGTCTAGAACATGTTTGCTAATGTATCTTACTTGAGAAATTGAATACCATAGATCGAAGGACTGATTAATTTGGCTTGAAATATGACTGCATCTTGCATTGCCTTTGGTATCTTAATATTGGTAAGTTCTCTTTCGCTGACTGCTCACAGGCACTGACGATGAGGCGGCCCTGATGCAGGAATGGTTTGAACTGGTCAATAAGAAGAACGCCCTTATTCGACGACAAGAGCAACTCAACGTCATGTGAGTCTTATGAGTCATCTATGCAGATTTTGTGCCAAGAGAAAATAGGGACATTCCATTGTGGTTACAAATGATTCTCATACATTTTTCATTACATTTATAGACAAAAAGTATGTCAAAGTTAGGAAACTCATGTAAGATAAATATACCCAAACTAAAAAGTACCAACTTGGACTTAAGTGCATGGGACTATGACAGTACATTTGTTGGCTTTATGCGATCTACTAATCTAATCTAATTCTACTACTTCATCTAATTCTACTACTTCATGCTAGATTACCTGAATGATCAGTAGTTTGCTTGAAATTGTTTGCTCATGTGAATTTCTGTACTGACTCCTCCCCCCCCCCCCCCCCCTTGACTGTCCCTGCAGGGAAAAGGAACATGACCTTGAGAGAAGATATGAGATGCTCAACCAAGAACTCAGGAAGATGATGGAAATTGAAGGTCAGTCTTAGTCACTGATGGCATTGCTTCTCTGGGTTAAACCTTTGTGTCTGTGTCATCTATTTCCTGTTGTGAATTCTTCAGTTATTTTGTCAAATTTGTCTACATAAGTCAGTGAATTCACTGTCGCAAGCAAATATGTTGAAGAGCTTTGAGTGTAGGTGCAGGTGTTAACAGATGTCAATTTCTCAGCACTATGCAGCTAAAAGAGTGACCCAAGAGCTGGAGACATGATTTCCATTTGTGTATGTGTGTGTGTGCAAGTATGGTCTTCCTGCCATTCAGAGAAGCAGCTACTCTAAGTGCATGGCAACATCTATATATAGATAAGAAAATTTTTATAGTACCACGGTCATGTCATGTCTGGTTATTGGAGGGATTGGAGCAAGGTTTGCCTGGGTTTTGAAACAAGCCTGCCAAGTTCATCTTTGTTTCAATGTTGTGTGATTGACAGACTGGCAGAAGACGGAGGAGGAGCGCCAGAGGGAGGCTCTGCTCCTCGAGGACCTGGTCATCCTGGTCAACAAACGAGATGACCTCGTGATGGAGCTGGACGCCCAGGAGAGAGAGTGAGTCCTTGTCTGTGAGGTGGTAGTGATGGGGGGAGGGAGGGGAGGGAGGGCAGTGGAATGAGGCAGCCACAGTCTTCATGTCTATGGAGGATTAAGTAGAGTTCAAAGTTTCATCTTCAAAGTGTTACAAGAATATGCATCTTGCTTGTTGCATCATCTCTGTAGATTGATGAGAAGTTATGAAGGGGGAGTATGATTTATTCTCCTACTTCTAGCAGACAGTTGAATGGACTGGTTGAAGTTCCTTGTGTGCACAAGTCATGAATTGTTGTTGTTGTTTTATTACAATGAGGATGAGAAGCCTGGCCTGAAATTGTATATGGTTGAAGCAGGGTATAAAAAGATCAACTTTAGACACACGCAATTATTTATGATGCCCAATCTCAAGGCGAAATGACTTTATTGTCCGTATGGTGTCAAAGTATTTGGATGACCTGCATTGTTTGCTCATATTAGTTTGTTAAAACCTGTATAGCGTTGAATAGGAAGCAGCAAGTCTTACAGTGATTTTCCTTGAACCATCCAAAAGGTGTCAATTTTATGTGTACTCATTTACTACGAGATATTCATCCCCTAGATTTGCGGTCATCTTCTAGGAAACAAATGGCCAAATAATTGGATTTATTCATTTTATCAAATGATTAAGTGGAGGTGAAAACCGAGGGAATATGTGATGCCTCAGTACAATCCCGTCTGTCAAAATTTTCACCCCTTCTAAATCTGGATGGATTTCCTGATCCGAATGGATAGCCTTGAAAAAGATTCTGTCCTAGTAATTCTTTTTGAAAGCCACAGTATATGTCCTGATTCTTTCCTCCACACGCATATATTCAGAGATTCACTGAGGGGCAGAGCGTTTCAACTGCACCTGTGTCTGCTTCCATATTAAATGCTATCTGCTTCTGATTGACTTCTCTCACACTCTCCCCCTCTTTCTTTCTGTTCTCTTTTTCTCAGTCTGTACTAAGTTCCTTTTTCATCTACAGCTTAGCTCTGCCCATTACAATGCAAATCTCTGCTCTAGCATACCGCTTTAAATTCTGATGAGGCATATGACTGTTGGGAACAACAAAATCTCGTATCTCCAAAATAGCAAATGTTCAGAGGACTGAAAAAACATGGCAGCCGAAGCACAATAACAATTGGATCGCCTTTCCTGTGAAATAGTGTGGTGGCTTCCTTTTGGGGGGTAAGACAATTGGGATTTAGACAGGTCATCACTTAACTGATTATCTGACAATTGATCCATAAAAGTGATTTTCACCAAAAATTGATATATAAGATCTTGACACATCACCGACGATATGACATTTGTGAATGCTCTTCCCTCACAGGGCTGAGGAAGAGGCGGAATACCTGGAGAACGCCCTCATGAGGAGACGAAAGAAAATGAAAGACGAGAAGTGCAGTATACAGTGATGATCGCCGTCCTCGCGCCATTCCCCCCAACCCCCTTTCATCCCTGGCCTTGTGAGACTGCAGGAGGGTAGATTCCGTACCAGACATTTGGGGTTTCCATTTGCAGGTGCACACAGGACAGTCTCATTCACACCATCACTGAAAGAATGGTTTCTCAGCATCGGAGAATGGGATAAATGTGATTATGGGCGGATGCACAGGTTTAGTGAACACTGTGTGGGTAGGATGTGGAAACCCAGACATATGCACAAGTTACTAGATCTTTTGGTGTGATGATAGTCCATATGACACAGGAACTAATTCAGACACACGCACTGTAGCGCAGCAAGCATGTGGGTTTGAATGCATACTGCACCAGACAGTACAGAGAGGAGCTCCGATGTATATTGATGTGTAGTGCTCTCAATTGTACTATGTACATTTTTACTTGTAAGTACCACAGTCGCACACCTAGCCGTATATTTTATTGCAACCTTCCGTCGAGCGTTTCACTTCACACATGGCGTTACAATTCATGAGCATAAGTGGAGGTGCCTTTTGTAAGTCATTATTCTTTGCTTTGATTTTGCACGCTTGTACATAATATTCAAGATGCAAAAGAAGATGATCATGCACGCGTTGGGCTTTGATGATACATTGTAGGCTAGAGCTCTTTTAACACAAACTAAGAATTCCCTTATTCTCACAGAGGGACTGTGGTGTTACTTCTTACTTTGAAGATAGATATTATAAGTTATACGTCAGCCAAGAACATTGTCTTGTGCCGCAAACAAAAATACAGAGATTGTTCATATGTGTCTCTTCAGATGAATCATGTCACAACGATCTCTTTTGATAGACGTGTTGTAATTGCAAGGGTAAGCATGTTTGGTTGAAATTTGTGAGACGTATGTAATTGCAAATAAAGTTTTTGTCATGTGTGCGGATGTGTTGACGAAGAGGACATGGCATTTCTACTGAACACATCATTAACAGTTCTTAAAGATCTGTGGACATAATTAGAGTCCTACTATAATGTGCTAGAGGGAATGATAGAGTGTGTGAAATGAAATTATCTGTATTTGTTTTTTGTCACAAGTATGAAATAGAACAAGAGCTATTGGGTGTGTTTGTTTGTGGCAAACTGCTGCAAAGAATGCAGTTGTTTGTCTTATTTTGTGAACATGAAATTTTGTAGTAAATCGCTGAAAGTGTATTCACCTAATTATGTGCAAAACAAAGAGCTTATTTATTTGTAGGTGTAGAGAATGTTTAGCATAGTTGCGCATGTTTTTCTCTGCTGAAAACAAAGTGCTTATTAACAGAAACAGGTTAATATGTAAACCTGGTGTGGAAGGATTGTATCCCAGTGAAAGGCTCATGCTTTGAAGCATGATGTTGAAGTAACTACAGTATTTCCAGAATACATCATCAAATATTTGTAATTGTGTAGGGGCATTAATGATAGCAATTCCAGAGCAGAGAGAGAGAGAGAGAGAGAGAGAGCAAGAGAAAGAGAGACAGACAGAGAGAGAGAGAGAGAGAGAGGAAAAAAGTAGACTGATGTCATAGTTCTTCAATGGACAATTTCCAAATAAATCATGTTTAGTCTTCAACAATAACCCTCTCAAGCATGCATTGTACAAACAATGACGAAATGTCATTTACGTCTCGTATCTCATGAGATGCATTGAGCGTGTGTGCTTATATCAGCTAATGCTATAGAGCAGAGAAAACTAATGAAAAAATCCCTGATTTTCCTTTGTGACCAATTATTTGTGTCATGCCTTTATGATAGAGGAAGAAAAGAGACCTCTTATGCTGAAACCACAATGTTACCTTCTTTTTTTTTTTCTTCTTTTCAGATATAAGTTGTGTCACTACTTGATCAATCATGTATCTCTTCAAAAATGCCAAGTTCTAGAAAAGCATATGTTTCATACATGTTCAGAATTACCACTCTTCTTATTAATCAAAATACATGTCAGATTCCCCCTACCTACCACCCCCCCCCCCCCACAAAACTTGACAACACCATATTCAGAATGACCTGTTGCTGAGAGCAGAATGTATGCTACAACTGTGAATCTTTTTGAAGCCTGGCACTGAAAGATGAGAAAACCACTTTGGCAATCTTGACAGAGCTGAATTCTAAAATTATCTTTAAAACAGATGAATTTGATCCATTTTTTTTTTGTCAAGTAGTACAGCACACTGCTCAGTTTTAAATGCCTTAAATGTGTATCAGCACCAGAGTTAGTGTATTAATTTGGAGTGTATTGCCCTGGACTATATTAGTTGAATTTTAGTGCAATACAATACAGATCTTCAACAAGCATTACAAATAGTAAAATTGTAATGACAAATTTATGATGTACTCATGACGGCTGCACAAAAGAAAAAAGAAAGAAAGAAAAAAAAGAGTGTCGGCAGATTTAATCCAGCAGCGTGTGTGCAGTTAATGCTTATAAGTCTGTGGTAAAGTTCCACCAATTTGTTTATATTCGCATGTTTAGATTTGTAAGCAGCAGTAAAATAACAAAAACCAGCTCATTCGCTTGTGTGTGTGTGTGTGTGTCCGCAGGAGAAAAGCTTATTGTCGTTATCTACATGGTGTAAGGGTCAGGCTACTGTTAAACGCAAGGACAAGTTCCTTTATACAGATGTGGATTGAGAAACAGCAACAATATCAGTAGAGCAGGTCAGTGAAAGTTTGAAGGAAATTGGACAATCCATTCAAAAGTTATGAATTTTTGAAATTTCAGTACCTCCATCTCTGAATGAGAAGACTACTACAGCTTATGATGTCACATGTGTACAACAATATAAAGAAAATGTAAAGAAAATTTGATATGTATTTTCACTTTTTTCGCATGATAAAAGAGCACTTGACTTGCCTCTTTCAGAAAGCAGAGAGAATGACATTACCCTGAACATACATCAGTAACAAGTCGAGGGAATGTGTACTTTCTTCAAAATTCTCTTTATATTTTCCTTACATTGCTCTACGCATGTGACGTCATAAACTGTGGTAGTCTTCTCATCCAGCAGTGACAGCACAGAAACTTCGAAAAATTATAACTTTCGATTGGTTTATCCAAATTTCCTCAAACTTTCACTGATGTGTTCTACTGACAGTGATGTATTCACTCAATCAACATGCATATTAAGGTGAACATGTCCTTAAAAATCATTGATCAGTCATGCGCCATTTTGCTGTGTGTGTAGAATCCATCCGATGCAGTTACAAATCAAGTCTGCTCGTGTTTTCTTCCACTGTGGAGTGGTAGTCCTCCGTACCTCGTGGGAGGTACGTGTGGTGTCCAGCTCTCGCCTTTGCTGTGTGCTTTTCTAAAGACAAGTTGGTCCAGTAGAGCCATTCACACTGAAGGCTTGCATGACCATGAAACAGATATCTTCAACGTTTTTATATTTGTCTAATTAACTAATTTTAAGAATAATATGTGTTAACGTTTATAGAGCTTGCCACACTTTATGGAATAGTATCTATGATTTATATGTTGATGGTATTACCATAGGTTCATTTGCCTCTTATTTCTATTCTTTTTAAGGCCAGTAGGACATGTATATTCATTTAAAGGAAGGGAGAGGTGAATGTGTAATATACAGCCTCTGCCAACTCTCTCTCCCTCAGTTTTGAAAGTCCCACGCTGGACTTTTAAAAGCCCAGTGGCATCTTATGCATGCAAGATAATTGATGCTTGTGATAAGGGTACTGTGAGTATATCGTTGTGTTAAAGGGATTGTACAGTTTCGGTTAAGACCTAACTTCAGATTTCTAACATTTTTTGGTGAGATAATGAAAAACCTCTTATGAAATATGAAAGAGCATGTAATTTTATGAGGAATTCAACGTTTATTTGATGAAAATTGGTTTTGAAAAAGCTGAGATATCCAAAAAGAGCGATTCTAATAAAGTGTGGGACCCACACTTTGACACGATCGCTTTGTTTTACCTTGTTTTTGGATGTTTCCGTCATTCCAAACCTGATTTCCATCAAGTAAACTTTGAATTCCTCTTAAAATGGTATGCTCTGTACTATTTCATAAGTGTTTTCTTGGTATCTCGCAAAAAGTTAAAAGCCCAATTCTCACCTCCACCAAAACTGTACTATCCCTTTAATTAAGATGTCCTGGCCGCTCACCTGGTACACAGGAGTGTGTTATATTTCCTGCTTACACTACAGTTTAACCAGCGCAAGGAGAGAGCGTCACCACAGTAGATGTCTATAATGCGAAGGTTGTTACATACAATGCAAGTCCTGCCATACCGTGCCTTGGCCCTTGTTATTGTGTGTGTGTGTGCATGTGTGTGCATCCATGAATGAAACCCATGCAGGGAGGTGTACCATATACTACATGTTATGCAGTGAAGCCAACCTATTCGCATTGAGATGTACAAAGTCATACCAATAGTCTCAAAATGGAATCTGCATTCATCACTAAAGCAATTACACGAGCAGGCATAGTTATGTTTGTTAAATTTTTTCCTCTTTTATTTTTTGCTTTGAAGGAAATGCAAACAAAAAAAGAAAAAAAAAAGAACAACCATTTGTCTTTCTGTGCATATGATCAGGTATATTAATAGTAGGAAATAGACTAGGAAAAAAATTAAATCATTTCCATATTGCCCGCAATATAACGCCAAAGTTCAGTGTAAGCATTGAGAAAGTAAACTATTTTATATAGTGTTGTTAATGAGACTTCATTTTGGATGTTCCATACGTCAGTGAGTGATGCAAATTTTTATTGTTATTTTGTCTGATGGTATGTCAATGGCACTATTTGCATGAAAATAGATTTACCCTAATTATCAATACGACGTGCACCTTATGCCTTATATGTGTTAAGTGTATGTGATAGGAAAAAAAGAAATAACACGTAGACATCGCAAGCGTAAATATCCTGTACTCTTCTCTACTGGAACATACGTGGTCGATTTTGTAACAAAAAAAAAGATGAAAAATATGTTATTTTGTAATCATATTACCTGTAAAATGTACATAAATTATAGAGGCGAGATGAAACTGTGATCACCGTACGCGATGCTTTGTTGTTGTTGTAAATGTAATATGAAGCTAACTTGACTGGTTGTAGCTGAGAAATCAAAAAAACAACAGCAAAACAAAACAAAAAGCGATACAAAGAAAAGTACGTACTCTGTGTTTGAATATTTCTTTTGTGTGCATCATAGAGTATGCATGCAGACGCTGTCCAGTTGCAATAAAGAATTAAAAATGGTGATCGGATGTCGCTATCAAAACTGTCATGATAGATTGGTTGTGCCTGTGTCTCATTCTTGTGTATGAAGTGACTGTGCTGTTTGTGCTCCAGTGCACTCTTATAAAATGTAATTTTCTCCTCGGTGACGTAGGCCCCCTGTATCCCTTTACAACATGAATTTGCTTTCTCATCCCCCAAAAAACGATGAATTTATCACTGAACATGATGTTAAATACACTGTACAATGTACTGGGTTATATGCACTACAAATGCTAAATTAGTTGAGTGCAGTTTTATTTCGCCGAGACCGAAGTGCAGTAAAATCGCAAGTGCGCTAATTATGCATTTGGAATGTATATTAATTAGAATACTAGTAGAGCATGAAAGAGCATGTACCCGTTGTTATAGTAAATTAAGTGTATTTATGGCGTTGATTTATAACGTTCTGTGCCAGGGACGTTGGACTGCGGGTATACCGCTGTTAACGCTTTGCAGATATCACCGAGTTATAAGTGCCATTTGGCTCTCAAAAGCTCACGAAGAGTCAGCACGGGATTCCCCGCGCCACATTCAGAAAGTATAATTCACGACCATGACCTATAACGAAATCAGTGAATGTCACGTGGTACTAATTCGACCAATCACAAATCTTGTCATTAATATACATTTAAATATGAAGAAACCAGTTAATGGACTTTCTTTCTGAAAGGAATTGTGCGACATATCAGCTATTGTGATAGGCAGTCGCCTGTGAATTAAGATGGTGTGAGGATTTCCTAAAATGAATGATTTATTGAGGTCGTGTGTGTCATTACGTATTGCGTTTTGTTAGAGCGAATGGCAGAACAAAATACTGGAGAGTTCAAAATCATAAAAAGGCGAAGAGAAAGCAACAGGTCTTTGAGAATTTGACTGAAATCGGAGAAAAGATGGCGGATAGCAGTGCTGTGAGCATTTCATGTTTGGAACTCATCCACGGTGGCGTCTAATTTAAACCAGCTTTTTTTAGAAGATATGCCGTCCTCGCATATCAGATTTTGCATACAGACAGACAGACAGACAGACAGACACACACACACACACGCACACACACACACACACATACATACGATAAAGACATGGTAACATCGTGAAGAAGTGCACACTTTGTGCCTGAATGTGGAAGAACTTCATGTTGCGGGACTCAAAATAAAAGGACATCAAAGTCACGTGATCAAAACTGTTATCTTTAATGACCACATGCAGGACGTCTTTATAGGATGATTTACAACATTTTCGTTGGTATTCGCTCGTATCCTCAATTACCCTTTTTGAAGTAACCGCTTGTATTCTAAAATTATAATTTTACGATGTTTCCTATTGTGAAATAAGGTGATGCCACATACACACAACACACACATACACGCTGGCAAAATATTCCGATAAATCTAGCCTTTGAGAGGATATTCAAGTGGAAGTCAAGAGAAAAGAAACTGACGTTTACAACCGGAGACAAATCAGACATTGATGACAAATCATTGGTATCTTATAATGCTTCTTGGAGGACAAAAACAAATACATCACATGAACATGACTTTGCATTTTTTTTCTTTCATCAAAAAGCGCCATTTCTACATCTAAGTACACCAAAGAGTCGGATGACTGTGACATCTTACAGAACAGCAAACGAAAAGAGAGGTATACTTGGAAAGAAGAGAGATGGTAGAATGGACGCATATATTGAGGTACACAGTTGTTTTATGCATCAAAAACGTTCTTGATACATGCTGCATAGATCTAATTCTTTATTTCCCCTTCAATCCCTCCGACCCTACCACCTTGCTAAGTGCTGCCAGTCTTGGCTTTTCACTCTGGTTTGTTTCCATAGCAACCTGGAGGAGAATGGCTGAAAAGATTCCTATCTCCATTGCCTTCTATGTTCCCTCCCTTCTGTTGACGGAAAGCGGGTACGATGATACAGACGGTGAAACATGCCGCAAAATGTTAAGATAAAGGCTCACAACACACACATTCCCGGTATGATAGTCTTATATGATAAAACCAGTGTTCGATGGTAGTACAGTTTGTTGTTGTTTATAGCTGGAAGGGAAAAGAGAGTAGTAATATCGTTAGATGAGTGCAGATAACCCAAACGATATCAATCTTGTGCGTTCGACCAATTAATACCCATTTATAAAATTAGACTTGTGATTAAATAGATTGGATTCTTGTTAACCCTACCTATCTTGAGCTGAAAAAGCGTCCATTTTTAGGTCGCGGACAAGCAATACTGGGCCCCGTTGTTTGCTCTTTCTTTCGTTTTCTTTTTCTTTGTGCGTTTAATTTGTATTTTTACATGGTTCTTTTTGAAAGGTATCGTTTTCAATTACCGTGATCAGGAGTACCAACGGCTGTGTTTTAGTTCGGCATTGCTTTGAACTACGGTCGGGAGAGGGCAGGCAGGTTGCACCAGCGTTTGCCGCCACCTTCCTCTTTCTCCTTTCAATCCAATCTGGCTCTTGATACATCTCAAACCCCTTGCCTTCTGTCACTTATTGCCCGAGCTACGGGCCTCACTTCAAAGACGCCCGACCTGTGACGAGCGCACGGCCCGCGTGTACTAATCACCCTTCAACTAGATCGCGCTCTATACAACACCCAGATATCACGTTAGCCGCCTTGCCCTGTAACCACAGTAACGTAAACTTGACACCCGACTCAATGAGTGAAGAATAATTTCTTTACAATACCGTAATTGCGTAGAGAAAGAGGGAGGGAGGGGGGGGGGAGGAGGTTAGAAACAAGACTGTTTTGGTAAGAGAAAACTGTTCGGTGTTTGGTACTATAATAAAGTTTCTGGTCGGTTCAAGTTCGACATACGGAGGTGAATGCATCAACACATTAATGGTATTGATACGACACCTTCAGTAATCAGGGGCTTCTCTCCCTCTCTCCCTCTCTTTCTTTTCTTCTCTTTCTCTTTCAGCTTCTCCTGAATGGTCCGAATTGAGGGGGAGAGCTCACTGTATAAAAGATGCAAGCATGGGGTGCGACGTTTGCACCCACTTTTTCCTCCCCATCTCCCCTCTGCTCCTGTCTGCTGATATTTCTTTCATTGGCCATGCCTCGTTCGCTGAGAGCCCGGCGGGCAGAAATTCATTTACCATTCATAGTAGCATGCTTGGATGGTGCCATGAAGCCCGGGATATCTCAAGTCCGCTAAATCACACACTCGCCGTTTTCCTGTCCAGAGATAGGGAGGAGAAAAATAAAGACGCTCAAAGAAGAGTTAGGACGCTTAGGAAATGAGATGAACCTTTCTAATTTCACTCGAGAATTGAATTAGATGATAGAAAATGTGCGAATGCATTGCACAGTCGCACTGAGATCTTCTCTGGCGACATTATCCAATTAGGAGAGACGATACCGCCTTTTAGCTGCTTTCACGTGTGTATGTGCGTATCTATGACAGTGTGTTTGTATGTGAATGATAAATACATACAATATAATACATACTGTATATAACATTCATGCGTATCATTATCTATGTTAGTATGAACCTGCATGTATTTATGCAGGCATATTTATCTGCATAAGGGTGTTTCTGATATGTTTATAATATTATACGACTGTATCATTTACTCATTTTATGACATACTATGTAACATTTTTATTGAAATCTTAACTGAGTTCGACTTTTTCTTAATCACAACGCATATGACTATTGATTAAAAACAAAATAATCCCACATTATACATAATACCTTTTCAGAGAGTGCACAGGGCGGTCACGAACATAAAATGCCGCCCCGTATAAGTTTTTAGAGTTTTCCGACTTCCAGTGGTTGTTTTGCTAGCGTGCACTCATGATAAATTGCATTCGAAGAAGAAAACGAATAGGATGATATTACATTATCTTTTTTGTGTCTACAGAGACATGCATAAAGCTGGATGGGCGGATGGCTCTTGGGCAATTGTTAATTCAATCAAGGTCTTATATGTTACTACTCAAGTAAGAGAATATCCATAATTTCTCCTCCTCTCTCGTACCCTCTCCCTCTTTTTTCCCTCGGTCTCTCGATCTCTTTATACATCATAATATCTCTGGCAAAATAGGGTTGCTTGTTGGGAAGAGAGGGGTGCAAATTTAATGTGCTAGCTAAAACAAGGAGCGCTTAGTGGAGATTGATTAAAGACTGCGCGGTTCTAATGGGAGAAAATTTGATAAGAATCACGGGGCGTGATTTTCATCAAATTTGTCGTGATCGCATTATATAGGCTTGATGCTGTATTATGTGCCCCGCAAATTAGTATTTCCGTCTCATCAGCCCGCACTGTTTCCCGTTGTTTCCGCCTTGCTGCATCAATGGAGCGACCGCGCGCCAATTTTCGCTACGCCGGAGTTTCCCCGACACGTCGCCTGCCGCCTCGCACAGTGGGCAGACATTTCTTGCTCCTGCAATCTTCTGGCATGAAATCTTTTCCCATCCAACGTTGAGCTCACGCTGTATCTTAAATTGACATTGTCCCATTGCTTATCGGCCCTAGTTTACACCACTTGCCATTGAAAGGCACATCGTCAATTATTGTCAAACGACATCAATGAAATGAGTCGCCGTGGAGGGGGTGGGGGCACAGACACAAGTCACAAGTATAGTGGCAAGTTATTTTCTGCTCCCGTAAACATTTTGAAAGAAAACCGTACAACAATTCGATCAAACCGACAGATTTCTTTTCCATTTCTCTCTTTCTTCTTTTTTCCCGTTATTTCTTCCTAATCTTGAATACTGGCAGCAGCGACTGTTTGAGCCGCGTGATTGGTAATGGAGGGAAAAGCTGCAGACTCGACAGCACGTACAGCGACCGTGCCTGAAATTCGTTGACGGGTCCGCGACGGCATCAAGAGTAGTCTCGTCCCATCAAAATACAACGAAAAATTCGCCAAGATTGTATACCGGTCATGTACACTTTCATCGACGATCCCAACTTTTCAGGATATAGCCAAAGTTTGATCCGATTTTTTGAACGTGTTCTCTGTGCATGTGATAACAAGCTTAATACCTTTCTTGAGTTTCTTCCGGCTAATACTTGTAGAAGGTATAATAGCACAATAGCGATGTTTAAAGCCAACTTGACCCCAGTAGCTCATCAGCGCTAGACTATATTTTTTTCGTCACATCCGTGGCGAAACCGAATTGAACCTTTAAAAAGGTTTTGTCACATTACGCAACGACGCTCATTCTTCAGGTAGAACTTATAAGTCAATAGGTATAGCGTTATAGTGATCCCAAGCAGAAATGAAGAGAGATCGAAATTATAGGATAAAATGAAACACACAAGCCGCACACACATACACACACACACACACAGACACACACACACACACACACACACACACACACACACACAAAGGTACATGCAATGTGTATTAAGTAAAACAACAGTATTTTCATATTTTTGCTATTTCATGAGATATAAAGCCTCAAATTGCTTTTATATCCTATAGCAGAAAATGTAAGAATAATACTCTTCCTCATAATTTAGTCTTGATTTCAAATCCCTCTTGTCAGCATCTCAAAACATGAACTACTAGTAAAATTCGCCGACAATCTACACAACGTATATTTTCATCATGCTGTACTGACGTGTTTGTATTGAAAACGTGAACTACGAACCGGCACAGCAAATCAAGGCCAATGTTGTTTTTCTGAAAAGTTTAATAAACAGGCTGGGATCTATATTTACATCCAGTGAGACACTTATTTTCACTCAGTGTGAGACTGATTTCTAAATTTGTCTAATTTCATCACAGGAAATTAATGAGTCTGTTTTTCAGCATCCGCGTTTTTCAGCAGAATGTGGGGATGTCATCATCATTAAATATTCGCTGAAGCTTCACTACACAGATAAAGGCCCATAGTTTAGTGTTCTCGGCTTGTCCGTTTAAAATTACCTCTCCTTCGTCTTCTTCGTCTTCATCCTCCTCCTCCTCATCGACCTCCTCCCCCTACTCAACTTTTCGTTTCCTTCTTCGTTTCTCATCATCAGTCGGGTTTTTATCATTTTCTCCTTCAACTATTGTTTTCTCCCCTTCTCTTTCGTCTTTTTTTTTTGCTGATAAAATGTGAAACATTTTCATATATAGTGTTAGATCTATTGACAACTTACGTCGGGTGTTTTTTTTTTATATTTGAGTACAATAAGGGGGTTAGTTACCCTCTTTTTTGAGGAATTCGAACCTCAAACTTCCTTCATATAAGTCGTTCATATATTCGTTCATATTACCGTCATGCATGTGCATCGGAGGATACAATAAATAAGAGCCTTACTGTAATTCAACTCGTCCATTACCACAACTTCGAATTGTCATTCCTATATCCTATGCAGTAAAATTGCCGCGATAATAAGGGGATTAAAATAAGGGCCTCTCATGTTAAAACTCGGCTAGAAAACAATCGACGCTCGCATTAGAGAAAGGATTCCTCAACATTTTGAAGGACATGTTCTCACCAGCGCAAAAATTGTTAGCTTTTTTTAGCTCGCATGTTAAAAGTAAATGAAACCCAAATATATATTTGTATTGAGTGAATGCAGAAATATAACTAAAACACACCAGTGTTAAGTACGAGGAAAATCGAGGAATCAGTTCAAAAGTTATGAATTTTAGAGTTTGGGTGCCACGATCGCTGGATGAGCAGACTAAAACGTCACTGCGGGACAACCATATAAAGATAAAGATAAAGATAAAGATAAGAATACTTTAACATACATCTTTATATTTTCCAGCGTAATGAAAGTGCTTTCACTCAATCCACATAATATTACATTTGGGTATCACAGCCCTTTAGATACATCTTGCATATCATTTCTTGATACCTGAAGCTGGTGCCAAATAATTTCCACTAGACTCACTATTTTTGTTTTATTGAAATAAAATAAGAGTATTCCTCGTCATCATTTCGAAGAGTGCTGCTAATCTATAATAAGCAAATGCTAATTCTGATCACTGTGATTTACCATATCAACAGCTAGCTATGTAATCAGTTAGCTGTTATATCAGTACTTCAACTAATTGCTATAAAACTTTTGTCATCGTAATAAAACTTTGTAACTTCCAATTAGGCGTTTTGCATTTCAGCTGTTTGTTGTGATATGTCTTATCACAGTACCAGCAATCATTATAGTGACTCACAATTAACACAATCTTTCTTCTGTAAGTCGAGGGCATAGCTAACAGTGCTGTTTGTATCACAAGTACAGGGTACTCCGTTCCATTCTGATAGAACCACAGCGGAAGGTAATGCGGTATTAATCAGCGATATCATTCCCGACACAACGAAATAACTGAGTCGCCATAAATGTTAGATATGATGTTTTCATCACGTGGACACACCAGTGATAATAAATAGATAATAATATCAGTATCAACTTGAAGAAAGCTATCGAATGATTATCGTTTCGCTGATCATCAGAAGAAAAAAAATCGTAAATATGAAATTTAATTTTCAAAATTGTAAAGGGGTCTACTTGATAACGCCACGTAAAATGGCGGCCGGCTTGTGCGCAGTTGGCCGAACAAGATATGCATCGCACTTGCTGACAGGAATTTTCACAATACTCGCAAACCATTCCAGTCAGAACGATGGCTACAGTGAATTCGGGTGCAGCTGTATAAGTTTGCCTAAATCGTACTCTGGACCACTTTGGCACTTTCTTTCTCGTCCTATTAGAACCATAATTATGCTGTAATTGAGATATGAAGGCCTATACATTGTACCCGGAACGGAACGTGACTGAACGAATAGAATTAAGCACCAAAGCAATTTATGAGAATTTTCCCTTTTAGCAGCATGCACGTCAATGTGAAACAAACAATATCCACTCTCTTGTCCACTTCTTATACCTTTATGCGTTTTTGCTAAGTTTTGAATCAGACATTGAGAGTTTTTCTGTCTTTAAATACAAAATGATGATAATTATTGTGTTCTAACATTTCAAATGATCTCATTTTCACCATTTTATTTCAATTTTGTTTTTCTTTCCCCCATTTCATGGGGCCCGGATATGACAAATACTCCAAATCCTTGATATTACAATAATATTACTCTGATCGCAGAATATTAAGGGATCGAGGTTAAGTGCTAAAGTAAGAACGATTGAGATTGTATTCATTCAATCCTTATACTTACGACATATTTTCTTAGATGAAAAACGCATAATTATATAAATCAGACATCACGATGAAAAGTACAAAGAACATATATGGCATTTATGTAAATCTATGTGGTACTTACACCTTATGATTATATAGACTTTGTCACGTGTCCCACGTACGTCCTATCCTGTAAGATCCAATCACAAATTAAAGAAGACATCTCGGTGACAACTAGCCCTGTAACTATAATGCACTCCCGTGACGTTGGATAGCCACGTCCTTAGCCGACCTGTCCAGAAAACAAACTGGCTGTATTTTTCTGGCTATTTTTCGGTTTTGTTCTACACTTAAATACTGCCTTGTTATTTCCCCCTTTTTTACCTGACTGAAGAGTTATTTCTGGCAATGTTTTTTGATCGGATAGACTGTCTTAATGCGGTTTTCTCCGGCTATATGGCCGTGTACATCATGGAAGGCACGCGGACTGTGCTACCACGCCATCTATAATCCCTCCCTGCCTGCTGTAGTATAAGCCGATGTAGGGATGCGGAAAGACTCGCAAATCCTCGTCGAGAAGAGAGCGGAAAATATTTTGATCTTATTAACCAAGGCTCTCGAAGAGAGTGACAGGGAGAGAGTAAAAAGGAGACAGTGGAGGAAGGAGATGAAGGATGAAGAGCAGGCCGAGGAGGTAGAGAGGTCGAGATAGATAGCTGGGAGCTAGAGAGGAAGGAATGAGATGGATAGAATGAAAGATGCAAACTAAGAGACAGAAAAGTGATGACATGTGAAAGTATATCAATAGTTGGTTGCTTGGTTCGTATTTAATAAATATTAGTCTTAACAAAACAACCATGCAAATACACTATAATATCATAACACATTTATAGTACTTTTACACAACATGTGCGTGATAAACAGGTTGGAGAGCCTCGCTCAGCGAATAGTCATCGTGGCACCGCTGTTTTACAGAAGGGTCCAGTCATACAGATTAAATTTGACGAACGTGCTCAGCCAGCATGCTGTAATCTGAAAACGAAAACGACAAAAATATAACATGATTTATGTCCAATGTATATACGCAACAGGTATCGAAACGAAATAATTAATGTTTTGATACATTCGTCAATAAACAGATAATCAGATGTAAAATGCTCAAGAAGATTAACTTCACAATCTTGTCAAAAATCTTACAAACAGTGAAAGTGAAATTATCGCATAGGCAGGTCATTGATTAACAAAACGACCAACACGCTGATCAGATACAGGTATTATGGGACATGGAACTGTCCACACAGGTGTAAATTTAATGATTATTCCCGATCATTGTGTAAAAAGGGGTCTACAAATTTCATTGGGAAACAAATCTGCTGCTTTAATTTTTGCCTTTGGAAGTACGCAATTTTGTTGTTGTCCAGATATTTACAGATCAAATAACTTGCATTAGGCTGGTATTACTTTGTGCATTTGCCAAACATTATAATTTTCTTTTCAGAGAATGTGACAATAATGATATTGAAGCTTTGTCTCGCTGTACGCGTGAGCCAAGATTGTTCTTTCTATAACACTGAAGTCACTATAGAGAGGAATATAACACATGGCGCAGGCGTGAATTCTTACAAATTCATCATGGTTCTAGTCAGACACCACTATTCTCCTTTCACGTATGACGTAATAACCATGATGACAATTGACTTGATGGGTTATTAACTATTCGAGGGGTATACGTAATCAATGTGTGATTTACAATTGATTGTGCTTATCACAGCATATTTCACCACAACTTATAGGCGATATACAAACCATGTAGTAAATGTACACTGTATTTCAGTCATATTCATCCGTTCTATCATGCATTATCTTACTAATTGTATAGCACGATTCGATTCTACACAGAACCCCCGAGGGGCCACACCTCTTAATACAGCCCTACTATGCATGCCACCAGCAAACTACTGCCTATCTGCTGCTTATGTGTTATTCTGTCTGCATGAACTGTCTCTGTGTATTTTCATTCAAGTGTTACTTTGCTTTATTTCTTGTTTTTTTCTTGCTCACAGAATGCGATATGCAGTAGTGTACCGAGTCTTGACGGTATAACGTACACACGAGAAAAGTTTTTAACAACTTGACAGAAAGGCAATTATATTATTCGTTTGTAGTTATATCAATTAAAACAATCTAAAAGCAGTGTTCACATTAGCTGGGTAATATGATTACTTTGTGTTATGCATCGGTGGTTTTTGCAAATATTACTTTTTATCACCTTTTTATTACCTGTCTTTCAGTGTACACAGATGCACATAACATACACACTCTACCGCCTCGTCTCCCATACATACATTTCTTACTTTATTTTACTTAAAACACAATTATTTACATAATCAATACCTCGCCTTACTCTTGTGAAAATAGCACAGTGCCTTTACTTATTCGAAGAATGCTTTGTTTGTTTAGTTAGAAATGAAAATGCATTAAAGAAACCCCTTAGGATAAAGTAATGAAATTGAATTAAATAGAGATTTAATTGTCATAACTGTGAGTGACGTACGATGATTTTTAAGGGGTATCTACTGAAATAATTGTTACAATACCACCCACCCCCCCCCCCCCCCCCCCATTAAAGTCGCGTTGACCTCGGCTCCCTTGACTGTCCAATCTGCCTATCACGTCAGTCCGCCACGTACAGATGTGTCGCCACAGCCAAGCACGCGGCGCCACGGGAGCAATCCACAGCACCACCCGACACGGGCGGGCGTGGTGAACGTCATCGAGTCCGCTCATTGCGGGCAAACTGCCACTCATTGAGACGGCTGAGTACCCCACCCTGTGCGGGTAGACAGACGGGTTAGACGTGAACTTAATGTACGATGACGGATGGAGGTTGAAGCAACAGATAAAAGAGGTAGATGAGGAAGGGGGAAAAAAAGGACCACAACTTTCGCCACTGACCCGATGGTAGCTCTATAATCTTGCAATTAGGCAAGCGATCCCCCGCCGTCATCGCTCGTTGAACCAGCGGGTGGTAGTTATCATTCATGTACGCAAATTATGACTTTCCTTCCTCTCCCCCCTCTATTTCACTCTTTCCCTTTCATTCTCTTCTTTCCGTTCAATTTTGACTCCGCGAGTGCTGGATGGGCGCTATACCCATTTAGAGTACAGTGGTTTAAAGAGGCCTAGCGGGATCTAACGGATTTCAGGAACACTAATGGCAGTGTTTTTTCTCAATCTGCTGCACTCAGAGCCACCAGTGTAAGGCGCGAGATTACAGATTGATCTTTATTGTTCTGGTACGTACGGAGCTGCCAAATTACCTTCTGGTTATATGCTGTACGCATAAATCATTTATTGTCCAACATAAGGGCGAAAAACCATATGAATAATTTCGGACTTCATTTTTTTTTTTTTTTTTTTTTGGTGGGGGCAATTTCTGGATATCAGAAAGGAAAGGTCGTGATTGGGAGTAGTGATGCTCATTAAATGGTATCTTTTTACTTCAAGCTTTACTTTTTTATTCGTTATTCGAATTTCGTTCAATTTCATATCACAAAATTCATTTTCACAGAAACAGAAACAAAACATTATGCAAAAACAAACTGCATTATAAATTACACAACACTGTACCAAATGATTCCAATCTTACACTATGTAAAGACAAAATGCAGTGACACAAACATTATGCAAAAGAATGTCAAACTTACATTGTGACTCTTTTAACCAAAGAAACGAAATCCGCTTTCTTTTTAACACATTATATTCTCTCAAAATGCCCGCAAAACAGGGACATGACACACATTCACCTTCACTGGCGAACACACACGCACATACACATACATGTTTTTGTTTCTTTATATACTCAAGTGACTTACATACTTGTCACTCTGACAGATTGGTGTCAACAAAGTGAAAAAAAAAGACAGTAATTACTCTACTTTAATAAGAGCAACGACGTAAACATGGATCAAAGACATACATGACCTCTAAATCTCTTTGAAGGAAAAACAAAAATCTGTGTTGTCTGCCATTGTCAATATCCAGCAGATGTATAAGCGAAATTGAATAGAACATGTTTCCAAAGTTCTGGCGACAATGCCACTCTTTTGTATTTAAATGTATAATGGACATCTATTTTGTTATACTGTAGATTCCTTATTTCGATCACGTGTATCAATTCTCTTATTATTTTGTTGTATCGACACGTTCCATGCGACTCTTGATGATTACAGTTATGATGTATAATACTTGTGAAATGTGGAATATGGAGCAAACAAACAAACAAAGTGTTGTCCGATTAGTGACAGAAAATAAAGCAGTAAAAGGGAATAAAACTCACCTATCATTTTGTTTGTTTGATTTATCTGTCTCCATCACTGCTGAATAAAGTTAATCATAATTTGTATGATGAACACAAGAGTGCATAATATATCTCTTGTGTCCTTTTTGTTGATACCAAATAACTAACAGAAATTTTTGTTGTTGAATGTTAATAGATCTATGTTCTAGGAACAGGAAAGTAAATGGAAATCTTTCTTCGTGCACAATGTCGCGCTTGAAGAAAATGTCCAAGGAGATACCCCGCAGAACAATAATAAAAAGTATTGAAGCACTTCATTACCCTCAACTTTTGTCATGTTATCTCATCCCATCATGGTTTACGTCTGAGCTTTTCTCCTTCTAGAAGACACAAAATTATTATGATATCTCATTATGAAATCCATTTTTGTATCGTTGTCAGTATTGTTCAAGATCTTGTTGCATTGATGATTATGGTTTATCTACTGTGAAAAAGCGGCAGGAATGATGTACGATTAGAAGAGCGTACTCCCGTTCATTATATTCATGCTAGCTTCCGTAGTGGCATGAACGCAGTCAGCATTCTAACAGTACAACTTGCGCCTTCCACTTTTCAGCGACGAAAGTTTATACTTGCAACATCATAAAGTAGGGAAAACGAAAGGAGGAAATTGGGAAGTACGACGCGCCATGTTTCAGGGAAATTGTGAGTAGGGATAGTTTGCAAGCACACATGAGATTTTTATGACAACTATTTTTTTTTCTTGCCGACTCTCTTATACATCAACATATTGTGTCATATTGGTCTATGTAATCTCTCTATATTCTGCGGTTTTGATGCTTTAAGTTCTGGTGCCTTGTATTCCGGTGTTTTGTTCTGCTTTTGTTTTTAAACTAAAAGGTGGTCTTCCAGAGCTGCTCACGAACATACCACAAGCGAAAACTCTCGTTTTGTCGTCAGCTAGGATGAACATTTTGTTGTGAAAACACGCCACAGACGATGCTCTTACTTAATTATATAAGTCGCATCGTGCTTGGATTCCCCAACTATTGCAGGAGTATGTTACCGAGAAAGAAGTGCGTTCTTATAGTCTTTCGATCACGCGTTTTGCTTAATACTCTCTCTCTTTCTCGCTCTTTCTTTCTTTCTTTCTTTCTTTTTTTTTGCCTCACATGAAGCATGAAATAAAGGCTTACGTTCTTCAAATTTATAGTACTTAAAATGTCACCGAACTTACCTGGATGGCGTCTTGTAAGATTCTGACTCGCTCTTTGTTCCTTATTCTCTCTCTTTACTCGGAAATGTCTTCCGTCATGTAATTTATCAGTGCCGAGACTGGGTTGATATAATGTGCTGACGGTATTTATTGTCATGGTCATTCGACCAAAAATAGATGGGCTAAAGTACATATTATTATTAATCATGTGGACAAGGGAAAAGGAGAGAGAGAGAGAGAGAGAGAGAGAGAGAGAGAGAGATACACAGGGATAGATAAAGCAGAATCTAAGGCTAGTGGGTGTATTATGTTTTCACTCTTAAAGATGTGATTGAAGCGTTATTTGCTTTTTGCCTGTGCTGTGATATCGAGTATTCAAGTATATAGTGGAATTTCGCTCCTTCGGCAGGAACCTGTTTTTTCCTGTTGATATTTTAACCGAAAGACTCTTTTTATTAACATTAATTTCATTAATAATTTTCAGTAAATAGCTTCATCCATATAATAATCTACATAAGGTGAAAATCGCAGATCTACAGATACATTGACGTATGAATAAAAAATGAACAAAAAGGCAAAACGTTAGTTTTGTACCTCAAACTTTGGGCAAGACCATTTTGTGATAATTCAGACACTGAATAAAATCAGCTAAACCAAATACAATCAGACGATATCGTTTGATTCCGACTGGCCCTATATGCGTATTCCAGAGCACACAAAAACGCCTAGTACACAAACAAACACAAAATAACTTCATAGAGATTGACGTACAGCAAGGCTCAGGAATAAAACCCAAGACATAGTTTCACGTGTGAACAAAAATACAGTAAAGAAGAAAAACGGAGATGCCGTACAAATATTATTAAAGCCTTCATTCTAACTTTTGAATTTCGCTGAATTGAAATGGCTAATGTCTTCATGATCTTTATCAGAATTAGAACATTCTTTTAATCTTTACTTGAACACGTCTGCATATGTGTTTCATCCCACCTGTTGTCAAACTAAAATGGCATTATTCACGCCAGCGAACTGTATCTCGGCGCTCATTGGCTCAACATGTTCGTTTCTCACGCTGCAGTTGCCATGGCGGTTCGCAGCTCGTGACGCAAATTACGTAATGCAAGCTACCGTGTCGCCAGTACGCTGCCTTTGCATTGACCTTCTGGACTCCTGTCGAGAAACAAACAAGAGGAGAGTAAATAAGATATGATTGCTGGAGGGGCAGAGTTTGAAAAAGAACAGAAACTGCCCAAAAAAACAAACAGGCACATGATGCACTTTAACCCCCTTAATGGAGAATGATATATCATGAAACGTGACGAGATTCCTCATTCTTAGTATACTGAATTTTTCTGCAGATTCATAATCAGTCATTCTCTGTGAAAGTTCCGTTTCTCAGTATTGGAGAGGGAAGAAAAAAGAATATACAATTCTCGATAAGCTGCAAAGCTTCTTCTTAAAAGAAGAAAGCGTGCCGGCATGAAGTGACAAATACACAGGCAAAATCTGTCGCTAATTTTACTAACACGTACCACAAGAAACTGTACATTTCCTAGCTTTTATCCATTTCGTCGTTATTTTTTTTTCCCTCTCCCTTTTCATATTTTTCTTATTCTCTCACGAGTCCAGTGTTGCTTTTAATACTCTACAGGTTCTGCCGCGTCTTTCCGCCGCAATCATGAAATATGCAATACATCACCTACCTACATCATTTCAGGAGCGCGCGAGCGAGTGGTAATGG